>NW_006767438.1:901783-946940 GCF_000264995.1 Punctularia strigosozonata HHB-11173 SS5 | reverse complement strand
GCCCCCCCCCCCCCCCCGCACAGTCACTACGCCACCAACGGGCCCGCTTCTCGGACAGAACGGTTCATCCCGCATCATAGGGAATCATCAAGCAAGCCAATACGACGCTCCAGGGACTTTTTCTCGCGCGGTGGGAACGACCGTCGCACGCACCCAATCACAGGCGCAAAACCGGGGGGGAACCCACATACCATACGAGCAGCGTAGCGCTGTAACGTCCGCGGTCACGGCCGGCCGATGCGATACTGCCTCTCCTTCGGCGATCCAACCCAGCTTTTGGCTTTTAGCCTCGCCAAGTGATTTCGCCGTGCCCAAGACGACGCCCATCTCATCAGACATCTCATATGTCGACTCGGAGGTGCAACAAAAAAAAACCCTGAACACACGCACACGTCCCGTCGGCGGCTTTTTTTTCCAAGTCTTTTTTCATTTACATTTTGGCTGTTTTGATCCCGAACCGCGACAGGCGGCACCAGTCAAAAAACAATCATACAGCTCCCCTTCGCCCGGATAGTCGTACATGTATGGTACAGAGATATGCAGTGTCTGCAATGCGAGAGAGAAATAGAGAGAGAGAGAGAGAGAGGAAAGGATGTGCGTGTAACTTAAAGCAGCGCATATAGAGGAGTGGTTTAGGATGTGGGACGTAGGGGACGCCGAGCATAACACATGAATCGTGAGTGAGTGGCCGCCCCACGGCGTTTCGCAGCGCCGAAGGAAACGATGATGGTGGTGGTGAGGGGGCTGTGCTTCTCGATGCATGGCCAGGACGGAGGTAAACAAAAAGGGTGGGGTCCGGTGCATATATGCAGAGCGCGAGCGGTGGCAATAGAGTGGGGGAATCTCAAATCGGGAGGGAACGTGATTGCAAGGATAGACGGCCCAGAGTCGATGCGAGCTCCAAGGGTCAGGGTCCCCACCTGCAATCTCCTCCAGTCGCCAGCTGTGCTTCGTCTGCGTATGATCGGTGTTTTATATCGTCCCAGGAAACGCGATGCTAGATGTGGATCCGGGAGGCGATCAGATGGGGGGGGAGAGAGAGGGGTATCGAGCAAAGGCGGTATGACGAGAGCATGTTATGCGGAGCGGTTGAGGTTGGCACTGCGACTTCTTCCGCAAGGTATTTTTTAGCGACGAGGCGCCAAGACGAGGGAGAGTGAGACGGTGAGACAGTGAAGTGAAGAAAGACAAAGTTAGACAGAGAGAGAGAGAGAGAGCATCGCAAGGGTCGTCAGTCGGCGTGAATAGGCGTCGTCGAGCGGCTCGTCGTGCGCGAATCGGCGTCGTCGCCTCGTTCATCCCGTCATGACAGCGCCTGCTCCTCCTCCTTCACCTTCACATCCTCCACCGCGCGCGGCTTGCCGTCCCGCCCCCTTCTTCCCCTCTCTTCCTCCTCCTGCGCGCCCTGCTGCCCCTCCTCCTCCCCGTCCTCCTCCAAACTCGGCGGCGAGCCCCCACTCCCCGCAGAAGGGCTCGTAAGCGCGAGCGCCGACATCCCCGTCATCGCCGTACCGGGCCTAACATCCTCCCCCTCCTCCACATCCATCTCGTCCACCGACGCCAGCCCAAACTCAGGATGATACCCGCCGTTAAACCTCCTGCTCGACGACGGTCCGCCGACCATCGCGAACCCGTCCACGTCCTCGTGCAACACCAACCCGGCCATATCGCCGTCGTCTCCCTCTCCGCCCTCCTTCGTCGCGCTGCCATCGCCCGCGCGGTACTTCTCGAGCTCGCCCTCGAGCTCGCGGTTCCGGTTCGCCTGCGCGCTGACGAGCTGCTGCAGGTAGCGTATATAGTCCACGCTCTTGCGGAGGATCATGCCCTTGTTCGCCTTCACCGCGCCGCCGTCCGTCGGCGTCGTCCCGTTCTCCTCCACCTCCTCCTTCTTCGCCGCCTCGGGCGACGCACCCGCGGGGTTCAGCGCCTGCTCCTCGTTCGGCACGGAGGTGGTCGAGGCTGCATCCAAGAGCGTCAGATCACGTGCGAAAGACAAGACAGGGGCGACAAGAGGAAACTGACCATTGGGATCCAGCATGCACTCCGGGATCAGCGTCGCTAGCTCGGATATCTTTTCGTTGATGTTATCCCTCCTCCGGCGCTCGACCGCATTATGCGACTCGCGCCTCCTCCGCCTCTTTTCCGACGCCAGCGCCGCTCTATCCGCGCACAAGCACGCAGAAAGAAAAAAAAGGAGGGGAATGGGTTGAGTATATGCGCGTAAATAAAAAAAGCAACGCTTATATTCGACACTCACTGCTTCGCTTGCGGGTCGTTCGTGGCGGCCGGGTTCTCGCCGATGATCGCGACGTCCTTCGGGCTGACGCCGAGCCCGTGCGGCGCACCAAAGCCGCCGTCCAAAAAGTGGGTGTGGGAGCTGATCGAGTCCGGCGTCGGCAGGCTGAACTCGGGGTGGGCGTGCGACGGCGTGTGCGCGGGCACGTACCAGCCCCCGGCCGTGCCGTGCAGCGGCGAGCCCATGCCGTTGACCCCGTTCGGACCGCTGAGGCCGGTCAGGTTGAGGTTGAGGTTGACCGGGGGAGGAGGGTTGGAGGAGGAGGAGCGGGGGATGATGAGCGGGCCGGGCTGGGGGCGCGGGGGAGGGCTGCCGGAGGAGATCGAGTTGCGCTTGGCGCGGGAGGTGCGCGCGGCGCGGGATGTGGACTGCGTGCGGGTCGGGCCGGGGCCGCTGGAGGGCGCCCGGGAGCGCGAGCGGGAGCGCGAGTCCGAGGGGACGCCGGTGCCCGGCTGGGAGCCGTTGGAGGTGACGGGCGAGGGCGTGTGCCGGGTGAGCGAGCGGGTCGACTGGTTGAGCGAGTACTCGGAGGGCACGTGGGAGAAGGAGGACGAGAGCGAGGACGGCTGTTGCTCGTGCGGTTGCGGCGGGTGCGGGTCGAAGCGCATGGACGAGTTGAGCGCGGGCAGGGTCGAGTTGAAGTGCGCCGGGGTGGAGAAGTCGTGCAGCGAGCCGGGGTGGTGTTGGTGGTGGTGGGTCCCGAGCGAGGGCGCGCCGCCGAGATCGGGCGGGCGGTGGATCGTCTGCGGGAGGGAGAAGGCGTGCGAGTTGGAGAAGGGCGCGCCGGACGAGGTCGCCGAGCCGGTGAGGTGCGGGTTGTGCGTCGTCGGGGCGGAGATGTCGAAGATGTTGTGCGTCGGGGGCCGGTAGCCGTCGTCGTAGGCGCTCGTCGACCGCTCGTGCGAAGACTGGTGCTGCTGCTGCTGACCCGGGTTGGCGCCGCCGTTCGGGTGCGAGGTGGAGATGAGCGAGGCGAGCTCGTCGCCAAAGTCCATGCTGCTGGCGCCGTCGTGCGGGCCTTGGTACTTGCGGAACGCGTCGGGGAGGCCGAACATGTTGTTCACGTCGAAGCCGTTCCCGATCGGCGGGCTGGGCGGGGTGCCCGCGAGGTGGAAGCCGTCCTGGCGGATCTGGGGCTTGAACGTCGCGCCGAACATGATGAAGACAGGAAGGCCGTGGTGAGGAGCTGTGTGCGCTGTACTGAATATATGTTTTAGTGGGGGCGGACGACGGAGGAGACGGCGGCGGGATCGTTCGGGGTGGATTGGAAAGGGTCGTGTAGGCGGGGCGGGCGATACCCTTTTGAATGGTTGGGCTCGATGGGACCAGTACCGAGGCTGCAGCATCCGGGGTCCGGCACCGGCATCCCCAGCCCGGCCAAACAACGCCAAAGCAACCCCGGATCTCTTTCCCCACGGTCTCGTCCTGGGGAAGTCGGGGGTCCAGGAACGCCTCGCGCCCTTCCCCAAGCCAATCGCTGCCCGCCCCTCGCGCGCGAAGCCTCCATTCGAACAGCACCCGCCCGAACCAGAAATTGTCACGGAAATCGTCCCATACACCACCACCACCGAAATTCGCCGACGGGCGAGAGAGAGAGAGAAAGCGATATTTGGCCCAACCTCCCCCACATCCATCCGCTCTCCATCGGACGTTAATATGAGGGAATAAGCACGCCCTCGTCATGCCGACTCTAGATCTGCGCCGGCCGCACCAAGCCCCTCTCTCTATCTACGATCGCCATCAGGCGCAGCCATCAAAGCATATTTGTTTCCCTTGATATTGCAGCACGCACACGCGCAAGAAACCAGCGCAGCGACGCCGATCGCCCGCGGCCGGGCAACGAGCTCTCGGTTGGCAACGTTGGGGGAACGCCAATCTCTGAGGTAAGAGGTCAGAGTAAAATTGAGAGCGACCCCGACACCCCCTGCGGGAATCTGCGAAACCGACGGCGCGCGCAACGTCAGGCGATTCAAATTGCAGACCCATCCACATCCGAGTCGTCCCACATCATTTCTTTTCCTCGGGAAATACAGCCGATATCAAGAAGGCAGGAGCGCAATCGGGAGACAAATGAGCAGTTACTGTACATGGGTGTCCCCGAACGTACAGATAGTCCCAGGCTGATCTCTCGCCCTCGTCCTCAACGAGCAACCGCGGACGAAATAGATACTACTGTGGACTGCATCATCGGGGGCATCGGGATGGAAGGAAGGGGCGCGCCCAAAGCGGCTTAGCTCGTCGGGTGCACAGGCCACCCCCGCCTCCGCAGATCCGCGACAGCACACATGCCCCACAGGAGTCTAAAAGTATCGTATTTACCCCGCATCTCTGCTGCCGTTCCATAGAGCACCCGTAGATAATCGCTGACGAGTCTTACGCCGCTGACTTTAGTCGTCCATCGCGGCCACGCGGTCGGTATCACGGTTCATCCTGCATCATTCGTCACTTCACTAGTGACTTACTCACCAATTGCAAGCAACATTGGCAAAAGTGCGATGGCAAATGGAGAGAGCGTCTCCGACGTCATACCCAAGGTAATCCGGAAAAATACTCGGCGCGAGCCCGAGTGGGGCCGTCCCGGGCCTGCAGCTCGCCGAATCCGGGGGCGAATAGCTTTCATCTTCTTCTGGCCCGTTCCTATCGTCCTGCGCGGGATTCTTCCCCTCTCTCTCGCCTTCCCCTCCACACGCGCGGCATACATCACTCTTGAACCTTACGAACATCGAGAACTTACCCCCCCAAAGATCTGAAGAGTGAATGTTATGGCATCGACTTTTGTATTACCCCAGATTCTCCCCGCATCATGGCATCCTGATTGCCGTCTAAGCATCCCTTAGAGAGACTCGGTGTGAAACTCTAAACATGGGAGCTGTATAGCTCACCACCAACCTGAGCTCAAGCAAGCACACTGAGGACTCATGAGATGGACCCCCGCGCCCTTGTCTACGTAGCTGGTCGTCACCGCTAATGTCGGAATAATCTCGAACGCGCATTCCGCAGACCTGAGACCAAGACGACCCGCAATCGCACCCAAACACATCCGCGATTCTGTGGCACTAAATCCGAACCATCGTCATCGTTCCGCAGAGACCGTTGCCCGCGGCTTCATTCGCCGCTTGCATATGGCGGCGCCCCAGCACTATCTTAGACGCTCACTGTGGCGGCACCCCCTTCTGCTCGGATTATCATAAATACATCATCGAGCGGTCTCCGCGGCGACGAGACAGTTAATAGCAAGCAGCTAATGCGGGACCACCGTTTGCGACCAAACCGATTATAGCACTGGGGCTTTCATCGCCCTACCTGAGCGCACATGGCGTTCTCTGATCGCAGAGCATAGCACCCGGTTACTGTACCCTGAGTGCTCGTACACACACACGCGCGCGTTCGACGTGGTTCGCTGGCTGACGCCCGTCAAACGTTACCGCCCCCTTCGCAAGATCTCAACGCGCGTAATCGAAATCGCCTCCGCCGTACATCCCACCCTCCCCTCTTCCCTCTTCCCTCTTCATCACCGCATCCCAATAACGACCCGCAGCCTAGCCCCGCGATAACGATTAGATCTGTCCCTACAAATTCATCGCGCTCATATCACGGCATGGCATACGTAGCACGTCGTCGTAACATCTCACCTGTGCCCGCCCTTTCCGGAACTTCGGCGCGCTTGGAGCGGACGCTCCCAAACGGGCATTCATCCCCCTGATCTGCGAAGGAGGGGGGGGGTGAGGGGCGCCACTGTCAGTCAGCCTCAGGAAGAACTGCCAAACGCCTGTGCGTCGTTCCTGGGAGCGGCTGCCAACTGCCAAGCGTGTAATACGTAACGAACATTGTACGTACGCACACGCCGCAACGCTGGGGTCCACCGCGGCGCGTCTTTTTTAACAATACTGCCGGCAACCTAACGCGCGAGCGCAAGCCCTCTACCCTCGCGCGGCGGCTCGGAAGACCACATCGGGGGGGGGGGCTATCTCGGACTCCGGATCGATCGTCATATGTATGACTTGCGCATGCATTCCACGCTGCGACGTGCACGCAGCGAGCGCCAACATACCAGCGGAAAACGCGGGCAATGTTTCCTCCGCATGGGGTGGAGCCGAGACGAGCGCTGGTCCACGCCGGAAGTGATGACCAACGTCCCGGTCCAAGCGGGCCTACATGTTCCCTATCTAGATCTGCCTCAAACGACGACGAAAGCGAAGAGAAAAAACCAGAAATGGAAAGGGAGCGAGCGCGGACGCGCGACACGGCGCGCCGACGGCCCCGAAGCCTCTGGAGCGCGTACCCACGCCTGCGGGACCGGCGGGATAAGGATATAACATGGACCCCCATACGAGTGCGGGGTATGATACCCCTTATGAAGCCCAGGCGCGAGCGGGAGTAGCACAAGGAGAGCGAAGTGTTCTCCCAGAAGATGCAGGGTGAGGAGGGATGGATCGCGGAGAGCCGAGTGGCGCAATGGAGAAGGTGAAGGGAGCAGAAGTTGCGAGGAGATAACGCGATTAAAGGGCGAAGTGTGCTGGAGCGTCCAGCGAACGTAAGCTTGCACAGAAATACACGTTCGAGCGTTTGACATAGGCCGAGGGGATGGCGACTTCTGTCCTCCGGCGTTCAAGTGCAAAGGGGGTACGTCTTGGAAGATCCACTTGCCTCTTGGCCCCAGGACGGGATCCTGAGACGATAATACGGTGGGAGTGCGCGCGACATCCAGGCGTTCAGGCAGAAATAGCGATACCGCATTCCGCTTCTGCCGGGTGCGAGAAGCCATGACGCAAAGGCAGAGGAACCAGGCATTGGGCAGGAGAATAACACACGCATGCGGTTTCGACCCGCGAGGTGACGCGGAAGTAGTGGCGATGTGGCATCAAGCCTCCGATAGACCGATCCGAAGCGGCACCGTTCCGCGGGAGTCGCCAGAGCAAGACGAAGAGAGTGAACGAAAAAACTCCGTGCAGCGCAATGGTGCGTGCTGATCTCCAGCGACCGAGGGAACAAGGCAAGACAATTGCGTCAGGGAGCGTAAAGAGCAGGGGCCCCACTATTCGGATCTGGCGCGCCGGAGCCTGCGAGCAAAACACCCTCTTCGGGGAGGAGGGAAGGCCCGAAGCCCCCGCAATCGTCTCACAGAGAAGTGTGCGGGGTAAATGAATGGGATGCGGCGCTGGGCGGCCCACGGCCGGCCTATCGCATGGCGAAGGCGGATGCCCCCAAAAAGGCGATAGAGCGGCGTGGCGTCTGTGAGGGGTCGACAAGGGTATCAGATATTAGACCCCATCTTCACTGGAACGTCAGAGTGAACCGGGCGCTGAATATCGGTAGAAAAACGGATCCACTGTCAACGAGCAATCGAACAATGGAGCGGCTGAAATACGGACGTGGGGGAATCAGCTTGATCCGTGTTCGGCGATAAGGCACCTACAAAATTGAAAGATAGAGCGTAAATATAAGTATTCGATGCTGGATCGAAGTTTGCGATCCTCGTGGCTGCGTGCCAGAAGTCGACTAATAAATGAGTGAGCATAGTGGACAGAACATTGTATTTCACTGCACCGGTCGCGGCGAGGTCCAAAAGTCATGCACTCCACTCTTCGCAAGGTAGATGCCGAAAATCCAATACCGGTGATGAGGGTCGCCCAATGTGATGTGCCGAGTCGTAAGTACGTGATAGGACCAGTTATCGTCATGCAAGGAGATCATCGGCCACGATGGCTACCAACTTCCTAATGGTTTCGCCGGAGGTCCGCGGTGAAGAGTGAGCATCGTCAGCGGCGTTGCAAACATCGTCGACCGATTGAAACCCGTCAAGACTAGAGAACAAGCAGAAAGCGGCGACGAGAGTCTCATGTCGGTATAAGCGGCGCGCGTCGATGACGTTAGCTTGGTCCGACATTCACCCGAATGCTCGAGACTTGTCTGAAGGGCGAATATTACTCGCTAAGGTGGCCCAGTTATGAGAGTAACCGTGACGTGACAAGCAACGATTATAGAGAGCTTTCGTCCACAACCGAAGAAAGATTCCTTGGATCTGAGAAGGAGCCATTGATAGCGCAAGCATCAACCCAATGTGTTGGTGGTAGAAACAAGCGTCGTCAGGTTAAGCCAAAACAATTTCATGAAGTCGCTAGCTTGGATAGGCGCCGATAGCTGCAAGGCGATACATCCGCGATCTCAGCCGAATCAACGACTGGTCGATCAGGACATCTTCGGCGTATACGCATAATCATGTTCAGCAACGGAGTCTGTTGTAAGAAAAGCGCCTGAGAAACCCGAATATCAGCCGTTGAAGCACAACACGAGCTAAAAAAACAAACGCAACCGGTGACCGGAATGAGCGAGGGAACGAGACGCACGGCAAAGGTTATGATCGTGCTTTTCTGTCAGGCGTGGTGTCTACCTCGCCGGCAGGTTTGTCCGGATGTTCATCGATCATGTGGGCATTCCACTTGCAGATCCGAAACCGCAAGTCGACGGGTTATTGAGGACCCTTATGAGACGCGGTCGGGCTGTTCTTTGTGCCTGAGTGATAGGCAACACAACACAACTAGCGGCAAGAGCTTTAGTACGCCGTCAGCCCAGACCCCAAGTAACGTTCCTCAGGACGAGCATGAAGCCGAAAGCGCCTTAGAGAGGATCAAAAAGCCGAAATGGCCAGTCCAAAAACGCGATAAAGGTACCGATGTTGACAGCGGCGGTTATGGAACGGTGTTCGCTATCTATTCATGATGCGAAACTATCAGCGGGATGGCCAAAGTCGCGCATTCGAATGGACCGGCCGAAGTATGAGGACCATGATGATGCGGGTGCGGAAGAGGCCGAACGACAGTTCGTTGATATTGTTGTCCGTTGCGGAGCTGACGGCTCAAAGAGTGCATCCGAGTTCCATTCGAGTTGCATTGAGTCAAAAATGCGCCAAAACTTCGGGGTCCACACCGTCCGGCTTTAACTCTGTGCAAAGCGTAAAAGTGTATCCTTCGGACCACGATGGCATGCCTGGAGGTTGCGGCTCAGCGGACTTCGAAGAACGGAAAGAATCACACCGACTTACATCGACGTTGTTGCTGGGAATCCGCGAACGCGGACGCACAAGTAACAACCAGGGTAAGCAAGAACGTGCATTGATGTTCGTGATCGCGCCAGGATCGGATGCAGGAGATGTACTCAACTTGAGCTGGTGTGATGCAGAGGTCCGCAAAACAGACGCTTTGTCCGTCGCCGGCGTCCAAAACGTTCGCACCCGTCTCCGCGTTGGCCCTGGGCTGGGCACAGACGAAAGCATCTGCGACCGGATCGCCGGAATCGGCGCCATCAAAGCGCGTCGGCGCTGTCTTTACGTCTCCCCTTCGCCGCCGCCACGCTGGTGCGCACTTGCGGACGCAGATCACCATCGATGAGGCCATCTTCCCAGTTTGTCGGTTGTCGTGGTAGGCATGTCCGTTACGTAATCTATGTTCACGGTGAGCAATTGCCAAAGGACTCGTGGCTTTTTACCCACCGGTGTCTTCGTCTCATCAGAAAGGATGGCGGTGGAGCTTGAGCGTGGTACCAGACTCGCATATCATTTAATATCTGGCGAGAGAAAGCAAGATGCCTCGAGTTCCCGGAGGTAAACCGCAGAAGATAACGCGCCATCAGCGCGCCGCCGTCCAGCGATTATCTGTTCGGTTGTCCGACCCCTGCCCGCCTCCAGCCAAGGAACAAGAGGCGGCGCCCGATGTGGGGAAGGGAGCAATGCCGCCCAGAGGTGACGTCGGTATCCTCGGCTGGTTGTTCGTTGCCCCCCAGATCGAGATTTCAGGACGAGGACCTCAGACACCCCGATGATGATGTCCGACGACTCGGACCGCACACCGTCGGCGACCCGGAGGACTCTGCATTCATAGAGCAATGAATGGATTCGAACGCGGGGCAGTGCATGGCAGGAACGGACCTTAGGATCGCCGAGCAAGCGAACAGCTTAGAATATGCGGCAGAGCGCAAAAAAAAAATTGTGGTGCGTATGCGCAGAGACCGTCGAGGATTTCGTGCCTATTACCCGCGCTCAGTCAGGACGCTGTCCAACGGCGACAGAAAAGGAGGTCCGATCATCACTCACTTGGCCAGTGCATGCCGTAGGCCTTGCCTTCCACATCGCACTCAGTATCGTCTGCGGCATGAACATCATCCTTCCACCTCTGGCCCCAGGCCAATAAACCACCCGAAGCCGCGGGCATAACAACGACGCCTTCATCTTCAGTCGTTCGCCATGCCATGCCATCACCTCGAGCTCGACCTCGAGTCATTTCGGACGAGCTCCGAGCACATCGGGACTCGACCCATGTTCAGCGGTCCCTCAAAGGCCCGAACCTTTCTCGTCTTCTCCAGAATATGAGTCAGCGCGGGGTCGGCCGCCTCCCCATAGCGGGGAAGGGTGGGGGTGGCGAATAGAAAAACGGGGTGCCTTTCCGTCTTCGCGCCTCCCGCATCTGGGTCTCGCTGCGTCGTCGATTGACGGAAGCGGAATGCGGGGTATCGGCTTCGGACCGGTACGTCCGAGCGTTGTCCGAGCGTGTCGTAGTAGATCGCATGTCGCTTGCATAGTTCAAGCGCCGAGCGGGGGTCCGTCACGGTTCTGCGTCAAGGTCGCGCCGATGTGAATAGAAAGTAAGTTCAACACCGGGTTAGGGGCATAGACAGGTAGAGAGACATAGCGGGGTTATCGTAGGGATTCCAGTTTTCAGCAGTTAGGAAGGGATAGAAAGGAGGTTGGACGCGCGTATTGCTAAGGTCAAGTATCAGGATAAGCGGGACAGAGAGGGAGTCCTAAAAGGGAAATGCCGTAGCAGGCAAGGGTAGCGGCGTCAGCACGGGGTGGCGAAGGGGGAAGGGGAAGAGAAAGGTCCACCGCCTCCAGACTCTCCGCTTTATAATGTCTTATGCTGTGCGCTATGGACAAATAAACACGCCATCCACGGATAGACTTGCAGAAGCCAGAAGCGCCAGAGGATATGCCAACCAGAAGCCGCGACGCAATTTTCGAAGACGGCGGAACGCGACGAGCCCCCGTCCAGCTGACGCGAAATCCGATCGGCGCGTCTGCATCCACTGCTTCCGACTGGGCGGATGATTAGCGCTGGCAGGTTTTCATGGAAGGGGAAGGTCAGATGAGCGACGAAGGAGCGCATACATGATCGCGATAGTGATGTATCCGTATTATAGTGGAGTCGGAGGTATCACCTGAGGCGCGGAGACGGAAGAGCCCGGGCGGAATCACTGTGTCTGCGACGCATCGTGCGCTTCTTTGAAGGCGTGTCCGAGCGCCTTGGCAGTTGACGTTTCATCACGCCTGGGGATTCGGGCATCGAGTATTCGGCTGTCCAACACGTGTGCAAACCAAGGACAGCGAAGGGCCATGATTGCTGCAGAGTCAACCTGAGATCCAGCGGTCAGGAAGGCCATCTGCACGGGCTTGTCTGCGGCCTGGGCTCCATATCTATCCACGAGTCGAGCTCGTGCAGGTCAGCTGAGTATCTTGGGGCGGAAGAACTGCAGAGTGGCTCTGCATCAGGGTGCGGATAGATTTCCGACAATTACGACGCATATATGCGTTGAATTGTGCCGTCGGCGATGGCTGGCCCGGTGAACGTGTATGCCGCGACATCAAATTGAGGAAGCTACCACAGCCTGAATTGTATATTCAATAGCACCACATATCTTCAGGGCATAGCCCACCTCTGGAATTGTAGTTATCATTATCCGAGTATCGAGCCAGCGTACCTGGAGTGTGGTGGCAGGGTGACGACATGCACGATCCGAATAGAGCTCAGCGGACGTGGCATTTAGAGAGTACGAACACCCCGTCATATATTCTGCTGTCATATGAGCATGGAAGGATATATGCGTAATCTCAATGGCGACATACAAGTCGGGTGCGGTGCAGCGAAGCGGATCACCTGAGGCACCGAGGAGCGGAAGAACCGGAGGAAGCCCGTCGCGCCATGGTGACACTCGCGTCGGGTGACTTCCGAGAGTGAAGATACACATATGCACCGGGATATACACTCTGGAAGTGCGCAAAGAGCAGGTCACCGACTACGAAGGGTAGGTCGATGAGTAGGGAGGGAAGGAGAGATGGACGAGGTCGGTGACCGAGCTGCAAAGTCTATTTTTAGGGCGCGCTTCTGAGGCAAAAAATAAAAATAAAAACAGGAAAAATGAGGGAACTGTTTGTGTTCCATATATTCACCTTGATGTTGTGCATTTTGTTATTTCGTATCAGCGGGTCGGGAAGTGCGGAAGATACCCGAGCTTGTTGCGACCTGTCGCCCGTGATTTTAGCGCGCCTGTTACTTACATAGGTTGTTTGGATCACTTGAATGGATACATATGAACACCAGGCTTCATGTACCCCTACGCAATAGCTCCTCCCAAAGGCATAGACTGCTGTGCTGCATGGATTCATCACTCATTGCAAGGCCCTGGATGAACTACCTTGATAAGGTTACTGCTGCGCCACATCGCCTCCGACGCCGGTGACCTCGGATAGCCGGCGTAGTAGCTCAACAGCCCGGCGTGCTTTTTGTTTAACTCGTAACCGGCACAATGCTTTGTCTCCTACTTCCATGGCTCCGTTCCACCAAGCTGTCGATGTCGACGAGCTGCCCAGCAGCGCCGGCGTCGGAGCCAACGACGACGCGCAAAACGTGAAGGTGTACGGCGGAGACGTGGACAGAGAATGGTGCATCGGCTCGTGAGTACCAAACATCCAGCTGTAGCGTTCCTATATGTCCTCTCGTCCATCGTACGGATATACGGCCTGCTGCGGATATCGTACAAACGCGCACTTCTCTACCCGCGTCTTGTCTTCGCCATACGATACGTGCGCTGACGCTTACCACCCCTTCGGTCCGCAGGATCCCACAAGGAGGTACGACGGCTACGTCCCTTCTGCTGCCTAGGCCCTGCTCCTCCATCCAACGTACCGGAAGAAACCCGAACTGATCTTGTATTTGCAGGCTACGTCCTCGCGCTGCTGCTGGAGGCCTGCCTTCGCTACCAAGCCGGGACGCCGCACCCGGACGTCGTCCACCTGAGCGCGCACTTCCTCCGCGGCACGTCCCTTGCGCCCTTCACCGTGCGTGTGCGCACACTGCGCACCGGGAAAACGTTCGCGAACGTCCTCGCCGACTTTGTCCAAGGGGTAAGCACGTCATCCTCCCCTCTTTGCATTACTGACTGTCCCATGCAACGAACAGGAACACACCAACGTAACATGCCATCTCATCTTCGGCGTCCTCTCTCCTTCGACGGGCAGCGACGCCAGCCTCTCTTTCACCCCACCATCACCCTACGCCCCCCGCTGCCCGCTCGCCACCCATCCCTCAAAATGCCCCACCAACCTTGTCCCACGCGGACACTGGACCTTCCGCTCCCGCCTCGCCGCCGGCGACGACCCCTCCATCCTCGCACGCAACTCACCAGACACCCGTGCACGCATCGCCTCCTCCTCCGACTCGACGAGCAGCGGCGGCCTCGAATCCGGCGTCTGGCTCGAGCTCCTTCCCGACAACGCCTCACCGTCCGACACCGGCAACGCAGGGAGCAGCAGCAGCAGCAAAAATCCCGAAACGCCGCTAACGCTCACCACTCCCGCGCTCGCCTTCTTCGCCGACGCGTTCCTCCCCTCCCCTCTGCTCCTCTCCAAATCCGAGCTCAAAGGCCTGAAACCCGGGTAAATCCTATCATTCTCTCTCTCTCTCTCTCTCTCTCTCTCTCTCTCTCTCTCTTTTCACCCTCCTGACCACACGTTCCAGATGGTTCCCCACCGTGACCATGTCCGTCGACTTCCTTCACCCCATCCCTCCCCCTCAAACCCCCACGCACGCCTCCCGCACCGTCGGCATCTACGCCCGCACCCGCTTCTTCACCCGGCCCCAAAGCCGGCACGAGACCTACTGCGAAGTCTGGTCCGCGCCCTCCAACGTCACCTCCGCCTCGGATCGATCGGAACAAGCAGACGACGACGGGAGATGGCGGGACGAGCAGGTCTGCCTGGCGGTGTCGACGCAGATGAGCCTCATGGTCGCGCGGAACTCGAAAGAGGGATTCGGGCAGCAGAAGCAAAAGGACAAGCCCAAGCTGTAGCCGACTCACGGTTGGTGATAGAGGTACATACTTACGACGTAGTGGCGCATACATGCAGCCTTCGAGTTACACGATGTAGGCGCACGCTTTCTTCAAGATGAATCAAATAATCCATCAGCACATACTCCTGAATCGTCAACTCTCGGATGGGGATGTTTTGACGGCTTCTTAACACCCTATATAGCTAAGTTACAAAAAGACAATTTCCCCGCCGGCTAGGCGTTTGTTGGGGAAACAATCTTTTCTTTACGTTCCACTACTAGCTTTCGATTTCTATATATAAACAGCGCGACGGGGACAGAGAGATCAGAAGAACGAAGGGATGGGAGGGAACGGTTGGACTATTTCGCATTCGAACGTGGGGAGGAGGGGAGGGTCAACGTCCGTTCGAGCAACCAATAAGCTGGTCCCATGGGGGATGTATGGACACGCAGCGCAATATGATACGGAAGAGAATCGAGAGTGACAGAGGGGGCAGGACAGGAAGGAGAGTCAAGATTTCGATGATGATGGAGATGGAGGGGGGGATGTGGGCGACGAGACAGAAACGACAAGGAGGGTTGGACGAGACGAGACGAGAAGAGGGCACGTCGGGTGCGCCCTGGTCGATTTCGTGTTCGAGATTGGCGATTTCGGAGTATTTTGTACAATGCGATTGCGATGCGATGAGAGGAGGAAAATGCGAATGCGATGGGCGGAGGTGAATGCAACGAGGAGGGAGAGGGGGTGACGACGACGACGGCATCCAAGACACATCGGTTTATATATGCCCCTTCTTCGAGATCGACAAGCTGCGCATGCTCTCCTCCAACAGCGTGGTCAAACAATCCCCAGAATCCTTCTCCTGGGCACCGCCCATCTTCATCATCTTCTGTGGTTGAGGCTGAGGCTGCTGGGGCTGGGGCTCGACATCCACGACCCTCAACACCGCCTTGCCCTCCAACACCCTCCGCACCTTGTCCGCATCCACCCCGGCTCCCATCCGTCCCTTCCTCGCACCTCCCTTCTCCTCGTGTCCCGCGAACGCGTCCCAGAACGCCGAGCCGAGCTTCGCCATGAACGACTGGCTCGCGAGCGCGGCAGCGTGCACCATCGCCGCCTCCTGCTTGCTCGGGCCCGCGCCAGACGACGACGAAGAAACCTTGGGCGACAACCGGGGCGAGGTCGGCGGGGTCGGGTACGCGCCCGCGGCAGCCTTGCCAGACAACGCGCCGGCGCCGGTCGATCCCGCGATATGCTTGCTCGCGAAGAACGCCGGACGGAGGTTGGACGCCAAGCCGGAGAGCTGGGTCTGTTGCTGCTGCTGCTGTTGCATTTCGCGCCTCGCATGCTGCTGCGCCGCCATCTTCGTCCAGAGCTGCATCCGGTACGCGTCCAGCGTCTTCAACGTGAATGGGTTCATCTCCGCGAACGCGTCAAACCCGGGGCTCGGCGCGCCTCCCATACCCTTCGCCCCGAATCCACCAGTGCCGTAGAGCGAGTTGAGAGCCGGGTTCAGGTTCTCCTGCAGCCGGGCGGGCGCGGCCGAGTTGTTCGTATCGGCACCCGTCGGCTTGCCGGACAGCGCTGAAGTGCCGAACGAGATCTCGGGGACGAGGGTGGTGTGCACCGGCGTGTAGCCGCCGAACGCCATCGGGCTCGCGGCCCCGCCGCCCCAAAAGGCGCCAGCGTTCCGGAGCCGGGGGCTCGTCGGCAAGTCCTTGCGGGTATTCGGCGTCGGCGCAGGGCTCGTCGCTCCCTTTCGGTTGCTGTTGTCCTTCGTATTGGAGGAGAAGGAAGAGGTGAGGGCGGCGGAGACGGCGGGGAGCGGGGCGGGTGGCGGGAGGACGGGGCCGTCTTCGGCCCGGCCGGAGAGAAGCGCCTTCTTGAGCGCGTCGACTTCCTGACGGAGGGCACGGTTTTCGTCCTTGGTGCTGCCGAGTTCGGAACGGATGGCCTCGAGGAGGCGGTCGCGCTCGGCGATGTCGCCCTCCAAGGTGGTGATGTATTCTATGAGGTCATCGAGGAGTCAGCATCGGGCGCATCAATCAATCGAGAAACAGAAGAACCAAAATGGTTCGACGCATGAAGAAATCATAAAGAGAATAAAGAAGTGGCGCCGGATCGCAATGATAACCAAAAGCGGAAAAAGCACACCGCAAAAAAAGTGAGGCCATACGAACCCTTTCGCCGTATGCGGAAATTCCTGGCGCTAATCTTGTTCCTCAGCTGGCGTTTCTCCTTGCTCGACATCTTCTTGTACTCCTCGGGGCTCGGCCGCCATTCGTCGGGCTCCTCGCTCTGCTCCCGCTTCTGGACGGCCGAGGACGTGACGCTCGATTTCTTCGTGATGCCGCCCGAGGCGACGGTACCCTTCCGTCCGCCAGCCTTGCCCTTGCCGCCGACCTTGATGGTGAGCGTGCTCGGAAGATCGGGCTCAAGGTCGTCGTCCGACTCGTTGTCGGCCTCGTTGTCGGCCGGGTGTTGCGAGTTGTGGCGGGAACTGCTCGCCGAGTTGGAGGAAGCTTGGTGGTGGTGGTTGTGATTCATGGGCGAGTCGGCTTCGGTATCGTGGTCGAAGGTGGAGGACGGCGAGCCGACGAGTTGAGGGTCGATGGTGAAGATGTTGTGCTGCGCGGGCGAGTTGGACGCGGCCGATGGGCTCGATTCGCTCGTCATGCTCATGCTGGACGACAGTTCGGGGAGGGAGGACATGAAGTCGTATGGGGCGGAGGAGCCCGAGATGAAGGGCTCGCCGCCCATCGCGATGCCCTTCGAAAACTCCTCGTCGAGCATGGCAAAGTTGAAGAAGGACGAGCCGTCGAGCAGCGGGTCGCTCAGGAACGACTGGGGCGGCGTCGGTGGTAGAGCGGAGTAGGACTCGGGCGGCGAGTGCGAGGAGCGATTGGACAGCGCCGAAGAGGGCGACTGCGAGTGGTGCGACGGGGAGAGCGAGGGCGCGACGAGCATGTCGACGTTGAAAATGTCCTCGAAGGACGTGAGCGCGGCGCTGGGTGCGGCGGCGGGCGACGGCGGCGGATCGACTAGGGATTGCATGGTGGTCAGTTTATCGAGATGAAGGAAAAAGTGGCCAGGGTGGAACGTGTAAGAGGGCGGTAAGAGAGAGACAACCGCACGCAGCCCCCCGCCCCACGCCCTATTACGTAAGACACCGCACTCACCGACCGGCTGGAGTGTGGACTCTGTTGTTCTGTCCCTTGTTCTTTCTGCGCTGTGACTTAGTGAGAGATGGAAAAAATCCGACTCGGGATTGGGGGAGACGGCGGGGTGACGGTTTGACGAAAAGCGTGCCCGACGATAGTCAGTTCGGCTTATAGAGCACTGCGGAACGACAAACGAGACGCGTAAGTGCGTCGGCGCGGCATGCGCGGAGCCACCCCCTCCGGCAGCACCCTCCGATATCACCCCTCGCGCAGCCGCAGTTTGAATCGCTTACTCACGTCAACACCAACAAGGTTTCTGGGCTGACTGATGGCGCTGGTGTATGGCTCTAGCATGTTCTACATGTACACGCTCTTCCGATCTCTACAGCAAGTCGCGGTCTCAAACGAACGCTTGTGATTTGTGTTCTGGTTTCGCCACACGGAAGCTTGCGGGCGCAGCATTGAACATTCGAGCCTTCTCTTGCTACGTGGATGACAGGGAGACCGTACTCATACCTACGGAAAATATCGTCGTTAGGCTGAAAGAAGTAAGAAGGCCCTATCGAATGAACGAGAAGTGCTACAGGACTGTCCTCGTCCTCGATATCCCATAACCACGGAGTCAACTCAGAAGGTCTTTTATAATCAGGACGACGATGTTGCGGCGACCTTTCTCTACCAATTTGTGCAAAATTCTACGTCTATCCCTATTTCCTCGTAGCTGATCTCTGATGGCACGCCCCAGTCCGACTTCACGTCAGAGTTCATGTATGGTACTCCGACTGACCATCACTCGCTATATCCTGCAGGATCCCAGCACCACGCATGTAGCTCCCGAACCACGTAGCTCGCGTGCTTTACGAATCCACGCTCTTGGTTCTGGTTCCCATGACTCGAACGAGCGTTCTCGGTTCTATTTTCCGTTGTGCGCATATGCAGCCCGGACGGCGCGCCCTGGCGCTACTCATACTTACTCGCTTTGCCTGCAATTGTGAGGGTCGCAAGGTCATGACGATGCCGTGCTGTGGTCGAACGAGATCCTTAAACCTCCGCCTATGCACCTTGACATTGATCATTTCCTCTACCGCAGGAGCTCGCAATCATGGTCGAGGACGATGATTAAAATCTGTCCACCAAAGTGGCCGCTTCCATATACTACGCACCGAGAGCGCGCAGGCTAAGGTGTGAAGACACGTGCGCTACTCTACTGAAGCTCCTGGTTGCTCAAAATGCATACACTGACAATCTACCCTACCTGACCGTACCATCATAGTTCCCTTGCACATGATACTCATACTATACCAGGCAGCGCGCTCGTCAGACTCATCCTGATGATCAGCCATCCGCCTGTCCCGTGCCTATGCCAGAAATAGGCGACGCTATGCTATGCAGCAACGTTCAGCTCACCGTGAGTAAGCATCGCTGCGGATACGTATGCCTCGTGAGTTCATTTGACTCGACGACCTTTATCAAACACCCAACTACCCTCGCTCTGCCCTATCATTACCGTAACGATGTCGTCAAACCATAACGCCGCCCCTAAGCCTGCCCCGACCATCCATCTGGATTCCCTTGTGTGTTAACTTAGTCCAACGCAGTATCCGGATAGTCTTTGCTACTTTGCGCTGATTTGTTTTGACTCCGATAGAACAGCTCGTTCAGTTCCAAGACCTGGGTATTTGAGGACAGCCAGCCTCTCGTGATAGCGCGCAAAACGAACGTCCAGACGGAACCCACCGATGCAAACGGATACTTTGCTAATAAGACCCTCTCTCGTAAGCATGCCGAGGTATGGGCTGAGGATGACAAGGTGACTTCGACGCCCTAACATCGACACCATCCGATACCCAGACTCATTGGATACGATGCAGATTTACGTTAAGGACACAAAGAGCCAGAACGGTACCTACATCAACGGCAAAAGACTTTCCGACCAGGGAATGGAGTCCGTTGCGTGTGAGATCTGCCCCAATGACATCCTGGTGCGTGCGCGCAGCTTGTTCTGCATGAAGAAGATCGATAGTGACCCGATCCGAAGGAATTCGGGACGGACGTGTTCTGGAACAATGGCACGACTCCGGTTCATACCAAGGTCTATGCGCGCGTAATCATGCCGAATGCAGAAATTCAGCCTCAGGCCAAGCTTTGAAAGATACACATACGAGCTCTACAAGATGACGGGCTTCCCTCACGGTGTCGTTGTGACGGAGCAATTCGGTGTCCCCATTACAATGCAGAGGTTAAGCGTAGCCGTGGAATACGAGCGCGGTATATATCATGTTCAGAGGTACACGTTTGATTGCGGATCCACATCAGCATCTGAGCAATCATTGGATCGTGATCATGACGCCTAGCGCTCTGTGACAGCAAACCAGCTTTGTGCAGTGAACACGTTTGCAGTCTATCTATTTCACTGGTATGCGGTTTACGATCGGGTTAATTATACTGGAATATATACAGAGCTGGCAGTGTAAAATACTGTATTGACATGATTCTAGGGCAAGATTCTATCACAGGAGAGTAACGAAACGTTGGTCTACAAAGATTATATAGCAGCTGGAGTAGTTGAATTAGGGAGAAGTATGGCAGTCGGTTTTGTGCGCCTTCCAATGTTTCTTTTGGCAAGACGCATCACAATCTAAGAGCAAATAGAAGATAATGTCAGCCTAATGAATGATGCCAATGGCTCTATTTTCCCTCACATCTCGTTTTTTCACAACGTCCGCACTTCTTGAGCGCCGCACTGGGGTTTCCACAGAAGCTACACCGGTACAGGGAGACGGTGAAGTACGGCTTCATCCACCGCGGCATGTGGATGTAGGGATCGTCCGGATAGCTTTCAGCATTATCGTCCTCGTCGTCCTCTACATGCAGTTTCTCGTCGAGCCACGCAGCGAGATCGTCCGTCGCCTTCGCTTGATCTATAGTCTTGTGGGCTTCTATGTCACGCTCCTCGTCGTATTTTTTCACGACCTTGCCCCATTCTTGCTGAGCAGCCGCGTAACCTGTCACCACCATTATTCGCGCTCGGCGTAGCTGGGTGTTGGCGAGCCGGGCCCCGAGGAACTCTGTTAAATCCTCGTTAATACGGATTTTGTCCAACACGTCCTGATATATATATCATCAATATCGTCGTAAAATTACAAAAGATCAGGACTTACTGCAACCTCTCTTAAGTCCGGTGAGATCCCCTTGCCCTTGATCGCCAACGTCAAGACGACATACCAGTTGGCGACGTGCCTCAAATTTCTCGCGTCAGGGGGTACCTCGGCCATGTACGCTCTGGCGTCGTCCAAGGCGCTCATGAGGAAGGCTACCCCTTCCTCCCGCCGACGAACATCCTTCTGCGATTCGTGGAACGCGGCTAAAGCAAGTTCTCCTGCGTGTTCGACGGCTCTGAAGAGTAATGCGTGCTTGACGAACGGCGTCATCGTCGTCTTGCAGCATAATCCCTTCTTCGCATAGCGCAGACCGAGTTCGCGCTCTGCAGTGAGGCTGACGATATAGTAGAAGTAGGCGACATCCGGATACTTGTCAATGGCAGCGAGAGCCCTTGCCACCGCCTGGACGGCACGTTCGTTCATGACCAGGTACTTGAGGTCAAGCATGTCCGCCCAGAATGTTTCGTTTTGGGTCCCTTTCTCCCGGATACCCTGAGCGGCAAATGGCTGCCAAGGGAGTAATCAGCGAAGATACATCGTTACGCAAGCCTACGCACCACCACGTCCGCCCAGTCAGTGAATGGTAATCCGAGGAATTCCTTCGTATCATACCGTCCATGGCTAATGGAGAACTCGGTCCGTAGAACAAGTTCGACCTGCGTAACTGCGCCGTCAACGAATGGATATCAAAGGCAACCCCAGACGAACGCACCAGGGTCTTTCCGAGAGCGTAAAAGTCGCGGCTTCTTGCAACATCAAACATGGCGACTTGAAAGTCGGCTGCAGTTTGGAACATGACGAACGTGTCGCACTTCATGTAACCATACTTCTTGAATGCGTCCCCGACGTGTGGCGGCCAGTGGCCGCTAGTCATCGCGGCCTGGGCTTTCGCGCTATCGAACTGGGTCCGGTCTTGTTCGTTCAAGAGTGTGTGAATGCGCAATAGGCTGCTGAGCGCTACACACCGGACGGTGAGTATATCGCTTCGCAAGAACGCGATCAAATATCTCGCTGCCGAGGTGTTCCTTTCGAACTCCTGGCAAGAGGCGCATGAGTCTCACCACCAGCGGCATATTACAACTGATAGACTGACTTCGTGACAATTGTAGGTTGTGTTCTGGAGAAGCGCCATTGCTGACCCGGCAAAGTCGGACGAGCAACCAGGCCTCTTCAGCACTTCGAGGACTACCCTGAACATCTGCGGTATATCGATATCTCGTAGAATATCCGCAGTGGGAGGTTTGGTCTCGTCGTGCACAACGACGGAGACGGAGTGGTAGAGAACGCCTATGGATAGTTCTTGAAGCGAGTTGTCGTCTATATTGTCGTGCATGAGTCGAAGGAGGCTCGGAGTTCTGCGGGCAATCTCGGTTTTTATGCGAAGACTGCCATGCCGGGTCATGGTCCGTAACGAGCGCAGCGCAACCAGCTAAAGTTGGGGGCGGGAGTGAACAGTGAACAAATCAGCAATGCATCAGGATGATAGTTGACTGACTCGGCATTTTCCAGAGTCAAGGAGGGGGACAAGTTTCGACAGTACACCTATGGCGGATGAGCGCGTGTACACACATGCAACGGAGAGCTATCGTGCGCACCTTTCTCGAAGAGTTTGTCGCGGAGAAGTGAGTCCGCACACATCTTCGCATATATCCCGACGATACCTCCTAGAATCATCTCGAACTCCGGCCCCTTCTCGGTGTACATGTTGTATGCGGCATCAAGACGGCCATAGAGCTGGTCGAAATTCGCGTGGATTTGCTTGAGGCCTTTCCGCTTCGTCAGAGGCGGGATCTCGAAGGCTTCGCATAGGATCACGACCATAGCCTCCCAGTTCATGGACGCATCGTTGATCCTGACAGTAAATTCCTCCTGTTGGGCTTGGGTTGCGAAGGCTTTGGGCTTCTTCGGGAGTTTGGCGGATTGTGAGCGTTTCGAGTGATCTTTGCCCTTGGCCATGATGTTACGGAAGATGGAGCGAAATCGCAGACGACGTTGTGGATAGATGCGATGAAAAATGGATGGACCCCTCCCCCTGTCTCTCCGACACTCGGTGCGTGCGCCGACGACTGCGTCGGGCCAGCCGAAGGTGAAGTCACTGTCGAAGCCCCTATTTCGCTCGCTACGCGCGCGGACCCGCGGACGCGTCACGCCTCTTGGACTTCGGATCTATTTGTTCGACTACTGATGCAGCAAATTGCAGCACGCACTAACGCTATAACATACGTTCGCTACCTTACATTACATTGGTGTCTGGACTGGATGATAAGGTATTCGGGACCGGCAACGGTGCATTGGAAGTCTATTTCGGTGATCTCTGGCAGTGATTTCTATGGGCTTTCCAATGATTCTTCTGACAGAAGGCGTCGCAGTCTAAGACAATTTAACGTGAGCATGTGGCATGGTCGAAACCATTCTGACCGTCCTTACATTTTGTGTCACCGCACCCTCCGCACTTTTTGAGGGCAGCGCTAGGAGTGCCGCAAAAGCTGCATAGATAGAGCGACACCGTATTCATCGTGACGCTCTGCGGTGGATCACAGGGTGCCGGACTATCCGCAGTGCGTTCTTCCACCTCATCGTCGTTACCGAAGTAGACGTCCTCCTCGAGCCAGGTAGCGAGATCGTCGATTGCCTTCGTCTGATCAACACTCTTGCGGTGGTATGCGTCCGTGCCGCGGTCGGGATGTTCGTCCAGAACCCTCAATAGATCCGCCCATTCGTCGTGAGCGGCGGAATAACCCTCCAGCACCGTAACGCGAGCCAGGCGTAGCTGCGTGTTGGCGATCCGAGATCCGAGTAACTTCAGAATGGCCTCGTTAACGCGCAATTTCTCAAGCGCGTCCTGTAAGGCCGTCAGACCGCCTGAGGTGAGAGAACGATAACAAAGACCATACCGCCAGATTATTCATCTGTCTTAACCTCTTTTCCCTTGATAGCAAGCGTCAAAAGGATGTACCAATCAATAACAGCCTTCATGTTCCTCGCGTCGGGAGGCGCCTCGGCCATGTACTTCTTCGCATCCTCCAGCGCGCTCACGAGGAACGCCACATCCTCTTCATGATCCCGTTGCTGCGATCGCGACTGTTGAAACGACGCCAAAGCCATATCTCCGGCTTGTTCGACGGCGCGCTCGAGCAACGCGAGCTGAACGGAGTCAGCATCTTCTTGCAACGCAACCCTTTCTTCGCGTAGCGCAGTCCAACTTGAGGCTCCGAAATTAAGCTAGCGCCGTAGTAGAAGTAGGCGACATCGGGGTATGCCTTTACGAGAGCTTGAGCCTTCGCTACTGCCTCGAGAATGCGTTCGCGCATGAATAGGCACTTCAAATTGAGTACCTCAGCTAGATACGCTTCATCTGGACCTCCTTTCTCGTGAATAGAAAGTGCGGCTAGTGGCTGCCGGAAGAAAATGACACCATGAATGTACATTAACGGAGTCCGCACGATCATGCGTACCAGCATATCGGACCATAATTTGACTGGTAGCCCAAGATCGCGGCCGTTCATTATCCTGAGGTTCGGCAGGGCACTAGGCTCGGGAAACTCGGACCTGCCCCTCGGAATCGAGAATTCCGTGCGCAGAGCGAACTCAGCCTGCATGCCATAACGTCAACTAGGTCGATCACGATCCTGTGTGAAGGTGCGTACCAACGTCTTGCCAAGCGTATATAACTCGCGATTCTTGAGGAAATCCATTGCGGCGAATTTGTACTCCCTCGCGGTCTGGCCCGTGACGAAAGAGTCACACCTTGTCGGACCGTACTTCGACATGGCGTTCCGGATGGATGGAGGCCAGTTGCCAGAGGCCGACATCGCCATGAACTTCGCAGGGACAAATTGGACGCGGTCTTCTTCGCTCGCCCGAGCGTGCAGTCGCAGAAGGCTTCCAAGGGCCGAGCATCGAATGCTGAGTTCGTCGCTTCGCAATAACGCCATCAGAAATCTAGTCGCCGAGGGATTCTTTCGGTATTCCTAGATAACAGGT
Source organism: Punctularia strigosozonata HHB-11173 SS5 (assembly GCF_000264995.1). Lineage (NCBI taxonomy): Eukaryota > Fungi > Basidiomycota > Agaricomycetes > Corticiales > Punctulariaceae > Punctularia > Punctularia strigosozonata. Next base: position 922,239 of record NW_006767438.1, on the reverse strand, counting down.
GTTCAGATAGGTCATCACGGGGTGTGATGGAATGTCCCCACCTCGGGACAATTACCCGTCGCAGCTTGGATAAGAGACAACGCATGCCAAACCAGGTGAGCCGAGCATCCCGGCCGCTTCAAAACTCGGACGAGGGTCTTGAGCACTCCCGAAATGCTTATCTCATTGAGATTCTTGGGGCTGGGTGGCTTGTACACGTCGTATACAGCAGATCCGACGCAATGGGTCAAAATGGCAACGCCTAATTCCTGAGTGGTATCATCGCTTGGATTGCCGTCCATGACCTGAAAGATGTGGCGCGTCTTTCGAGCGATTTCGACTTTGACCGGGATCCCTCCATGGCGAGTCATGGTCACCAACGATCGTAGCACTACGCGCTGACAAAAGATGTGTCAATCGACATGCGAACGTCAAACAGGAGGCCGAACGACTTACGCGACACGGTTCCTCGTCCAAGAGAGGCATGAGCTTCGACAATACACCTATGACGAATCTATGAGCGAAGGCATAGATGACCAGATCCATTGCGCACCTTTTTGGAATAGTTTATCGCGAAGTATCGAGTCGACGCACATCTTGGCGTATATCCCAACGATGCCACCCAACATCATGTACGAACCGGGGCCTTTATCTCTGTACTCATCGTACGCGGCATCCAGACGACCATAGAGCGCGTCGAAATCGACGTGGATTTGCTTCAATCCTTTCCGCTTTTGTCAGGGACGGGATCTCGAACGTGTCGCAGAGGATGGTGACTAGAGCCTCCCAGTTCTCGCCCGTATTGTTGATCCTGACGGCAAACTCTTGTTGCGCGCGAGTACAAGCACTAGTGGTGGCGAAAGCCTTCTGTTGCTGCGGCGGCTTGGCCTTCGCCTGTGGACGCTTGCGGTGGTTCTTTCCTCGGGGCATCGAGCACAAATGAGAGCGAGATGCTCAGCTGGTATGTCGACAGTACAAGGATCACATTTGTATGTTCCATTGGCCGCCGTGTGGCAAGACAACAATGCATGGAGGTCCACATGTGAGACGACAGGAGGGCATGATCACTGGTGACTTCACACGCGACGCGCTTGACAATGAGTGGGCACGAATGGCACATAAGTATTCGATGTGAGGCACTGAAGGCATTGTACAATATTCTCCTGCCAGTGAAGGAATTACAGGATTGATGCTGGGAGACTCTACATTACTAACACGAACGGGTACGATTGAGCAAATAATCATAAACGTCTCGCCGCCTCCTCCTAGTTATTCGCGAGCCGCCGGAACCTGATAAACAGATCCTTCGGCAAGGACAAAGCGAAGGGAGAGAAGGCGTTGTGAATGATGTCCGTATGGATGGTGTCGTCCGGGATCGTCCATTCCCACTCGCGGAGGAGCATCGAGCCAAGCGTGCGTTGCTCGTACATTGCGAAGTTCCTGTATGCAGTTGTCAGCGTCGTATTCGGCGTCCTTGAGAATGGGAGCTCACCTAGCGGGGCACTGCCTTGCGCCAAGGGCGAAGGGCAACCACTGCGCGCTATCAATCTCCGTCGTCTGCGCCTCGGTGTTGCCCATGAACCGCTCGGGCTGAAACTCGCGCGCGTTGGGCCAGTAGTCGTCCCTATAGTGGATGGAACTGCGATATACCATCAGTCGTCGCATCAGGGTTCATGGACGATGACGGGGTCACGTACGTGATGTTGGTGATGATGGAGGCACCCTTGGGCATGAAGTACTGCTTGCCGTACGAGTCGACGAGGACAGCATCTCGCATGGCCGATCGGGGAACCATGTATGTAATGGGCGTATTGACACGGAGGGCCTCCCGGATGCATGCTGACCGTCATGTCGATTAGACTATCGGCGCGCATACGTTCAAGCACAGAAGACCCACCCTCGAGGAACGGCATGTTCTTCAGCTCAGCAATGGTGGGCTCGCCGGTGGTATTGCCCTTCATCGCTGCCTGGACCTCGGCACGCGCCCGCTTCTGGATGTCCGGGTACTTGCCCATGTAGTAAACCAGCGAGGCCATAGCGCCGGCTGTCGTGTCGTGTCCGCCGATGAAGAAGACGACCATGTTATCGCGGTGCTCCGTGTCGGTGATATCTGCAAGAGGATTGAGCGAAGACCTTCTGTGAGAAGGGAACGAACTGACTCTTGTCCTCGAGCATGAACGTCAACATATCGTTTCCTGGATACTCCTTCTTACGCTCAAGAAGACCTTGGAATTGCCTTCGACACTATCGTCAGAACACGTTTCTGGGCCCAACATATACGTTTACTTACGCAACGAGCTCGTCGATGGAGCGAATGACATTCAAACGAGGGAACCACTTCTCGAAGCGAGGGAACACGAGGTATAGCGGGTTTGCGATGTCCTCCATAACCTTGTTGTATTTGGTGACGAAGGGCGAGTCACCGTCTTCTATCGCGTTAAAATTGTGTCCCATAGCGGTTGTGCCTGGATGAATGAATCAGCGAAAGGTGATAGTCAAACCAAATAATGGGCCGAACCAACTGCATCGAGGGTGAAACGCATGGTGAGGTCCTCCCAACGAACGCGTCCTCCGCCAAACTGCTTCTCCCTCTTGCTTTCCACGGGACTCTTTTGATCAGCCTCAATGGCGAGGTCCATCTGATGGAAGAGCTTCCGTGCAAGAGAGGCGAACTCCTCTACACCAGACAAGGCCCCGCGTGAGCGACCTGGTATGAACGAATACAAGTACGGCCTTACCAATGGGTAGGTTTCGCTGCAAGGCATCACGGACGACTTTCGAGTGCCGTTTCCATGCCTGGAATGAACGACTGTCGGTATATGAGCGAGACATTGTAGTCGTCACTCACCTCTCCATTCGAGAGGATAATATTGGAGTAGCCGACGAAACGCCACAGGAGCATGCCATCAGGAGGCACCTCCTTGGGGTAGGTGTTGATATCGTCTGCCAAGTCTTTGGCAATCTTCAGAACACATGCGTTAATGCTTGAAACAGGATACATTGCGGAGCGAAGCACCTTTTTGTCTAGGACGTGGACGATCCAACGGCCGAGGGCGTAGACGAGAACTACGCTATCGCCACGGGTCGCATACGGAAGTAGAAGCTTCTTGATTCTAACATCCTCAACCTCGCCCTTCGCAAAGGATAACAAAGTCGGGATGACCGGAACCTACGACGAACAGTATGAACGTAATCGTCGGGGAACCTTATTGGAAAGCTACTTACCCTTGGGAGGTGTTGCAGTTCGGGAGGGACGGCAAACATCCACTTGAAGAAGAGGGTAGCACCAAGTGCAGCGGCTGTTGGAGAAAACAAAGGAGAGTTGGTCACATCTTGAAGGAGGGGCGTAAGTTCCGCGACGATCCCGTTCGACGCGATGGAGGACATGGTGTTGTTCAACGTGGCGGTGACGGCGTCCATAGTGGGAAGCGCGGACAGTATGGCGGACATGGTGGTTTCGGGATGAAGGTCGAACGACCGGACTGGAGCTTCTAAGCTGGACAAGCGTGCGTTTTCAACGAAACACACTGGCCGACGGGGAACTAAGCTGCCCTACCACAGCCAGTTCCCGTTTGCCCGCAAGCTATTGCAGAAGCTGTCATATATCCCGCCTCCCGGACGTCATGTCACATTAGGTTGGCGATATACTGCTCCGATCCGAGACAGGCAGCGCGACCGTAACTGCAAGTGGTTCTGTACTTGAAGTTCGACTCCCATTGATCAAAGCGTCGCGCAGATTCATGTCGAGCAAGCACCAGTCCGCGTCATCCCCATTGTCTTGCTATGTAACAGGCGCTGCTACTCCGCATTTCTCGAGGATGGATGGTGTGTAGGAAGACGTATGCGCAAGCCATTGGCTGAAGCATGGAGCGGCGAGCTGGCTGAAGGGGACAAATTCCCACGGCTTTCTCTGATCAATTCTCTGCGCCCGCCACCACGATCGCCGAATGGGCGGCGCTGTAGCATACGGAAATTATTTGTCTCGGCTCCCTCTGTTCATCAAAATTCGCTGCTATACCTGTCGCTTGGGTGTGGTGGAGTGTTTGATATCGCTATGGTCGGCGCGGAAGAAACAAGCGCGCTGGAGGGTCGCAGTCTCCCGGGACCGGGCGTAGAATATTGGCCGTAGGCCTGTAGGATTTTCGCCTAAAGCAACCTCGAGCTCTGTAGTATTGGTTGTGACTCCCTCCGTCTCCGCCACTCCAGTTGTTGTCCTCTAGTTGTCGAAGATGAAGCTCCCCTTCGAGCTTGACTCGCTCAACTTCGGGCTTTTCTCGCCCTGTTCGACCACTTACACGGCGCTCGGTGCCCTGACCGCTGTTCTGATCGTCGTCTACTCCTACTCCATTGCGAAGGACAGGAAGCGGCGAGGTCGAACACCTTATCCTCCCGGACCCAAGGGCGAACTACTTTTCGGCAACGCGCGCCAGATCCCGCCCCAGAAGCAATGGGAACACTTCGCAAAATGGCGCGAGGAGTACGGTCCGCTCGTGTTCATGCGCATTCTGAGCACGCCTTACATCGTCATCAACTCGGGCAAGGTCGCATTCGAGTTGCTCGACAAGCGTAGCGGCATCTACAGCGACCGCCCTCAAAGTATCATGGCAATGGAGCTGTGAGTCATCATGCGCTTCGTCCGCTTCCTCAACCGAACTCTCATGTCCACGACGCAGGGTCGGATGGGACTTTAACATGACGCTTGTCCCTTACACCACGCCCAACGACAAGTGGAGACGTCACCGGCGAGTCATGCACCAGGCGCTCAATTCCCGCGCTGTGGACAAGGTGAGGCTCACTGAATTACCCCGTGGCCAACCGAGAGGCCGATAAAAATCGATCTTTCCAGTACAAGTCGATGCAGCTAGCAGAAACACATCTCTTCCTCCAGCGCGTCGTCGACAACCCCGAAAATCTCGATCCTGATGTTCGTCGGTAAGCGTTGGCCCGAAGTGTGCTTCAAATAGCCTCCGGATATTGATGCCTTTCCTAAGCTTGGCTGGCTCGACTATAATGAAGATGGCGTATGGCTATACTGTCAAGGCGGACGATCCTTACGTCCACATGGTCGAACACGCTGTCGATGGTCTCACGCAAACCCTTGGCGTCGGTTTCCTAGTCGATGCTCTGCCTTTCTGTGCGTGAACAGGTAGCCGTTCAGGAACCGAATCTGATTATGCGGCAGTGAAATACGTGCCGGGATGGTTCCCTGGTGCCGGGTTTAAAACGCTCGCCAAAGAATGGCGAGTTAGCACGCGCGGTATATTGGAAAAGCCTTGGGCTCATCTGATGGACGAATACGTAAGCGACACTTTGTTTCATGCCCAAGGGTGTTCATTGACGTGCTGAGATGTGTTTCAGTACGCTGGCAAGGCTCGCGAGTCGTATTGCACCACCCTTCTGGAAGCTCATGGCGGTCCCGCGTGCGACGCTGAGATGCAAGAGACAATCAAAGAGACCAGCGCCGTCATCTACGCAGGTACGTCAGCCGATGATAATCTTCTTCGATTCACCTCGTCTGACGACGAACTACGAGTATAGCCGGCGCGGACTCGACGCTTTCTCTCATCTGCTCCTTCTTTCTTGCCATGGTGCTCCATCCCAACGTGCTCAAACGCGCGCAAGAGGAACTCGACCGCGTCGTCGGCTCCGATCGGTAAGGATGTTCTTGAAGATTCTCACCACGATCGGGCGTGCTAACTCCTCTGTGTTCGTTAGGTTGCCCACCTTCGAAGACCGCCCCAACTTGCCCTACGTTGACTGCGTCATCCGGGAGACCTACCGATGGAATCCCGCGGCGCCGATTGGCGTGGCTCATCGGCTCACGCAGGATGACGTGTATGAGGGCATGTTCATCCCGGAGGGCACGACGATTCTGCCCAACATCTGGTCAGCGAAAGACGTCTATACCATCCTTCTCACCTGGTCTGACCGACATATCTAGGGGCATGATGCACGACCCTGAGTTGTACGGTGAGGATCACCTTGATTTCAGGCCAGAGCGCCACGAAGGCCTTTCGGAGAAAAGGTTCAAGGAAACCGAGTGAGTGATGCCCGAGCCCCTGTTGCTGCTCTCTGGTCTAACACTCATGTACGCGCAGCCCCCGCAACTTCGCCTTCGGCTTCGGTCGCCGCATCTGCATCGGACAATACTTCGCTGACAACGCTCTCTTCATCGCTCTCTCGTCCATCATGCACTGTCTGGATATCCGTAAGAAGGTAAGCGGAACTACCGCCTAACGGCGCTGTCCGTAAAATAGAGTGCTGATATGGAATCATTTTCGGTGTAGATTGGTCCCGATGGCAAGGTGGTCGAGCCAAAGGTCGAGTACCCCCACTTCGTCGGCCACCCTGCACCATTCGACTGCGACATCAAGTTGCGGGACGAGAAGAAGGGTTTGCTGATCCGCGAGGCTATTGCCGATGGCCGTTGAAGTCGACGTCTGAGATGCTCCCAACCTCTTCGCCATCAGTTCATCTAATTCACGATGTGACCGTATATAGCTGTGCAAATAGAATAAGCATGCATATCCACCGTGCCACCAAGGAACTGTGCCCCGCGTATCTCGACGCTTCCATATACCTCAAATCGCCCCAAGCAACTGCGGATAGCTAGCTAGTAGTACTCTACACTCCCAATGCGGCATGGTAATTGGTGCTCTGCTATCGGGCCCGCCGCGGCACGCTAACCCCATTCCAGATCTCCGCGCCTACAACTGGGGTTACTAGGTCAACTTTCACACCCATAGTGCGGTCTGGATTTATAATGGGCTGCAATGTCCGTCGTTGAGCAAGACGCACGAGTGAGCATTCAAAGTGATGAACTAACCGGAGCATCGCCATTGACGATCTGAGAACCTTCTTCTTCTTCAACGGCATCTACGACGGCACCGTGCGATATGGATGGTAGGTGAAGCCGCATAAGATCAATGAACTTGTCACTGAACACAGGTATCACCGTGCACGCAAGCACGAGCAACGCGATCAATACTGCGATGGTCGCGACGCGCATGACGATGGCGAAGTCATGCGCAAGATGGGAGTCTAGGGAATATGAGGCAATCGAGCCCAGAAACAACAGCATGCCATAGAGGGTGGATACTAGAGGCAGAGAGAGCCCGATGGCAAGTAAATGGGACGATCCAGTGAGGGCCTTAGCCTTCGCAAAGTATACAAGCTGGCATGTCTTGTCAGTACGGCTACTATGAGAAACTAAGGCAGTCCACGGACCGCAAATACGCTGTCGGTATCCGTAAGTGATTGGTGAATCCAGAGCATGAACAACCCGGAGCAAACGGAGAAGATGGCGCATAGGATGGACAGGATTGCAAGCACTGCAGCTACACCGTTTATACCAGGTATCGCCAGGACGGCCACGGTTGCTCTTTAAATACCGATTATGCACTGGCAATGAAGCCACGAATCTGAGCTCACGATATCAGCACTGTTGACTAGCACAAGTCAGCGACTACCTTCGAGGTTCGCCATTCAATAGTACTTACGAGAAGATTGCTGGAGTTCCATTCGCGGCATAACGCTGAGATTAAACGGACCCATCTGATCGTACTAATACCATCGCCCATTTGAGTGCGATCCACTGTCGCGATTCTGCTGAGATATCCGTAGGGGGATGTGAGTAGTATCCAAGACAGGATGTGCCATATCATGCGAACGGGTACGCTCGATATCATTGGCAGATTCTCCGGGAGTTCATTGTTCCTAGCGCGCTCCCGGTACTTCTGCGCGTCGACTCTTCCGTAGTGGTACTTGATACGATGCAGAGCTGAGTACGTGTGGCATCAGTACCATGCTTCGTCACAAGAAGAAGAGTGCCATACTGGTATGTCGGAGTACTGCAGCGACGTACCACGTCTCCAGGGAGATTCCGATGTTGTGATCTTGTGCTTCTACAATTGATTCCGACCGAAACCCCAACGTTAATAGCCAGGTCATTGACAGATATTGTGGCGTGAGGATAACTAACCTTTCGATATATCTCGAAGAAGGGAGAGCATCTCCGAACTGGCTTCCTTAGAGAATGGTGCATTCGAAGAAGTGAATAACACCCGATCCGCTTGACACCAGAGCAATGCGTTCGTGGCTGCCTGGACGCAGGCGGGATGGAGCTGGATGTGAGATGGAAACATCTGCATTTGAGCCCAGTACATCAGGCGTTGCGCATAGACTACATGTCCATTACGTGAGCGGTTCTGGTTTACAAGATGGATTGCTGCGCATACCAGTCTCAACGTCAGTATTGCGCATATCCTTGGGGTACGACATGTCTCCAGGGTCAATCGCGTATGTCGCGCGAGTTGTTGCGTGATCAACGGTAATCACGGTCTTGCCATCAGCTGTATGTAGCTCTACAGGGCTAAACTGGCCTTGAACACGAGCTTTCTGATAACCACTTTGGTCGTCACCCATGGCAACAGAGTGCATCGGCCTCCAGGCGGGAGATTTCACAAGATGCTTTGGTTCGATATTGGAGACGATGCGAACACCTCGATGTCGCGTGGAAGGGGAGAGTCGCCAGTACAGCCGTCCGGTGACATGAACATGAACAGTCCAGAGACCGTACGTGTCCGTGAAAGAGGAGCGCTCGAGATAGTCCATGCCGTGATGGAGGTTGGTTGTACGCGACGGTCCGTTTCCGGACACAATCATCGAATCCCATTCGCTGTTATATAGTACGCCTTAGGCGCCCGTGGCCTCTCCGATATCGTCGTATCAGGGTTAAACTTGAATGTAGCGCGCCGTCTAGAATCACAATACGGCTCCCCGTTCCCTACATCCACGAGTAGCCGGACTCAAGCCCGAGCCGGTATAAATTCGAACGTGATCATCGCGGTGACTGATAAGTTGAGTGTGTTAGTGTCACTGTCGACCCCTGCGAGATTTAAATCACCAAACTGGAATGCTCAAAACGTGGCATGATCGCGAGGAAGATGAAGGCGAGATCGTCAACAAGTCACTCATGAGGGTTGTATGAACACGTACATTGCCTGAGACCGGCATGCCTATGTCAAGGGTTGATCGACAAGAATTGGACACGGAGCAAGAGAGCCGAGTCGCCGTCAATACTCGCGACTCAACCAAGTCAACCGCTACTCAATCATCTCTGTCTTGGACATTGTAAAGCACACTCGTGGTTGGCTTTGATGGCTTGTGTTGCTTGTAACGTGCTCAGATATGAGCGCGCGCGAAAAACGAGCGTGGAAGGGCCCACCACTGCCCAAGCAGCGGGCGCCATCCATATGTGGACATACAACGGCTTCATCCTCCTCCCCTCGCCTGTCACCCTTGGTCCAATCAGAAGAGCAGGAACTGCATGCTGGAGTCCGTATAAAGTCCCCAGGCGGGGCGTAGGTTGGACGCCTCACACTCTCCCTCCTCCACACCTCGGTACGGTTCAAAAGCGAGCAACATGTCGGCCGCGACCCTCTACTCCCAGATGTTTCCCCCAAAGCCGCAATGGTCGTTCGACGAGATACCGGACTTGTCGGGCAAGGTCGTCATCGTCACGGGAGGCAACACGGTACGTGCTTCGCTCTCGTTGTCCAGCATGGATGGTCAGCTTACTCTTCTCCTGTAGGGCATAGGAAAGGAGACCTGCCGGCAGCTCTTGAAGAAGAACGCGAAGGTCTACCTCGCCGCTCGCTCCAAGTCAAAGGCCGAGGATGCCATCACCGACCTGTTCAACGACACAGGAAAGCGGGCCATCTTCCTCGAGCTCGACCTTTCCAATCTGCCATCCGTGAAAGCGGCGGTAGAGACCTACACGAAGTGAGCTCTCAGGCGCTATCATGGTGGAGAGCGAAAACGATTGACCCTAATCAAGGATGGAATCACAACTCCACGTCCTCTTCAACAACGCCGGCGTCATGGCCGTTCGTCGCATCTCTCGCGCCATTCATGCGTCACAAACACTCACCTCGGTCATTAGCCTCCGATCGAGCAAGTCACTGCTCAGAACTACGACATGCAGTTTGGGTACACGACACGTTCTTTCATAGCTCTCATCGTCGCTGATCATGTATCACCGATCCAGCACGAACACGCTCGCGCCGTACCTCCTCATCCGCCTCTTCTGGCCCTTGCTCGTCGCCACCGCCTCAGCCGCCGGCCAACCAACCCGCGTCGTCTGGACCTCGTCCTCCGTCCAATACTACTTCAAAGCGCCCATGAAGTACAACACGCTCAAGGACTCGAAGGAGCGCAAGAAGCTCGGCCCGTTCCAGCTCTACTGCCAGTCCAAGTTCGGCGCCGTCATGCTCGCCTACGTGTTCGCGCGCCGGAGCGAGCAGGAGGACGAGGGCAAGGTCGTCGTCACGACCTGCGACCCGGGCAACATCCAGAGCGACCTCCAGAGGCACGCGACCGGGTTCGCGACGCGGATGCTGAACAAGGCGGTGCTGCACCCGCTGCCTTTCGGTGCGATCACGCAGCTGTTCGCGGGCACTTCGCCCGAGGCCGCCTCGTTTAACGGACGCGTGAGTGGCTCGCCTCATGCATTCTACGTCGAGCATTCTGTATCTGATGAAGGTCTTCACAGTACCTTCGTCCTTGGGCCCGGGTTGGCGAGCCGCATAAGCAGTCGAAGAACGTTGAGGAGCAGGAGAAGCTCTGGCAATGGTGTGAGGACGAAGTCAAGGAATACCTCTAAATGTCATTCGCAGTGCTCTCGTCTCGCAACCACCGATCGCTACGCGGTGGCTTCTGTTGCGCGTCGTGTTCGTGTTACTGTATATATACCGGATTTTGTCATATACCCCACCTCTCACAATCATTCATATTCACGTTCGGCTTGGGGTGATGAACCTCAAGGCAATCCATAGAATGCGTAAATGCGTCCGATTGTCATCATCCAATACAGAGTACAATGTTACATGACAAGCGCTTCCAGCCCTGTTGTGTGATGAATCCGTATTGCGGCACCTATGAACGCTTCAGGGAGGAGAACAAATATCGCAGAGGAAAAAGACTCAATATTTCGATAATCCAGAGATCGAGGGAGCCCAACCCATTCCATCCTAACGGCCCTCATATGATCAGTTCGCGCAAGGACGATTGCGGGGAAAGAAAGCTTACCTCGAAACTCTTCGGGAAAAGGAACGATCAAGCCGTAGGTGAAATCGGATCTGCAACAGGCACAGCAGAACACGTCGGGGTTCAAGGATGAGTGAAAGGAGACGCACTTTTTGCCCCATGCCGAACACCGGACGCACTGCAGGTCCTGTAAACGCTGTATGAGAGGTGAGTATGGTGAGCGATGTAACCCGGGTTGTGCCACGTCCGATCCTCTATCTAATGTTTTTGTGAACTGTCATTATGAAGTTTTTTATGGGGGTTTTTATACGTTTCTGTTATGAAGCCGTGGAGCCGAGCCAGGATAACGTAGAATTGGGTGGAGGGGGGAAAGGAGAGTCGCAGTCGAAACCGAAATAGGGGGTCGAAGGGTCGTTACAGCTTTTTCTGGCCGAGGTTGGAGCGGTAGATGAGGATCGAGTCCGGTCGGGGTTTCTTCCTGTACAGCGCTGTCGCTTCCCGCCGCGAGCTGGAGGACACGACGACGATGAGGATGCGTGTACTCGGACGAGAGAAAAAGACCAACGTACGGTATGGCCCTCATTGCAAGCTTGCGGACGGTTTTCGATGGGTCAATGGCGAGGAACGCCCTGGCGAGGAAAAAAAAGTTCAGTTACACTGAGCGATTGCGTACAGGAGTTGGGGGTGAGGGCTCACCGGATGGGACGCGGGATGACGCGGTTCTTCCTCGCCACCGAGACAGGCTTCATGGGGCTGAGGAACACCACCGACGAGTCACGCTTGGGGGGCGGGATCCTACAGCAAAGCACATCATGAGCACTACGTCGGAGATGGCGAGGTAAAGCCGAAGACTTACGAAGATGGTGCGGCCTCGGGCGGGGGAGCAACAGGCAGCGGCGGCAACGGGTAGGAAGGCGGCGGGTACGGGGGGGCCGTCACCAGCCGACGAACCTTGGCGGGCCGCGAGCTCGTCTGGGGCAACAAGATCGCATTCCGCCACCGCGCCGGGATCTGCCGCGCCGCCTTGCGACGGCGCACAGGGACCACCGTTGCGGACCCGTCGTCTTTGTCCGTCCCCTTGCACTCCTTTGAGACGCAGCGCCGTCCCTCGGGATCGGACGCGTGCGCCTTGCGGGAGCGCGCGGAGACCGCGCCGCTGGACACGAAGCTCGTGGACCCGGCCCCGAAGCGGGCCTGGAAGACCGACGGCAGAGAAGGGTGCACGTCGGACACCTCGCAGGCCGCGTAGGGAGATTCCTCGGACTCGGATTCGGTGTCGGCTAGGATGAGCTGCTGGGCGGCTGAGAGGTGTTCGTCCACGAAGGCGTCCAGGAGGGCTTCGACCTCGAGTTCGTCCTGGGTAACCGTGAGTGAGGTCGTGAAGAGGGAGAATGTGAGGGCGGGGAGCGGCGTACCATATCCACATCGTTACACACAGGGGATACCTGTGCTAAATCAGAGAAGTCAGTAGGGGGAGGGTAGGCTTGGTAGGTCATGGTAAGGTGGTAGAGCGCGAGGAGGATGTAGGCAGGTAGGAGAGGAGGTACAGTAAGAACTCAAGAGCAGAACCCAAGAGTTAGAGAATGCAATCACATATTGGGTGGATTTTATACGCGCTGGGCGCAAAAACCGCGGATACGATGCCTCCTTATGCATCGTATCCGCGTTTATGCGGAAGGGCGGGATCGACCCTGGCCTTGGACATGTCGATCCTGCCCATCTGGTGCGGATCATAGCGCGGAATGCGCATGATAGCGATGAATAACCGCGAGTAACCTGCGCCTGCTCCATACAACACATCCGCAGGTCCAGTACTTTGCATCTTCCCGCCACAACGGGAAGATGCAAAGTACTGGACCTCCGCAATTGCAGCTGATCGAGTCATTTGTCGGTATCGACAAATGACTCGATCAGCTGCGATGGGCCCCGCATCTGTTGCAGAAGAGACGGACTGGGTGATCGCTGGTGAGCGGCCGATTTTGCTTCCGCGCGGGAGAGGCAAGAAGAGAAAGTTGAACCCGCCGATCGGTCGACCCTATTTTTGGTGGCGGTGTAAACCCTATGTATATGGGGTATGTCCCCGGCGTAACCACACCATCTAACACGCGAAGATAGATGTTATCCAATGTTCGTCAATCTGCAATGGTCGGTACAACATGGTCAAGACGTCGCTGCAGGCGCCGGGTTCGTCTGTGCCAACCTCCAGAGCGCGGCTACGAACGTCCTCGCGTTCTTCCTCAGCGTCCCGAGCCCTTGCTCCTCCTCTCCAGCCCCGGTCCCTTCCTCCCACGTCCCGACGCCGAGCTTATCCGCCATAACGCGCACGCGCTCGTCCGCGCGCGCCCATTCTCCCTCTTGTCGCTGCTCCGCCCACCACGTCCCGCTCTTCTGCCGGAGGTCGGGGTGGCGCGCGATGGCGCCGTGCGCATGTTTGAGGAGGGCGAGGCGGGCGAGCGCGGCGTCGGAGGCTTGGACGGTGGAGGTGAGCGAGAGGGGGGAAGCGGGGTTGAGAAGGAGGGAGGCTGGTGAAGGGGGCGGTGGGCGGAGGGGGAGGAGGTGGACAAGCAGAGGGAGGGAAAGGAAGAGAAGGTGGCGTGCGGTCCACAGGTAATCGTGCCACTAGATACGATGATGAGCAAGCGAGGCAGCTAGGGTATTTGAGGGCGGGGGAGGAGGGGGTGAACATACCATGATGACGCCGAGGCCGGTGCGCGGGATCTTGACCTCGACCGTCGCAGTCCAGTAGGCTTCGGTGACGGCGGCGCAGACGAGGAGACCGACGGCGTAGCGCCGCCAGCGCTCGTGGAAGGAGCCGCGGAGCGTGACGAGGCCGAGTACGGCGGCGGTACGGACGTATGAGAGGAGCGGGCCGGGCAGGTAGTGGAGTAGGTAATCGTCAAAGGTGTGGCAGTATGAGCAGCTTTGCACCGTCGGTTGTCCGAACCTGCATCAATCATTAGGTCAGCTCCGTAGTATGGCAAGGGGTAATGGGAGGACTAACCGAATGTATATCGTGCGGACGTCGAAGGAGGAGAGGCGCGTCAGGAGGTCTTCCAGAGAGGGGGGAAGGGGCGCGTCGGGTGGTAGGCGTGCATGCGCAAGGAGGAGAGCGCGGATTTTGTCGGAGGGTGTGGTGAGCGGGATATGCAGCAGCGAGAAGAGATTTGGGGGAGGAGTGACGAGCAGGATGTAGAGGACGTAGAGGGAGTGTATGAGGATCAGGAGGGATAGCGGGGTGCGGAAAGGCGCTCGTGGGGCGCCAGGGGCCGGTTGTGACCACGGACGTATCAAGTAGAGAGAGCCGATGGTAATAAGAAAGCTTGTTGCGAGAAATACATCCAGGGATGTTGTTAGGAAAGGCATGGGAGCCCGAGGAGGTGGTGGTGGTCGGGATCGCGATTCCTGGAGTGCGTCGGGTTTCGGATATCAAGTTGAGAGATCGCTTATTAACCCGCCTGGCGTAAGTGTTGCGTTCGTCGTGCGTAAACGAGTTCCGTGGTTGATGCAAGCCTTGGCTCCAGTGTCGAACTCAGAACGTTCTTGGTGGTGTAGAGTACAGTGCAATTAGTATTCCTTATAGGACAACCACTGGCGGGATGCGATATTCTGTCCTGAATACTATGTAATCTCAGCGATTAAACGACGAACTGACCCGTGGGCGATCATACCTACTTACCTTGCGCTTGCTGAAGCTGGTCCTGGACGAACGGGATGGTGGCTAACTTCGCGTGCACGTGAGCAGTGCGTCGCTGGGGCACACCCGAGGGCTGGCGCGAACGCGTTCTCGGCTGTCCTGTTCTATGACCACTGCGCCCCGCGTATCTAATTATTATTCGCTTACTGCCAGTGTACTCTGGAACTCAGCCTTGGAGAACTCTCATATTTGCATTGGTCGAGTACTGCCCAAGGACAAACTTGCTCCTGAGCACGCAGGCGGCCGACGACCTCGAGACACCGACTATCACCTCGAGCACGGCACATAAGAAGCGCACCCGCATGCTCAAATGTCTCCAGCACCGGACCCGTCAAGCCGCTACACATCCTCGTCGTTGGCGCCGGCATCTGCAGCCTGGTATGACTTCCTGATGGAATTGTGTATACTATGTATAGGTGTTCGGGTGTCGGGGTCAACGTCCTCATACGGTACCCATTCTGTCGGACGAGGAATACGAGCAGGCTAAGTCAAAGGCCCTGTATATCCGACAAACCGGTTTGTCGGATATACAGGGCCAATACAACAGGCGACACGAGCACCGATAAAGCTCCGGTAACAAGTATCGCGCGAATTGTTTGTGTTCCACCCGTGCGTATTGACGTGCGGTGCGGCAACCGGTTGTTCCGCTATTGGGACCGCGCCGGAAATATACCTACCTACCTACCTACCTACCACGACCAGAATCTCATTTCATTGCTTGTGAACTGCTGAGCACGTGATGCGCTCTAGGCCCCGGAGCGGCGAGCCCCTTGGAATTGCAACCACCAATGCTTGCACTTGCGTCCTCACCATTCTCATCAGTAACGCGTGTTAAATTTGCTTCATGGGCAAAGGAAAGAAACGCACGAAGCGGTCCCAAATACACGGAGAACAGAGTTCGCCGTCTACCGAACTAGTCTTGGCGAGTCGCGTGCAGCAAGACGAGCTTCTGGTTAGCTTGACCACCGCCGGCGACGACTGGGAGGCGATAGTCACGATACTATGCAAGAACTTTGGGATACCGTCGCTGACGAAGCGCAAAGGGCTCAAGCAAATCCACACCGAAATCGATAAAGTGTACGAACGGTTAGATGCCGCATACATCCTATATGAAAGGAAGGGTGCCGAGATGGTTCTGGGAGGCATCGTCGCGATATTAGCCAAAATGTGCGGCGATCATATTCTTCGTAACAAGCTCGTCAAACGAGGTGTGTTACGCCATGCTCGTCACTACGCAGGCTAACTCATCCCTCTCAGGTGTGGTGCCGAAGTTCGTGCCCCTTCTCGACTACGAAAAGTGCCGGGTTCGTCAATCGATTTCACTTCGTTCCATTCATATCCGACATCCGCGAGCTAGCATCTGGCGCTGCGAGCTCTGGTCAGTTTAACCCATAAAGCCGAGCAGGACACGCGGATCGAGATCGCCCGTCACACGCCAAAGCTGATTCGACTCATGAAGAGCCATCCTGACGACTACAAGATCCAGGAGCTGTGCTTGGTGATTATGGGTCACGCTGTATCCGCAGCCGTCTCCCCCAGGAACGGCTCGCCGCCTGAACCTGATGTCCTCGAAGCTCTCACCTTGACCGAGACGCTTGAGACTACACTTGAGGTCCTCAGAAAGCCAGGCCGCTCGATTTACCTGGTCGGACATGCCTTGGACCTGATTGTGAGCCCGACACACAACTGCCCAGAGGCAAGTTCGCCGTCACACGTCATCCTACGCCAACTAACCTGATATCAGGAGTATCACAAGAACCCCTCAGCAGCGAAGTTGTTGATCGCGTTCATGCGAAGCAGCGATCTCGACATAAGGGTTTCTATCCTCAACTCCCTCCTTGCCCTCCACGCTCCACAAGAAGAGGAGGATGAAACAGAATACGACTACGAGTCGCTCGTTGATGCCACGTCTACTGGAAAGTGGCCTTCGATTGTTGATCGCGCGATGGCGGGCTACGGGACGACGAAGTGCGAGATCCACATCATGCTTGAGACAATGAGAGAGTGCCAACGCGCACTGAACGATATCTTCGACAATCGGGACTTCTATTCCCTTGGGAAAAAACTGGTATGTGCCATTCTGACCAATGCGTCCTTGCGCTTGCTTATCACGACTCTTCCACCAGGTTGACTACATACTAACAACAGAATTCCCCATTCCTGACCCCGAAGGCGGCGATCTGGACCAGCGTGCCGATTCCTTTAACGAAGACGAGACCTTCGAGTTTTCGTTGACCTCGTGGTTGGATGTTCTAGTATGTTCGGAGTGGTCCATGCGCGGGCTTGGCTAACTGATGGTCAGCCTATCGCCGCCGAAGCTATCCGACAAATGGGGCATCCTGACGAATCTCACCTCGCCGAGATTCTCGACGTCAAATTCCTCTCGATGCGCTACGGCATGCCTGTAGCCTGCGAGCAAGCTTGGGATGCGCTCAAAGAGTATCCGGACGTGGCTTACTTCTCTTACGTCATTAGCACCAGCCAATCGCATGACCTGGGGCTGCGCTACGCGAAGAACGCCTTGCGCTCACCACAAACATTGACCCCCTTCCTGAAGTACGACTTACTTGCGCAGAGTATAGAGCATGCCGCTATCAAGGGGTTGGATATACTGCAAATCCCTCGGGTATCTAGCCGCAAGTGGGAAGAAGGAGTGGCGTTCCTCACTAGAGCCTGCGAGGACGCACAAGTGTATATGGCCGAGGCCCCACCCGATGCAAGGAGGATGAAGAATGTCATCGACTGGTACATTCTCCTCACGCTCGTGATCAAAGGCAAGAAATTATCGCCGGACTTAAGGCATTTCTCAGTGAGAATATTGATTGGTTGTACGCGGTGTTAGCCTAATGATTCCTTGTACAGGATGCACTGAAAAAGCTGCAAGTCAGCGACGAGGTGTCGAAGTTCCTTGGATTCCCTCCAACCGACACGAGGGTGCGTCTTACTCGAGCGTTCGTCGTCGACAACTACGCGGCGGCTGAGAAGGAGTGGGGAGACCTGGTGCGGCATTTCGACGCAGTCACTACGAAAGACAAAGGCGCACGGGAGCGGGAAAGCATAGATCCGGAGCTGGTTACAAATGACCTTGCGTTATGGCTTGAGCAGGACGACGAAGACGACGAAGAACAAGACGACAAAGGCGGGGACGATACTCTCACAGTATGGGAGCCGCCTTCCGAGCTTTCTGTCAGCTCGATTCCACTCTACGAATGCAGCTATTGTCAAAACGCAAGCGCCGTGCTCAAGAAGTGCGGGGGTTGCGGCAATACGAGATGTGAGTAGTGGGCTTTGTTGTTGCC
The DNA here is from genome assembly GCF_000264995.1 of Punctularia strigosozonata HHB-11173 SS5. Taxonomy (NCBI): domain Eukaryota; kingdom Fungi; phylum Basidiomycota; class Agaricomycetes; order Corticiales; family Punctulariaceae; genus Punctularia; species Punctularia strigosozonata. Next base: position 904,221 of record NW_006767438.1, on the reverse strand, counting down.
TAGCGGTGGCGTACTAATATCTCGTTGTTTCCTAGACTGCAATTCATCCTGTCAGAAGAAACACTGGAAGCTACACAAAGCATCGTGCCGTCGATCGGTATAGGCTCTTCCTGAGGCTCCGGTCGAATGTACTCCTTGCCATGGGACACTGCACCATTCCTATCTCCGAAGATGCTTTGATGTCGCTCTCGTTGGCCTTCCCGGAGCAAATATTGGAGCTCCGATGGCCTTCCGAACACCGCGCTCCCAGCCTACGTTGAAGACATCGCAACGAAAGCGTGTCGTGGCGGCGCTTCCATGCCCAAGATGCCGCTGACATTGTGGTCACCGTTGATCTTGTCACGGACGTGTTCTCAGATTCAAGAACGATACGCATACTGTGACTGCATGTATAACGAGACTTCTTTTGTCACGGGTATCGATTGCAATTATCACTACGTTGTGCACTTGAACCCAGGGTTTGCTCCAGGTGCCGGTTCGCAGACCTGCGATTCGGGGAAGAAGATGAACTTGACTTTGTCTGGACATGTTGACACCTGCGTTGCCACGCCATTGCTGCAGGAGCAGATGCTTGGCGTCGGACTTTCGCCGAATACGCCTCCGAGTGCACAACAGCCTTGTTGGCCATTCGGTATTGCTGCAATAGCCAGATGTGAGGAAGCTACTGAGCGATGGCCCATCATGATACTTACTTGGAGACTTTCCGTCAGCGAAGGCACAATCCCCGTTGTCGCGAGCAATAACGGCGGTGTTGTTGACTACAGGAACTATCTTGTAAGTCCTGTATGAAGCGGCCCGTTATAATGGATATTGGACAAACCTGACGCATGTTTGGTATATGGCGCGGCAGAGCATGAAACGGCTGCGAACACCATGGCAATCAGTTGGGCAAGCATTGTAGCAGCAATGTTCGTGACGATATTTGACAGAACGAAGACCGCCGGGGCCAAGAAGTAGAAGATTGATGTGAGCACGAAGGATCGCAAGCGATAGCATAGAGTTGAGGAGCATTGAGGCTTTATACGCTGGTTCGATGCCCGACAGCTTTTCAAGCTGTCCGTCACCGCATTGACCATTGCGGTACACGAAGCTCGCATCAACGGAACGACTGGTTCCAGCAGCCTTGTTTATGCTGGCGTGCAGTCCTTGCGTCGCCAAGGGCATTGAGTCGAACGATGCCGCAGGTGCTTGTTGAAGTTCGAGTAGAGGGCGACCATACCGGTGTAGCGATAGTGCGCAATCATCTCGTGAGACAGCCTGAACTTGCAGTGCTTCGAGATATCATTGACTATCTTTCCAACGCAGAGAACGACCGATAAGTCGTCCTCTGCCGCCTCGCGCGGGAGCAGCCCATGTTCGATGCTGTATGCGCGGAATCGCTCGAAGGGAACACCCAGCCCGTATTGAAGTCGCGGACAGTCACCCTCGCAAAGCATCTCATCGCACATCCAAGGCGGAATGCGCGTCAATGCGGTTCGATGGTCTACCGCGAATCGGAGGAAAGATTACTGGGATCGTATATCTTGTCAGACGTTGGTCTGCAGGAAGTAAAAAATGTCACAACCTTAAATGCCAGTTCAGCATCGGTGACAGCCATCTCGTAATAGTTCGTGCTGATATAGGGGGTCAATCGTAGGCTGTGTGACGAGATTACCACGGGATACGTAGGTCGTCGGCCACTTGATAGCGAAAGACGCGGAGCTGCCGGGTGATGCGGGTCGCGTCCGTTCCCGTGATCGTGAAACTACGGCTGTTATACAGCTCACGGGAACCGTGGATGCACTGTGTGCGCCAAGCCGCACGTACTGGCGTGCTGTGCGGCAACCGGTTGTTCCGCTATTGGGACCGCGCCGGAAATATACCTACCTACCTACCAAAGAGTTGCGAAGAGACGGAGATACGTGGCCCTTAATGAACGCAAACACCATTCTAGGAAAGGGATAAAATATGGATGGCGATAAAATGGCGACAGTAACGAATGCGGCGACGAAGATACCAGCGTCTCAACGAGGCTTCGGAGCGGCGAGTGACAGAGCGGAAGCAAGAGCTAGAATGTACGCAGTACAGTTAGCTTCACACTGCGTAGGGATAACGAGCAGGTCAATTCATGTACCTAGAATGTACGCAGTACAGTTACTGAGGTACAATGAGCAACAATTAACTTAACGAGAGAATGAATCAACGTACGCTTCACACTGCGTAGGGATAACGAGCAGGTGAAGCGACGGATTTGCGAACGCGATGCTTAAGTGAGCGACGGCGGGCCGGAGGCCAAGAATATGATAAGAAAGACCATGTGGGCGCACCGGGCGCCTTCGCGATGCGAGGGGTATCATCAGTGCTTTGCACCGATTGGATCTGGAGATCCGAACCTAGACCTTCGACACTCCCCCTCAAGCGGTGCGAAGACCCATCAACCAGCAGAAGTACTGGACCTT
>NW_006767438.1:874858-897490 GCF_000264995.1 Punctularia strigosozonata HHB-11173 SS5 | reverse complement strand
CAGAAAGGTTCGTACGCGGAAGATGAGGTCGAGGCAGGGCTCATAACCTCTCAACGAGGCTTCGGAGCGGCGAGTGACAGAGCGGAAGCAAGAGCTAGAATGTACGCAGTACAGTTAGCTTCACACTGCGTAGGGATAACGAGCAGGTCAATTCATGTACCTAGAATGTACGCAGTACAGTTACTGAGGTACAATGAGCAACAATTAACTTAACGAGAGAATGAATCAACGTACGCTTCACACTGCGTAGGGATAACGAGCAGGTGAAGCGACGGATTTGCGAACGCGATGCTTAAGTGAGCGACGGCGGGCCGGAGGCCAAGAATATGATAAGAAAGACCATGTGGGCGCACCGGGCGCCTTCGCGATGCGAGGGGTATCATCAGTGCTTTGCACCGATTGGATCTGGAGATCCGAACCTAGACCTTCGACACAGCGTTCAATATTCGACTACTTTTATCCGTTCTTTCGTTAACTAGCCAGCGTTCGGTGAGCACAATTCATGGTTCACTGGTATCACGGTAGCATCGAAACACATTGATACATAAGGATGATTAGGAGAGCGAAGACGGAACACGATCGTCGATAGCAGACAGAACAGAGCACTGAAGACGGCGAAATACGAGGAACGCGAGCCTGAGATCTTGCCAGAGCTATGCCCGGGTGGTTTGGGGTGGTCCAAGTGCCAAGGACGCGTACCTTTGTATGATCTCCTCGTCTACGGACTCAAACTCCATGGTTTGTTCTCCGTTTTCTAGTTTCAAGCGCTGCATGCGTAATTCGATGGCCTTGGGAATCGAGACCTATAATAGAGACGTTCAAGATCAACGAGGGTTTTCGCACGGAATTCAGAGCTCACCGTCTCTTCAGTCACTGTTCTTGGAGTACGAGTATCCCAGTACCAAAGGGCTCGACAATCGGATGGGAGCTCAAGCTCGGCCTTGATGAAGCTGATGACCCTCTCATCCTCCTCTTCCGAACGATGGTCCAAGTACTTGCCGAAGTTCGTGTAGAGGGCCACCGCATTGGTATAGCTATAGTGAGCGACCTTAGCACGATACAGGTTGGCGTTGCAGCGTTTCGCGATATCCTTGACTATCAGGTCCAGGGAGCTGATGACAACCAAGGAAATATGTGCCTCGTCGCGGGGGATAAACCCATGCCTGATGCCGTATGCTTTGAGCCGCTCGACGGGAATGCCAACACCGTAGTGAAACATCGGGCACTCGTTCTGGCGAAGTCCCTTGCGGCACATCCAAGGCGGAATGCGCATGAGGGCCCTCCGATGCTTGACCGCAAACTGGAGGTAGGTTGCCTACTTTTCGTGTTGAATGACTGGTGCTTCTCGCAAAGATAACAGACAAGGTTACATTGCATATTCTTTCAGCATCTCCAGCAACCGCCATCGTGTTCAAGGAAGACAATTGCAGACGGAAGGTGTAGACAGAGTTGCGGTCAGGCTGTGAGTCTGACGAGGTGCGTGGGCTTTTCACGTCGCGACTTGTACGCACACGTGAGATCCCTTTTGAACTTGAGACACAACCTCTTCTCGCGCACCTGATCCCAGCAATGAACCCGTCCGAGAACGATCCCCTCTACCCGGTATTTGATCTCTCGTGGTTTTTTGTCTTGCCCTGACCATCATGCGAGTATAGAAGGAATACTATGACTTCGTCCGAGAGCATCGCAGGTCGTTCTTGCGACTTCCGGACTGGATGGTCAGCAAAGATGTGAAGCCCGGGGACTGTCCGCTATTCCACTACGGAGTTGGAGTACCGTTCAGTCGACTGCGAGCCTATGCTATCGGCAAGGGATTTATAACCAAAGACGCCTCGAACATGGACGTATATGCCTGCACAGAGCTCATCACTTACAGCCTCATGGACGCGTGTGGCACATCTCTCCACTATGCCGTTCCGCTTCATTTTGGCTATAGCTCAATGATCGCGCTGTATACGAATTTCGACGTGTACCGCGAGGAACTTACTATGGAGGACGAAATTGAGGTCATCCGGATCCTTAAGCACGAACTCCAGCTGAGCTCGAAAGTGAAGGCGCGGTGGTACTGGGACCTCGACACGCCAAGGAATGCAAGGGTTCGAGCGGTGAGTCCTGCGGATGCTCTAGCGATACGTGGTACTTACTAGAATGGCCTTCCCGGCGCGTCCCAGATTCCCGCACCACTAAAGCTTATCGAACAGAAGTCGTGTACAGCACGTGGGCTGCTGTACGATTCAGCACCGTAAGCCGCTCATCCACGGTCGGTTCGTAGTGCCTGATCAGATTTCGGCGTTCGCCTACGCCTCCGCTGCAATGTTTGGATTCTGCGGTGAACTATGTAATCGTTTTGTCGATCAATATATGCATCACCAGCAGCTTAAGTTTCCAACCTCACATAGCGTGTGCCCATTCCTACGCTTGTTTGAGCCATTGCGCCTGCCCCGCTAACACAACGAAGATCGTCGTGTTGCATAAAGCCGTTATGGGTTTGGAAGACTTCGATCGACTATTTCAAAACCATTGGACGAGATCAGGATGGTGTACATCTTCGGATGAAGTGGTCGTCCAGATGGAGCTCGAGTCCTCGCACGAAGAGAGCGGCTCGGAAACAAAGTTTTGTCCCCCCGATATCTCAACCGCTCCCGCTAGTGCCGTCGCCTGTTTCCTTGATCGCATGCACTGTGGTCGCTGAATACCTACTTTGGGGCTGCAGTCGAGCCACAACGCGAAACCAGCTCGAGATCTATGATTTCCCGTACACTTTTGTCCTTGGTAGTGACTGAAGTGCGTTCAGTTTGTTGACGTCATATCATTCACGCGAGTCGAATTTTCACAGTTTCTTCGGTTTACCATCGTATGTCTTCTGGACTTCGGCTAGGCTCCTGATAGCGATCACTACTGGGGTCGGACTTTGGCGCTCACCCTTGGCTATATATCAATATGGCTCCCAAGAACAAAAATCAACATAAGCGTCAGCAAGGCCGATCTCACAAGCCACAGTCCCAGCCAGTAGCGAAAGCCTTTCCGAACTCGGCGACGCAGGAAGCGTTCTCCCAAAAAATTGACGACGCTGGCGAGAACTGGGAGGACGTTGTCTCGCTTCTGTGCGAGTACTTGGAGATCCCGACATTGACGAAGAGAAAGGGGTTGAAGCAGATCCACGCCCGTTTCGACTCGGTATACGAACGTCTAGATGCGGCATACAAGATGTTCCAGGAGCAAGAGAACGAGATGGTGATGGGCGGTATCATTGGGATCTTTGCGAAGATGTGCACAGATGCTCTTCTTCGCGACAAACTGTTCAAGAAAGGTGCGTGCCTTGCGTTCTGATACCAGTTTGTCTACGGCTCCGCGTCTTGACATGTTCTAGGTGTACTGTCCAAGCTCGTGCCTCTCCTCGACTCCGAAACGTGCCGGGTTAGTCGGGTTGTCATTACTAGGCCAATACCCGCAGTGCCGATATCTCAGAACTAGCATCTCGCCTTGCGGTCGCTGGCGACCATGACCCATCATGCGGGTGTCGACGCGCGAGTTCAGATTGCCTGCTATACACGAAAACTCCTCAAACTCATGAAGGATCGGCCGGATGACTACACGACTCAAGAATTGAGCGTCGTGGTCATCGGCCATGCCGTCTCGGCCGTGATCTATGACGGAGACAAGTCGCCCGATCTTAAAGCGCTCAAAGACTTCAATCTGACTGAAACAATACAAACCATGCTCGAATCCGCGAAGAAACCCGGAGGCTCGGCATATCTGATCGGTCACGCGCTGCACCTCGTAGAAAGCGCCACGTACAACTGCCCGGAGGTGAGACCGATAGTGCGGCAACCCTCTTCATCTTGAATGTATCTTTGTCGTCAGGAATACGATAAGAACCCCTCCGCTACGAAGTTCCTCGTCGCGTTCCTTCGGAGCGACGATCTTAGTATCAGAGCTTCGGTCCTTGGAGCTCTGCTCCGCCTTCATGCCAAGAAGAATGAGTATGATCGGACCCAGTACGATCCTCAGAAGATCATGGCTGCTGTGTCCTCCGGCAAATGGCCTCCGCACGTCAACGATGCGATGATGGACTACGGGCCGATGAGGTGCGATGTGTTCGTGATGCTCAAGACCATGAACGAGTTTCAACGCACTATGATCAACGTCGTTCAAACTCACGACTTCTACAACCTCGGAAAGACACTGGTATGATCACTCTGTATTCGGTGCGACATCCGCTCATCAGTGCGCGATCCTTAGGCAGAATTCATCACCCGGACAGAGTTCTCGGTCGCTGAGGGGAGATTCGAAGCTCAGAATGCCAGCACCGGCGAATGGGAGAAGGATGGAAGCGTCGGTCTTCCGTTCACCTTATGGTCCGAAGCTTTGGTATGTACTAGCCACTTCCGCTCGCGGCCTCGTCTCATCGCGCTTCCGCCTGAAGCCTCACGCCGCCAAGGTCATCAAGGAGAAGGGAAAGGCAGACGAGGCGTATATGGCGGACATCCTCGAACTCAAGTTCCTCGTCATGCGGCAACGCGTCCACGACGCGATTCCGAAAGCTCATACCGCCATCCTCCGCAATCCGGACGTGGCTTACTTCTACTATGTGGTCAGCCTCACCGCGGATCACGAAGTCGGCCTCCGCTACGCTAAGAAGGGCCTGCGCTGCAAGAAGGGGTTGACGCCGTTCGTCAAAACCGCACTTCTAAATAGGAGCGTCGAACACGCCGGCGATCTCGGGATCACGGCGCTCTTGGAGTCGCACATACATGGCCACAAGTGGGAGGAAGGGATCGCCTTCCTCATGAGCGCATGGGAGGACGCCAAAGTGTATATGACGGAAGCGCCGCCGGATGCAAGGAACATGAAGACCGTGATCAACTGGTATATCGTCCTGACGCTCGCAATAAAGGGAAAGGAGGTGAACCCGGACCTGGGAGACTTGAGGGTAAGTGTGATATCCGCGCCTCCTAAAACCAAACTAATGGATCGGTAGGATGCATTCGATAAACTGCGTGTCAGCGAGGACGTGGCTATGTTCCTGGGGGCTCCGCTGTTCAACACCCAGTTGCGCCTCACGCGCACCACGGTGGTCAAAGACTATGTTGCGGCCCAAAAGGAGTGGGGTGAAGTCGTGGGGCACTTTGACGAGGTCTCGGAGAAGGATGCCGGCGCGCGCGAACGGGAGAGCATTGATCCGGAAAAGGCGACAAATGACTTGGCGTCGTGGCTCAACGAACTACAAGTCGACGACGAGGGCGACGACGATGACACGCACTCACATGTGCACGAACCTTGCGAACCGCCTCGCAGGGTGACGACCAACTCGGTGTCACTATATCGATGCAGTTACTGCGGAAATCCGAGCGCCGCGCTCAAAAAATGCGGCGGATGTGGTAACACCAGTTGTGAGCACAGCAAATCACCAATGTACATATCGTGATGACTTTCTCACTGGCCTACTACAGACTGCGATGCTTCGTGCCAGAAGAATCATTGGAAAGCTCACAAAAATCAGTGTCAGAAGTCATGATACGGCAATGGCGTTGGCGTCTGCCGTCATATTTTTTAAGAGCGGAGGTCCTTGAGAAGATATAACTCACACGTGTATGATTGGCATGGTGTCGCACAACCTGTAGATATGAAATCACATTCCCTGCAACATTATTCGCCTAGCCGGTGAGATTGGAACTCTGAAGTAGTCTCACGACTATGACCCCACCAGCGGCAGCGTCGTTGCATATGCATATCGCGATTGACTTCGCAGAGCACGAACACAATGTTAAATGTCGGGCGGCATGTCGGGCGCGGAGCGCGCTTGACCCGTCTGCAATACGAGGGGTAAGATTGCTGGGCAAGCGCGTGAGGCTACATCGGATGCGAACGCGAGTAGATATACGTGTACAGCGATCAGATAATAGTGAGCACTGAACGCGCACTGAATTCTCATATTCCAACACACAAGACAAGATACCCACGCTGTCCCGACATATGTACATGTGGACGGTAGGTACTATTCCTGGCTTGGACCCGTTGGCTGCGATCAATAGTTGTGGTCCAATAAGAAGGTCGCACCGCGGCTGCCGAACAACGTCAGACAGCGTTTCAAAGAGGAAGCGACGAGCGCTCTTAACAATCTTACGCTGGAAAAAAATTGAGCGCGCGTTCACGTAGGAGAAGGGATTCTCCACATTAGTTCCCACATAAATCGCCTCCATCCCAGTCCCCAGTGATGTTCACAGACACAACTCCCACCATTAATGGACGATGAATGAGTAAGCTGTGTTTCAAATGCATATCGACTGATTTGCAATCTGAGGTTCAATCATGGAAAGGTATAATGCGTATACGCGACTTGTATGTACGACTAGCATATCATAACATCAAACTGCACACAGATTTGTCTATTCCTCAAGCCGCCAAAGAGCCCCTCTTCGGAGGTGCTATGCATCCTTCTGTTACTGGTGAGGTATTTACTACGGTGGTACTGTAATCCCGAGCCAATCTGCCTCTGAAGTCACGATAAATGGTCAAAAGGTTAGAGCACCAGCATGGCCCGATAAAATATGAAGGCGACTTACGAGTTACAAGGCGCGTCATCAGAACCAATGTCAGCATCAGAGCGCCGAAGTGGGATGGACACCGTCAGTGTGCTCCTGTATATCAATCAGCACATGAGCGAGGTCTAATATATTAGCCGCGAATTGCAACACTGACAATATGAGAGACGGCGTGATTAGGGCAATCAAGAGCATATGACTAGACGGTATGAACACGTCCGAAAGATATCAGGGTTGGTTAGTGGTTGTGTGGATGGTCGGATGACTGAACAACATCGGGTGTGCGGTTGCTTTATACCTTAGCAAACGCATACTGTGGTATCTCAGCGGGCAGTGCATTCCATCGGCGTGTCGCCCTCGCTGAATAACAAGACCCGACACGTATGGAGATGATAGGTATTGTCAATGGTTTGTGTCCGTAGCTTGCGCTGATGAATAAAGCTCGGACGTGGAGGCAGCGTCGCTGTTGCTCAGAAACTCCAGCCAGGTTCCCAGACAGCTGTGCTGAGCGCTGTCGGCAAAGGCGTGCGGGAATGAATGGATGAACTGAGCCCGCGTAGCCTTCGGACGACTCACCAATCTCGACTCCAATACAATTGGTGCTAGTTCCAGCAATGCGTCATCTCGGCGGTCCCGAGCCAGATCAGTGAGTGCCACGCAAGCTGTGTTCCATATACACGTCCGGGATCTCGCAGTTTTGATTTCCCAAAGGAAAGTATCAGATGCATCGACAGTTTGTATATGAAACTAGTATATTATAATTATTACTAGAGGGTATGCTTGAGCTATTTAATAACGTTATTGTTATAAATATTGGTCCGTGAAAGAAGCCTGGATGTGGTTCTGAATGCTGTTCCTTGGAACATCACGTCCGACTTTGCATGGCTGTAAGTACGTTTGGTTTACGGTGGTGCGACGCATCCGCGAGCATTGAGCTCTCCCGGATCGGTGACCGAGACCCCTTCGAAAATAGCTCTACCGCTGTACGAACAATCATGTTAGCATGAAGCGTAGTATCCGGGGGACAAATATCAAGAAGCTCACGAGTTGCATAGCACGTTTCTGAGCGGGCCGTGGTGCGAATGTTTAGGGATAGCGAGCGCGGCGGCTTCGAGTCCAATTAGTCTAGCGAGCACAGTGTGTGAGCGCGGATGGCAACAGAATACGAAAAGAATGACGTACTGGAGAAAGATGAGGGCAAGAGAAAGAGCTACGTAGTAGTGCGACCTGAACATTGTGCTTGTTTGAGGATGGGAGACTTTGTGATTGACGTCCTTGTCCGCACCGATAGTCTTATACTTACGCTTCGGTACATCACTAGCGTATACGATGCCCAGGAGCGGAGCAAGCAGTGTGCCACACCCATTGCGGAAGATAGCATCCGATGTATGGACATGCTATACGTCGCATTCTACCGAGGTAGCTACGACCGCAGAGATGTGCCAGGTGTTGACGGTTTCAACCCGGGCCCGCCGGTGATCCTATGCAGACACTTGAAGCGGCCAACTCGTCGCAGCTTGCTTGTATGCAGCACGGCGTCGGGGAAACCGTTGGGAGATCGGCATAGACGGTCGTACTCGTTTACCCGGATGGAAGGTTTCAAGATGATAGAGTGAACTCGAAGGCCGAAGGCGGTGCAGAGCAAGAAAAAAGCCCTCCGAGTCCGATCACGGATAAAAGGAGTTATCACCGCCCCCGTAGACTCGTAGTCCTGACGATGTGAGGAGATGAGTATTCCGCATATTCTCGCCGGCGTTCAGGGCGTCATACCAGTTCAACGAAAGTTGCACTGGATATTCCGCGAGGGGGTGTTTCTCCGGGTTGAATGGGTAGAATGGATGAGTGCACTCGGTGCTGTGAGTGAGCCCGACACGGCTGAAACAACGCGTATATCGTCGGTGCTATGGAGTAACTGTATTTCAAAGAATGGCACTGGCAATATATGCCATGTAACGATAGATTTCCCCTCTGCGTGTTACACTCAAACAAGCCAGATGAGCACGGAAGCGTGTGGTAAGTGACTGCTCCGCATTCTTTGGTGCCAACACCGGGCCGACGAACGATGAGAAGCAATGGTGATAGAACACGGTGTCATGGACTTGAAACCGCTGTGCGGTCATGGAGGTGGTGCACAACCCCGCATTCCCAGATGTCCGTGATCCGTTCGTTTGACATCGCCTCTGAAAAGCAGCGCATCGTAAGTCATATTCGACACCGCACCTGGGCCGGCTCACGGGTTGCAAGAACCTCCGAATCCAGGTATTGGGCTTGCCACGGCAAGCACAGCTCTAGCGCATAATTGGCATCTGCATGCAACGAGCAAGGGCTGAACTTGTACTCACTGGATCAATGCGATGGCCAGCGCCAACGCAGGGAAGGAACGGAAGGTGACCATGATGGTCGAGAGCGGCATAGGACGGCAATGGAGGGAGTCTGGAGCGAGCATCCCGAGCGGATCCGCACTTCTTAAACGAGCATGCGAATTTCTAGATGAGCTCCGGTAGCCGGTGCATGACTCTCACTACCAGGGTTGGCACCGTTGTGACACGCGTGCGAATGGGCCGCTGTTGTGTGGCAGTAGGATGGCTGTGTCCATATCAGCGGACGAAACCTCGGCGCGTGGGACGTCTGTTCGTGTCGTGGCGATGGATTCAAGATCGAGTAAGAGACATTATCGTAATGAGGCGCTCGCATGCATAGCCCGTTACCATGGGATGGGCGCTATCTCCTTTTGGCGCCAGCCTGGTGCGTTTGCTTCGTCCGTGTGCAGCGCTGAACGAAATGAGGGGTCTGTTCGGAGCTGTTCCTCCTTCAGATCTCGTCAGGTCCGGTGGATGTATCATGTAAAGCGGCATGATACGCAGCATATTATATCAACATCGAGAATGTTCTCAAGGGAAGGTGGATCGCAACTCTATGTGCTCTATTTTCTCATATTCTTCTGGTCCTGGTAACGTCTGCACGACAGCACCGTCAAGGTGGTGGTGGGCACCCGCGGATCGCGAAGAGGTCTCCAGAGCCTCTTCTCCCGCTACCCGCGACCTTATCAGCTTCTCCTCTGGAGACATAAACCTTGTGCAGAGCGCTCACGGATTACATCCACCAGATATATCGACGGGATCACCTGGAGGTAAGGGGATCGAGAGTGCTAGGCTGATGCTATCCCGAAAAGCTAGAAGATCAGGGATGATGATAGTTGAAACAGTTGATCGTCTTCACGTACTGCAGTAGCACAATGGCGAGTACAGTAATGAGGTCATACTTGCTGGTGGACATCGTGGTGAGGAGACCGAGGTGAGATCGGGGACAGTAATAGAGCCATTGAGCAAACACTAGTGCCGCGCCGTATGCATCTGATGGAAGGCAGCATATTCATGGGCGCACTCCGACGTCGAACGGAGCCTCCCACTCAACGGCCAACAGATCCCGTCGAGGTTCATGCATCCGGAGCCAGGGTGAGAGAACATTATGCGCAGCTTGAGAATGCAAACGGCCTAAGAAATGGTGGTCTCCAGTCTGATCAAACCAGGGGTTCATGAGCGTTCATGGCTGTGGGGTGAATCAGATGGTGATGTCTGCAGCGCCGATATTGAATGACGAGGCTTTCGGGCAGTGTATAGAGCACCCTGTATGGGCTCCAAGTCACAGGCCATAGATCGTGTGCAAGTATTGCGATGGTAGGGGCTCGTAGGCGTTGGATGACAAGCCGGCCAACACGGAAGTCGAGACCGGAATATATGACGAAGCAGTTTACCCACGATCTGGCCAAGCAGCACTAGACACGTGCACGTGGCTGCCTCATTGCTCATTTACGCCGCGCTGATGGGGAATTGGATTGGGGGCTACTCGATATACCCGCTGCGCAACGTTCACGCCAGTACTTTGCTGGAGCAACCAGAGAAATGAACGCGATATGAGTACGCGAATTGCCAACCCAACCTATCTTCGAGAGTCGTCACACCGGACGAGCTCCCTTCGACGGTTCCTCGGAACAATGGAGTTCAATGAACTCGCACCGGGGAACGTACCCCGTCAAGGCATGTTCCGGAAGAAGCTCGCTCCAAGGAAGACGCCGCAAATCCATCCTCGACTCCAAGGGCTGCCTCTTTGCACGTTCCCCCATCTCCCAAGACGCCCCCGTCACGCGCTTACCTAGCCCTTTCATCTCGTCCATCTGATACTCGCCGAGTTCTTTCATCTCAGTGGGCTTGCGGTACATAAAGCCCTCGCCTCTTCCTCGCGGCAATCCCGTTTCTGCCTCGCTTTCTGCTTTCTCGCCCGAGCCCATCCCACCCCGTCCCTTCAGGACTACCATACGCTTCTACTGTCGCCAATCCTCGCTTACTGCGCGGCAAGCGTTTCCTTACGTTTTGACTTTTTGACGCAAGCGCGCGCCTACACGTTCACGTTCACCTTTACCGAGCGCTTCAGTGCTGTATTACCACACACGAAGTCTAAACCAACGGATCAAGCCACGATGCACGCTACGACTTCCTTTCTGCTCCCTTCGTCCCTGGTCCTGTTCCTCCTGTGTGGACGGCTCGGGTCGGTCGACGCTCGAGCGTATTGTAACCTCAAATCTCCGCAGGCCGTATTCTCGACTGGCGGCGGGACCTCGCCCTCGGGGTCGGGTGGCGGTGGCGGTGGCTCAGGAGGGGGCGGATCGGGAGGTGGAGGAACGGGGTCGGGTGGGGGAGATGGAGGGGGGAGCGGGAGTGGAGGAGGCGGGGTGTGCGCGGAGGACCGCGTGTTTTCGACGTGGTATGCGGGCTGGCACGCGGACGAGTTTCCGCCGGACAAGGTCAGCTGGGACAAGTACACGCACGTCACGTACTCGTTTGCGTAAGTCTCCTTCCTCGCTATTCGTGGACGAGCGATGAGCTGACGGCGGTTATAGAACGACGACGGATAACTCATGGGATCCGCTATCGCTCGCTGACTCAGACGCGAAGCTGTTACCAACGTTCGTATCCGAAGCGCATAAGAGTGTACGTTCTGTCCTCTCCTCCGTGGTTCTCCGCCCTCACAAAGTCACCTTATCTCCCTTTTCTACTTCCACAGGGCGTAAAAGCGATTCTATCCCTCGGCGGCTGGGGCGGATCACAGTTCTTCTCGACCGCGATGGGTTCCGCGCAGAACCGGACGCGCTTCGTGCAAGAGCTTCTGGAGATCGTCTCTGAGTACGACCTGGACGGCGTTGACTTCGACTGGGAGGTACGTTACATGTGTCTTTCTTCTTTCTTCCATTTTGTTGCACCATATGGGTTTCCTGTCCCGGATATGAGCATCCGATCCCCGGTGCTGGCATACTCCAGCCTTAATCTCGGGTTTCTACTTCCTCATTGCGTTTCACTTGTTGCTATTTCGGGCATTTCGCCCCATGGCGCAACCTTCCCTTTTCGGGGGGATCCACTCTCCTTTTATGGCGTTCCATCCTCCATATCCAGTGCAATCCTCGTCCTTTCCTTCTCCGTGTCGAATTTCGAAGCTGATAATAATGTCACAGTACCCCGGCCGCCAAGGAGAAGGCGATAACACCGTCTCGTCCTCGGATGCGAGCAACTTCCTCACGACGCTCCGCCTCCTGCGCACGGCGCCGTTGGCGGCCAACATGACCGTCAGCGCCGCTGTCTCCCTCACGCCCTTCGCTGGGTCGGACGGTAGCCCGATGGACGATGTATCGAAGTTCGCCGAGGTGCTGGACTACATCGGTGAGCGTTCGGACTCTTCCGTTCTTCCACTCGTTGCAATGGCGCTGACGTACCCCCTCTCTCAATGCGCACAGAAATCATGAACTACGACGTCTGGGGCACCTGGCTCGACGCCGGCCCCGGTCCGAACGCCCCGCTGAACGACACCTGCACCACCGACGGCCAAGGCTCGGCCGTCTCCGCGCTCGCAGCCTGGACGCGTGCCCAGTTCCCCGCGGAGCAGATCGTGCTCGGCGTCGCGTCCTACGGACGGTCCTACAATGTCACACCGACCTCGGCCGAGCTCACCCAGGCCAAGTCCGCCGGGGAGGGCGTCGTGCGATGCCCGACGTTCGACAAGGACGTGGCGAGCCAGATGGGGAGCGGGGATAGTAACGGGTGGGACGGGAACGATGGCGGGGAGGACCAGTGCGGGGGGAGTATACCCGTCGATGGAATATGGGACTTTTGGGGGTTGATCACCGGCGGACTGTTGGATGGAAACGGGACGGCGGCGGAGGGAATGTTGTATACGTTCGATAACTGCTCGCAGACGGTGCGTCCGGTTCACGATTTCTTCCAATCTGCGTCGTATTGATGGGTTGGGTTGCAGCCGTACATCTACTCGCCTGCGTCCTGGGTGCAAGTATCGTACGACGACGCGCGCTCGTTCGACGCCAAGGGGCAATTCATTGCGGAGCAGGGTCTTCTAGGCTTCGCCATGTGGGAAGCTGGAGGAGATTACAACGACATCCTCTTGGACTCCATCCGGACCGCCATCGTGACCCGGGAGACGTGTTGAGCTCAACACGGCCCCTCTCTCATTCCTTTACCGTCAAGTTCAAGAAGGTCGTCGAGGTCCCCACTCGTGACAGCTCCCGAGGGAACGACTCTTGCCTAACTGGCAACGTCGCTCAAGAGCGTCCCTGTCGCCCACTTCTGAACCATAGGTTCTTCATCGACGTCCTCGACCTGATGCTCACGGGGATCAAGCCAAGAAAATATGGTCAGCTGGGCTGTATATGGTGTAAACTACCGTGGGGTTGAATGGTCTCGCGGGGGTGTAGCCTCGACTCGCGGTGAGCATCGAGCAGGACATGTATCAATTTTTGTTAGGGTATATATGGTTGTATGTATTGGTAGTGTGTCGCGGGTAGGACGGTCGGAATACAAGAAGTTTGACATACTGTAGCTACGGAGCTGAGCCTCAGAATGTCAGTGAATTGTTGAAGATGCTGCTCAAACTATCCAGGGCGGTCTCCGCTGCTTCAACCTTCCCAAGCCTGACACGTGCTTGGTCCAAGAGCGCCGAGGACATCCAACTCTCAGGCTTCGTAGTCTGCAAATCTATGCCCCTCCGTGCGGCAATGCGCCTGAGTTCTTTGATATCCCTCACATCGTCCGTCTGCTTCAATCGGAGGTGAGTCTGGTGGGCTTCGGTGTGATCCTCCCATCCCTGCAACTTCAATAGCAGTAAAGGGAGGATGGGCATCACCGGGATCCCGTCGATGCGCTCGATACGCTCCGGCGGGACCCAAGGGATGTTGAGGGTGGGCGGAACGAGGATATCGACTTTGCAGAGTTTGGGGAGACCGCCGAAGGTCGTCGTGCCGGGGATGCGGTACCACAGCACGCGATAGGTCGCCCCGGGCGTCTTGGCTGCGACGGTGTAGAAGCTCGAGTTCTTGCTCTCCAAGAGTCGCTTAAGCTCTTCTTGCGTGTGCGATTTGGTGAAAACTACGAGATCGACGTCCTGAAGGCAGGCTGTCAGCGTATGTTTCCCGGTTTTGACTTGATCTGAACGGTGTTACCCCTGGAGTTCTCGTGGTACCATACAACGCACACGCGGCGCCGCCGAAGAGGCAGCATGGGATGTTATGCGAAGCGAAGATATCCACAGTGACGCGAGCTACCTGCCGGATCTCGCTGGCAGTAGGCGGGGAATGATGATTCGGACGTCGGTACTGTATTCTGAAGACCATGATAGTGCTGGTGTGAGGCCGGTGCGTGGTCTTGGAGGGACAGCATAGTATTTATGATCAAGCTTTGCCCCGCCTTTTCGCCTCGTGTGCACAGCAGAAGCAGCCATTTTGGCCAACTATTCAACCTGCCGGATGGTTGGTCCCTGAGGTAGTGCGGTCGTTAATACAATGCGTATGTCAGGCAATGATCATCGTGCATTAGCCAGGTCGGTGTTCCGATGAAACTTAATGCTTGTGATTGCCGAGAACGTCGAAAACAGACGAGTGCGCTCTGGTGACCGGTGTGTTGAAAGGAGTGAGCACGTGATGTACTGACTCGCGCTCCTTCGCCTTCTTTAGCAGTTCTTGATTGTCCTTTTGTCCCTTTGGAGCCCTCTTGTACCCGCCGGTGTCACCTGGAAACGCGCGAGGCATATAAGGACCCTAGAAAGTAGAAGGGGAGGTCGGATACAAAACCACCCGATACAGGCCGTTTTTCAGTGCACAGGCCACATCCATATATGGTAACTTTCAGTGCACGCGTATCCGACCTCAAGCTGAGCAGGGTCATTTGCCGTGCACCAGTATCCGACCTCAGGTTACACGGAGTGCTGGCAGCAGTACGTTCTATAGTACGCAAACTATGTAACTACTTGCTGATATCACCTTCGTCGTCGTCTTTGCTCGTTGGCCGTCGGGTCTGTTGTAAATGCCGGACCGCCTCAACCACTTTCGCCGCCTCCACCGCTATCAATTTCCAGTCCTTCGTCACGAATGTCGCCGACAACCGCAAGATGCCATCCCATGGCTCGCGCTCGACAGCACTAGGCAGCAGAGAGGATATGATGGAAGAGCTTGGCATATGCACAAATCGGTGTCATTGAGCCCGGGGAGATCCAAGGCCAGGAGGTCGGCGATAAGTAGGTTATGGGATGGAAGGAGTGATTGGATGAAGGAAGGAACCTCTAGACACAAAATCAGGGGCATCCTGGGTACTTGCGATTGTTTTCTATCCAGCTGTTGATGTTTTTCGACTCGGAGGACAAACTTGAGGCCAACATGTTGGGGTAACGGCCGCACTTGGATTCATTGAACCGGGTACACGGGATATATAAGTGATGTACGTCTAGCGCGTCCACATCGAGGACACAAAGGACAGAGAGCCACCATCGGGCCGGCGAAAAGGTGTGCACCGCCACAGGTGTCTCGTATCCGACCTCGAGCTTTGCACCGTTCCACCAGTGCACCGCGTATTCGACCTAGTGCTCCGGCCCGACCACCGATCAGTGCACAGTCCCCATACGTGTATCCGACGTGGCGCCTCAAAAGGCCCAAAAATCAGTGCATCCGTATCCGACATCCTCCGCTATTATCTGGGGTCCTGGCATATAAGGAGCTTCGATTGAGGCTGTCTCTCTACGCGAAATTATGAGGCTACGATACGTCGCTCGGATTGCAGGAGTCATCGCTGCTTGGACTGCCCTGCCCACAGTTGGTGCATGGGGAGCAGCTGGTGAGCAAACCACGAATCCTCATCACGTACTGAGCCATCTGAAGCTGTACCCAGGCCATGAAATTGTTGCTACGATAGCTCAGATTCATTTGCATCCCTCCGTGCTACCGACGTTATGCTGGATCCTCGATCCCGAAGGCGACAACCGAAACTGCCACCTTGCGCGCATTGCGACGTGGGCAGACCGCGTCCGCAACACCCCCGGCTTCCGCTGGTCCGCGTCACTGCACTACATCGGCGCCAAGGATGACTGGCCTTCGAGTCGGTGCGAATTCCCCGGCGAGAAAGGCTGGGCTGGGCGGCGCGGTGGTAACGTGTTGGGCGCCATCAGAAACGTCACTGGTATCCTCGTGAACTATGCCGATGGCGCTACGGCGGATATGGAGGACGGAGACGCTTTGGCAGCAGAAGCGCTTAAATTCCTCGTGCACTTCGTCGGCGATATGCACATGCCTCTCCACCTTACTGGACGCGACCGGGGTGGAAATAGCGACAAGGTTCTCTTCGATGGCAGGTTAAGCAGTAAGTCATATTTATGACCCCGCTTCGACTCTCTAAACGACTTGATAGATCTTCACTCGGTGTGGGATGGCTTATTGATCGCGAAGGCACTCCGTACCATCCCCGGGAACTACACTCGGCCACTCCCGTCTCCTCAAATCGAAGCCGCCCTTCGAGGGACGATCTACGACCCTTACATCAGACGTGTGATGTTCGAAGGCCTCCTCGAAGGCGGGCGCTGGCACGATGAGGTGGAAGAGTGGCTCACCTGCCCCGCGTCCGTCCCTCTTGGGATCACTCACGCAGAGTCCGGAACCTCCCGGTTCCTTGCGTCGCTGATGTCGCAACTGAAACACGCTCTGTTCGGGGCCTACGGCATTATGGGCTCTCGCACGTCTTCTCCGGGTGACGAGACCGACGATGCGAACGTCTGTCCCTATCACTGGGCCGCGCCAATCCACAAACTGAATTGCGAGATCGTCTGGCCGAAGGCCCTGGACGAGCCGCCGTACCTCGCTAACCCCTTGCTGGATACGACCTCTCCTGAGGATCATCATCACGCTTCATCTGTAGAGGAGGAGCTGGCGCAGTTCGACGAGGATGGCCACTTCGTGGGGGGACCGCGCAAGCCCTATCCCTGGTTGGAGCTCGACACACCCGAATACGCCGGTGTCATTGCCAAGGAGTATGTTGTCGAACACCTGCTCGCCATGGGAGGTATTCGCTTGGCAGCAATTCTGAATTGGCTGTTTGCGGAGGTTGACGAGGTCAAGTCAGGACGTGAATCCAGGCGCTTGTTTGTATAGGTATCGAATCGGACCCTGCGAGCTTGTGTACGTTGTGCAGTGTATTATCATGAGTCTGTCAGTGCTCCCCGTCAATCCATTATTGATACACGATTTCCGTGGCGCCTGAAGCGAGATCACGAACGCGCGAGATTTCATGAGTGCGTTCGAGAGTGGGTATGCAGCACAACATGTACAACGGGAAAATTTGGGGAGGGTCAGGATGTGAGGACATTTTTCAAGACGCTCGAGCAGTGGAGCGATGACTCGTCCCTAAAGTGGGAGGCGAACTGCTTTACCCGAACCACATTGTTGCAGATCCCATCAGCAGTTGATTCTGTGAGATGTGGTAGTTCCAGGGTTCTAGCTTAATGTCAGGGATAGTATACTCCGTAGGAATAATTCCCGCTTTCTGCAGTAACAGAGTGATCCCGGAGAGCGAAGATCAATCAATACTAACTGGTGCCTTACCTGCGCGAGCTTAATCGAGTAATCCACCCTTTCCTCCGAGCGGGACAACAGAAACTCATTCGAGGTCGAGTTCGTGAGACGCCTGAGGCTCAACCCTGTACTAGGTTGGCGCGTTGCAACCTTGCATATGTCCGTTCCTGATTGTTGCAGCTCCCTGCTCACGTATTCTCGCTAGTCGGTATATATATATGATAGGTGTGGGGCGAGAATCGTGGACGTACTTGTGGAGACGAGCGATGCAGTCCGTGGTTTCTTGGCTTGGCTCCGAGGGACATGACTTAACCGCAGCCTTGACCAATTCATACCAGCGCATGCAGACTTTGCGGCATCGGCTGGCGCAATTTGTCGCATCCTGCGTGAATGGTGAATGACTGGATATGGCAAGGTCCGATCGACGACGGACTTTTACTGCAAGTACCATATCTTGCATATCCTTTATCACCGCGCGTAGTTCGTCAACGTTGGTGCTTCGAGCCATAGTATGGAGCTCTGCGATCAGTTGCTCTGCGACCTCAACAAACGCATCGGCGAAATTGTTGAAGCCAGAACCAGAACCAGACAGTTCAGATATATCGGAGTTCGCCATGTTGTCAAACAGATTCTGGATGAGGGTATGTGTGAGCCCTCGTCAAGTCTTTCTTGTGTGTGTGCGTGTGACGATATAGAGCAGGCGTGTGTGTGGACTCGGGAGTAGAACATCGGATATATGAGAGCAAACAGGATATAGCTTTGACGCAATGCTATCCCATGCTCGGGTTGATGGGCAATGTAGGAATGCCACGATCCTTGATAGCTTTGAAGTAGCTGGGTGCTGAAGAGGTGTGTCGGCTGTTATACAGCTCACGGGAACCGTGGATGCACTGTGTGCGCCAAGCCGCGCGTATTGGCGTGCGCTATTGGGACCGCGCCGGAAATATACCTACCTACCTACCTACCTGGGGTGCGCTCTCACCGAGAGAGAGAAGTGACAAAGTCAAGTCAGGTATATAATTAGACCACGCGAGCTTGTTTACACTGTACAGTGTGTGATGATGAATCTGTCAGTGCCCCTCGTCAATACAACGTCGTTGATACATGTCATCCGGAGTGTCTAAGCGAGATCACGAACGCGTGAGATTCCAGCAATGTTGATGAGTCTTCGAGATTAGCTTGGGTGTGTGGCAACACACGCGAAGGATAAACCGCGATAAGGTTAGGAAATAAGGACACACTGCCGGCAAATTGATGGAGCAGTAAAGTGATGACGGTGTTCGTTCGTGGACTGGGAAGGGAATCGCTGCTTTACCCAAACCACCATAGTGCGGATCGCATCAGAAGGTCGGGGTTTTTCGAGAGGTGGTAGTTCCAGGGTTCCAGCTTGGGAACGGGCATCGAATACTCTGGAGGGAACAGTTCGGCTTTCTGCAGGGGTAAGATGAGATACTGATACCGAAGAAACTGTCGGACACCGTACCTGGGCGAGCTTGATCGAGTAGTCCACCCTTTCCTCCGTCCGAGACATGAGGAATTCGTCAGAGGTTGAGTTCGTGAGCCGCCTCAAGCTTAGGCCTGTGCTAGGTTCACGACTTGCAACCTTGCATAGATCTGTCCGGGATTGCTGCAGCTCCCTGGTCACGTATTCTGGGCGTCAGCGTGTATAATGAGAATGCGGCCAAGATCAGAGAACGTACTTGTGGATACGAGCGATACAATCCATGATTTCTTGATTTGGCTCCGGAGGACACGACATCACCGCAGCCTTGATTAACTCGTACCACCGCATGCAAACTTTGCGGCATTGGCTAGCGCGATTCGCCGCGTCCTGGAAAAGCGATAAATGTCTGGAGACGGAGTAAGGCACTTGGCATGGTTCGGCCAGACACGCACTCTTGCTGCAAGAACCATGTCTTGCATATCCTTGATCGCGGTGCGTAGTTCATCGATATGAGTGCTTCGAGCCATAGTATCCAGCTCTGCGATCAGTTGCTCTGCGACCTGGACATGGGCATCGACGGAGGTAGAACAGGAACCAGAACCGAAACCAGACGGATCAGGCATGCCGGACTTGGCCATATTGTTCTGCAAGCTCTAGATAGGGTGTGATGGAGGACGGAGCGGTGTATTCGAGCTAGCTCTGACGCGGGCGTGGGCGCGGAACCGGGTTTCGCACGGAAGATATATGAGAGCAACCAGGGTATAGCTTTGATACAACGCTTATCCTTGCGCCTGATGTGCGGTATAGGGGTGCCAGGGTCCTTAGTAGCTGTGCAATGGGTGTGCATACTCTGAGAGAAGAGAAGACCTAGTCTCGAAACCAGCCGTTCTGTGGTGACGAGCGATGACGAAATCGAATGTCAACGGCACGTCTTGTCACATCAATGTCAAGTGGGATGGTTCTAGCGGTAGACCACCTGAACCAAACGAGCTGGCATTGACGTGACAAGACTTGACTGTGAGTGACATTCGACATATTTTGTCAAAGTCTACTAAGAATAACTCTTGGATACGACCTACGGTACTCGATGCTCGTTTGCGTTTAGGTGGTCGTACCGGTAGAGCGTCTGGTTTCGAGACTAGAGAAGACCGAGTTGCAAGCAGAGCGCGTTTCTGTTCGGCAACCGGTCCGGCTATATCCGAAAACACCGAAGCCCAGGAAAACTCGACGGAATACTTCCGGCACGAAGCCATAGTATTAGCAAAGAAATGAGTACATGCACTACGTTAGTCGAGCATATAATTGGGGAAATTAAATGGTGATTTCGAGGGAATTGAACTCTCTAGGCCGTGAAAACGAAGCCGGAGTCTTCCACGCTTGTAGCGGTTGTGGTAGCTGGAAGCTGGTCATCTTACACAGGGCGCGACCTGTCCTGGGTGCGAGACTCTCCGCCGGTCCGGGAGGAAGCAGTAGATTTCGCAGCCCGGTTATCCGAATCGCCAGAACGTTTCGTATGGGAGTTGCTGGAGGAAGCCGCCGCTGCGTTCGCTAGTTCCTCGTTCCATGGCATGATAGTGGGAGGGGCTCCGTCCCGACGTATAACAATGACGTCGGGGCGTGCATTCAAATTTGAATGATCCTCCGCGCAGAAGTTGGCCCATCGTTCAGCGGCTTCGTGTCGACCTGGTGTGCGGAGGTTTTTAGCAAAGTCCTCTTGCAGTTTCTGGTGCTGGTGCGCCAGAAGTGCGTAGGGATGCATCCTGTTGTCCTTCGAGGGGCTGGGCCTGTCGCTGATGGAACCGCGCGTCGTTCCCTTCCCCGACGTTACGAGCCTACAGGGCGGACGGGTCAGCAAAGAGGCAAAAAGCAGAAAAATGGATGCTATACCGTGCGGTATCATCATGGGAGACGTTGGCCTTCTTCGGCGTCGTATTGCCTTGTACGGGCAGCGTCCGTGCAGCTTTTTGTGCGTCCGACGCTCTGCCTTTACCGGACTGAGGAGTGGGATTCATTGCTGTTTCTTGATACGGGAGATGCAGGGGACTATCGATTGAAGTAGTCGATACCTGGAGAGAGATGATAACGCCGGTGCGAGGTGAGGCTCTGAGCGGTTCCCATCCGTCGCCTTATATACATGTTGGGCCACCTGATAGGAGCGGTCGAGCAAGTGGCCGTTGATAGCTTTGTTCCTGCGCACCAGCGTAGTGGCCTTGAGTTCCCTCGCATTCCTCGATAGGTGGAATCGGCCAGAGCGAGTTGTTCGTCACACTCAACCTTCCCGGTCTTGCAGCGTTGTCGACTGACGGACCACCCTTTCGTGGCGCGCATTCCCATCGCTCAATGCAAAGCGGACAGCCGTCATGCGGGCCTGTGGTCGCACAATCCATATCTGCCGCATGGAAGTCCTGAAAGTCCACAGACAAAGGGAGACAGATGCATGGGTGAGCGATGGCGCGGCTACGCGGCGAACAAAGGGATCAAACGGGGCCGAGACTCCTCCGATGCTCCGGAAATATAATAAGGAGCTGTTGATGTGGATACAAGTATGCATTAGTACGACGACACACCTAAGTGATTCAGTGCGGTCTTTCCCCAGTTTCTCATAGCCGCAAAGTGGCCTGATGAAGACATCCGCGTCTCTTATTATCCGCCATAGACGGCGGTGGTGCATAATTCATGGTGGATGCACCGAGAACATTGCTGTTTGAGAGGTAGCTGACAAGACAATGTTTGTGGCGAGGCGAACTTCGAAGTGGTCCTCGGGGAACGCGGCAAGAAATACAGTAGCGTTGATTGCTCCTTCGGCAACACCCGACCTCCTCATCGGTTGACTGTTGTCGATATTCTTCTCTATGGTGTTTCTAGCACGGTCTCTAACTGCGGCTGGTCTACGCTCATTGAGCTACGGGGCTCTGCCTCGGCGACGGAGATTGTGTTACCCCCTTTCCGCCCGAACCCGTCATCCCGCCTTCCGCCTCCGCGCCTCCATCCGCCTCTCATCCGTCGATCGTCTAGCAGTGTGAAGGCCCCTGTCTACCATGAGTCTATATAAGTCGGTACACTTCAGATGATAGAATTATTTCCAGTTCTCCCTCGGACTCACCCAAACATATCACCACTCCAGCAGCAGCAGCAACCGTCATGCGCCTTACTTCCACAAGCTCGATGCTTCTCGCCTCCGTCGCAATCTCTTCCGCCGCTGCTATGCCGCTTTCGCCCATTGTTGTGCCGACGCAGGACGTCGCCGCACTCCTCGGGCTTACCTCTGCGTCCTCCACTCCATCATTCGCATCCTCCGCAAGTGTCCCCACCCGAGGACCCGCGCTGCACAGGAAGAAGCGCGACGACGCCGGATTCAGTAAGCCTCCGCCGCTTTCCCCCTCATGTAGCAATGTTCTTACGGTATACTTCAGCGCTTGACGACCCTGACACCAGCTCTGTCCTAGGTGCACAAATGGGTCTCCCGGCCTTCATAGAAGGCACAGAACTTGAGCCCGCTGCCGCGATCCCGATCAATAGCTGGATGAGGGCCCACTCCACCACGTTCACCACCCAGTCGACTGCCGCCGCCGTAAGCACGGCCTCTAGCACGAACCCACTATTTCATGGGTTTTTGCTGCTCAAACTGAGGTGAATTACATTCCCTATACATTATCAGTTACTGACGGTGCTTTAGAGCAATATCATTGCAGGGAGGATTGCCTTAATCCTCACAGCATCTTCATCACTTAATCGTCCACAAGATGATACTG
>NW_006767438.1:848114-874664 GCF_000264995.1 Punctularia strigosozonata HHB-11173 SS5 | reverse complement strand
CGGGGAACGCGGCAAGAAATACAGTAGCGTTGATTGCTCCTTCGGCAACACCCGACCTCCTCATCGGTTGACTGTTGTCGATATTCTTCTCTATGGTGTTTCTAGCACGGTCTCTAACTGCGGCTGGTCTACGCTCATTGAGCTACGGGGCTCTGCCTCGGCGACGGAGATTGTGTTACCCCCTTTCCGCCCGAACCCGTCATCCCGCCTTCCGCCTCCGCGCCTCCATCCGCCTCTCATCCGTCGATCGTCTAGCAGTGTGAAGGCCCCTGTCTACCATGAGTCTATATAAGTCGGTACACTTCAGATGATAGAATTATTTCCAGTTCTCCCTCGGACTCACCCAAACATATCACCACTCCAGCAGCAGCAGCAACCGTCATGCGCCTTACTTCCACAAGCTCGATGCTTCTCGCCTCCGTCGCAATCTCTTCCGCCGCTGCTATGCCGCTTTCGCCCATTGTTGTGCCGACGCAGGACGTCGCCGCACTCCTCGGGCTTACCTCTGCGTCCTCCACTCCATCATTCGCATCCTCCGCAAGTGTCCCCACCCGAGGACCCGCGCTGCACAGGAAGAAGCGCGACGACGCCGGATTCAGTAAGCCTCCGCCGCTTTCCCCCTCATGTAGCAATGTTCTTACGGTATACTTCAGCGCTTGACGACCCTGACACCAGCTCTGTCCTAGGTGCACAAATGGGTCTCCCGGCCTTCATAGAAGGCACAGAACTTGAGCCCGCTGCCGCGATCCCGATCAATAGCTGGATGAGGGCCCACTCCACCACGTTCACCACCCAGTCGACTGCCGCCGCCGTAAGCACGGCCTCTAGCACGAACCCACTATTTCCTACTCCCGATCCTGCCTCCGCGGCAGCTACGGTGGTGACGACCCCATTGCCCACCAACACACCCGATACATCCATACCGCAGGTCACGCCTTCCGCATCGGCGTCCGCTTCGACCGACAGGGAAGGTAACGACGACTCACCATCCCCGCAAGGTGGCGGGGGCGACACTGGCGACGACGACGACGAAACCGAAGAACCAGATGTCGGCGGGCTCATCGACGACCTCAACGTTTTACTCCCTCCCAATCCGACCACCGCCATCCCGTTCGCAGCGACCACACCTCCCTCTGAGTTGATTGGTGCAACGCCGACGGTCGCCTCCCAAAAGATTGCTCTCGAGGATATGGTCGACGAAGCGCTCGCGATGCTCGAGGGCATACCTGACGAATTGATATCCACACGGGCCTTGCCCACCTCGCATCCCATCAAGTCGGCGGTCGCGGTCACCTCCGAGCTGTACGGCGTGCCGACCGACACTTCCGAGGCGAACCCGGAGTACACCGCCAACGAACTCGTGGTGGACATGGCCGACATACCTCATCTCACCTACACGGTTCTGCCCACACATTCGGTGGCTGCAGCGGAGAGCTGATCATCTTCATTATGTTATCACATTGCTTTGTCGATACTACGGTTATAATACGGGGGCTGGCCTCCTACATACCACGGATGTATTGATGGATTTATACCAATAAAAGCTATGCCCAAGTGAACTATCTCGTAGAGACAGGCGGCGTCCTTCGGATTCGTTGCAGGAGTCTGCGAGACACGGTAGGTAACACGACAAGATGGCGACAGTACCGAACGCAGCGACTAAGATAACACATTCGACTACTTTCATCCGTCCTTTCATCGTGTAGGCTGGTGGGTGCTCAGCGAGGTTTACTGGTATTACGCCAGCACGAACACACTTGCACATCAGGACAATACATAGAACAAAGATGGAACATAATCATCCATAGCAAACGGGACAGAGCAGCGATAACAGCGAAAGACGAGGAACGCGAACTGAGATCTTGCTGGGGAGCTAGGCCCACACGGTGTTGGGCTCGGTGTCGAAGGACGCGTACCTTTGTATGAGTTCCTCGTCCACTGACTCAAACTCCAAGTTCTGATTTCCGTCTTCTATCTTCAAGCGCTGCATGCGTGATTCGACGGTCTTGGGGATCGGGAGCTACAGTACAGACGTTTCAGGTAAGCGAAGTGTTGCAGACGGAATCCAGAACTCACCGTCTCAGCGGTCACCGTTTTAGGAGTATCATCATCCCAATACCAAAGGGCTCGACAATCGGATGGGAGTCCAAGCTCGGCCTTGATGAAGCTGACGGCCTTCTCGTCTTCCTCCGACGAACGATACCTCCGGTGCTTGTTATAGTTCGTGTAGAGGGCCACCGCGTTGGTATAGCTATGGTGTGTAACCATAGTGTGATATAACTTGACTTTGCCGCGTTTCGCGATATCGCTGACTACTTGCCCTACGCAGCTGATGACAGACAAGGCGATCTCTGCGTCATCGAGAGGGAGTATCCCATGCTTGATGCCATATACGCGCAAGTGCTCGAGGGTAACGCCGACTCCGTAGTGGAACACTGGGCATTCGTCCTGGCGAATACCTTTGCTACACATCCAAGATGGAATGCGCATCAGCGCTCTCCGATGCTTGATCAGGAATTGGAGGTAGCTTTCCTAAGAACATACATCTCGTTAAATGGATCACTGAGAGTGTTGGGTAGGTAGCTTTACCGTGTATATCTGTTCGGCATCGGTGACGGCCGCCATCGTAAGTACTGCAGGATGGATGAAGACGGTCAAATCGTACGCGGTGTGGCGAATATACCGCGATGAGGCTTTTACTTTAATATCGCGACTTATGGGCACGTGACTGTTGTTGAATTTCGATTGTTCGACTGTTTTCGGAAGTCTTGTTGTCCTACATAGCGTGCTTCCTGCGCTTCCTCATATCACATGAGAAACTAGCCGGAGCCCTCCAAGGAACTGCGCGACAACCTGATCAGGAACAGATGTTTTTTCCTCTAAATATCGAGAATAACATGCCGCATATGCATTCGGATTCCGTATAGGAGCAGGAAAATCACCCTCAAGCACGCCAAACACGGTTCTGCAATCCATTGTGGGCCCCTTGGAGTGTAGAGTACGTGCATTCGACGTCCTCTTCCTGGCTTTACCCGATCTAGCAATAGGTCCAGTGTTGTCCGAAAACGCACCGGTGCAATCTTACGCCATGCTGTTCCTACGAATGGTGACGAAAGGGGGATTTGGTTTATGGCCCGGTTTGGTATACACGGATGATCGATAGACTAAAGCCGACGTGGGCTCGCTCGCGTGAACGCCACATAGAAGTCAATGGCGTATAAAATCCCCGTGGATGTCGCGGTCCTGGCTCTCATATTGAACACAATGAACGCTGCGATCACTATCGATGCGAACGTCGGTCTCAGTGATTTGTCTTATTAAAGACTCAAGCTAACGGGTGCACCCAATATAGGTCTACTTGGAGGAGTTGCATACTCTCGTCAGATGTGTCGAGAAAAAGACCACCGAGTTCGGTTCATATGCCTTCGTAGATCGGATGCTTGGCACTTGGGCGTTGTCTGGTCGTGTCATCGGGAAGAGCGGCGTCAAGGGTGCTTTCTCGTTCACTCCGCAACATCGCATGGCCACGGGCAATCCACTTGAGACCGCCACACCGGACTTTGCGGCACTCATGTACACGCTCAACAACGGCGTTGATCGAGATGAGCTCGTATTCTTATGGGAATGCAAGATCGATCTGACCCTGAAATGGTGGACCCCCAGCTCCAAACTGTTCGAACAGCGCCTGGGCCAAAGTACCCTTGCACACCTCGACCAGGTTCAGAGGGCAGTAGCTGTAGCAATCAAGGTCTATAATCGCGAGGTCGACTTCCGCTCGGTTTACGCCTTCCTGCGGGTCAACGCGCACTTCACCCTGATGCGCTTCAAGGCCATCCCGGGGAAAGCTGCTAGTGGCGGAGCGATTCTTCTGGAAGAATTCGGAATGCAGATGGAATTTGTCTACTTCGTCGAACCGATATTCGAGGGTGACTTCCGGACGAATCTGCGCCCGAGCCTCGCCTTTCTACATGCCCTCGAGGCGGCAACCCTCGAGGCCGCTGATGAAGGCCTACGGTTCCCCAGAGATAGCTTTTTCGCGGTACCAGCGAACGCCAGGCATAAAGCAAAGCCGACAAGGGGAATACACGTGAGTACTCGCCATATGTTCATGCCTGTAGTTCATGCATACTGAAATCTGTTGTGAAGAACGCGGCAAAGGACTTCTACGTGAAATGGCTTACGCTCCAGCAGGAAAGTGCTCGACGGAATCAAGAGGAGATGAATATATCCGCTACGACGGCGGTGTCGAGCAATGACAACTACGTACCAGAGGACTTGGGTTCGGACAACTCAGACGACTAGGTTAGAACGTGGTCGTATGGTTACAGGTAAAGTTCGCGCGAAGCGACTCGCAGTTGACGTCGTGGTGCTGGGTTCCATCCATATGTCTTCTATGTTTGTTGGATATGATCTGTCGCCAGCTATGTGCTATCGTATATCCACGCTTCTCATGATGATGATTCAGTGGAGATTATATAGCCTGGCCCGTCGCTCTGCTCGGGTCTGACAGTTTTCAACACGGCATCGTGTCCGACGATACAGCGGTTTCAACTTCACAATATAATGATTTTCTCTCCAATAATCATCGTTGAATATGGCAGCTTCAAGCGTTGAGGATGAAATGTGGGCCTATCAGTTTCTATGCATGCCCTGATTGCGGCGTGCCGATGACTCCATATACTCCTTACACAGCCCGGAGCACATTGATAAATACGCCGAGTTTTAGAGCGCAGATACTACTATCCACGTTGAGCGATTAAGACGCGTGAGCATGTCATTTGACGGGGCTTGCATGAACCGATTAGAAATCGATGAGACAACGACGACAGCAGATTCAACGAGCAAAGTTTCCGACGACATCCCAAGCCTCATTTAGTGAGCGCTCACTGAGCACTGTTTCACCAGACTTACGCTAGCAACGACAGTTGCTCAATGACGCCAGGCCAGGAGAACTAATTCGAAGCTCGATCGTTGATAATAGAAAGAACAGGGCGGCAACAGCAGCAAGATACGAGGAACCGGATGAGCTAGGCCAGCATGACTTGGATTTTGGACCCGGTGTCGAAGGACGCGTACCTTCCTGGGATCTCTGCGTCCACGGACTCGAATCTCGGGATTTGACTTTCATCCTCGACCTGCGAACGTTGCATGCGCGCTTTGACGGCCTTGGGGATAGATAGGAACAATGATAGATCTGTTGAGATCTAACGAGATTTTGCATATGAAGATCAAGACTTGCTGTCTTTCGAGTCACAATCTTTGGAGTGCGATTTTCCCAGTACCAGAGGGCTTGCTAGTCAGGTGAAAGTTTGAGCTCCGCCTTGATGAACCTGAAAACCTTCTCACCTACGCGCGACAAGCAATGCCGTACGTGCTTGTTGAAACTCCCGTATAGTGCCACCCCATTGGTATAGTTATGATGTGCGAGCTTAGCTCGATATAGCTCGACGTTGCAGCGTTTCGCGATATCTTCGACTATTCTGTCCAGGCGGCTGATGACAGCCAAGGAATTATTCGCCTAACTCGCATTCCATCAAGTCGGCGGTCGCGGTCACCTCCGAGCTGTACGGCGTGCCGACTGACACTTCCGAGGCGAACCCGGAGTACACCGCCAACGAACTCGCGGTGGACATGGCCGACATACCTCATCTCACCTGCACGGTTCTGACCACACATTCGGCCGCTGCAGCGGAGAACTGATCATGTTCATCACGCTATCGCTTCGCTTCGTTAATGCTACATTAACACTGCGGCTGGTCTCCTACATACCTCGGATGTACTGTACTTTTACGACCGTAAGTTCGGCCAGGTCGGAGGGGGACAGGGGACACGGGCCAAGTTCGGGGCCGTGGGAAGTTCATCCGCAGCCTTGCCCGGGGGACACGTGCTTACGAGGTCAGATTTTCTGATCACACGGTCAGATTTAAGACTCTCACGGTCAGATATAATGTGTCCCGGAGGCTCGGAGTGCCAGGGACAGGGGACAATAAGTTCGGTTCGGGTGCCCCGGGGACGCGGGACGAACTTACGGTCGTAAAAGTACAGTATTGCCAGTTATGCATTTATTTCACTGCAAGCTGTGCCCAATAGGGAACTACCACAAGGAGACAGGTGACGTCTTCCGGCCATGAGCCTGCGAGACACGGGAGGTACGTGGCCCTCAGTACAACACGTTTGAGAGAAATACGGCGACAAGGTGGCGACAGTAACGACATCCGTCCTTTCTTCGTATAGACTGGTGGGTGCTCAGCGAGGTTTACCGGTAGTACGCTAGCACGGACACGCTTGTACATGCTGAGGATACATAAAGCAAAGATAGAACATGATTATCGATAGCAAACGGAACAGAGCAGCGATAACAGCGAAAGACGAGGAACGCGAGCTGAGATTTTGCTGGGGAGCTAGGCCCGGCCGGTGTTGGGCTCGGTGTCGAAGGACGTGTACCTTTGTATGAGTTCCTCGTCCACGGACTCAAACTCCAAGTTCTGATTTCCGTCTTCTATCTTCAAGCGCTGCATGCGTGATTCGACGGTCTTGGGGATCGGGAGCTACAGTACAGATGTTCCAGGCAAGCGAAGTGTTGCAAAGGGAATCCAGAACTCACCGTCTCGACAGTCACCGTTCTTGGGGTATCATAATCCCAGTACCAAAGGGCTCGACAATCGGATGGGAGTCCAAGCTCGGCCTTGATGAAGCTGACGGCCTTCTCGTCTTCCTCCGACGAACGATACCTCCGGTGCTTGTTAAAGCTCGTGTAGAGGGCCACCGCGTTGGTATAGCTATGATGTGCGACCATAGTGTGATATAACTTGACTTTGCCGCGTTTCGCGATATCGCTGACTACTTGCCCTACGCAGCTGATGACAGACAAGTCGATCTCTGCCTCGTCGAGAGGGAGTATCCCGTGCTTGATGCCATATATGCGCAAGTGCTCGAGGGTAACGCCGACTCCGTAGTGGAACACTGGGCATTCGTCCTGGCGAATACCTTTGCTACACATCCAAGATGGAATGCGCATCAGCGCTCTCCGATGCTTGATCAGGAATTGGAGGTAGGTTTCCTGAGAACATACATCTCCTTGAATGAATCACTGAGAGTGTTGAGAGGATAGCTTTACCGTGTATATCTGTTCGGCATCGGTGACGGCCGCCATCGTAAGTATCGCAGGATGGAACAATCAAGTTGTACACGGCGAATATACCGTGACGGAGTGATAAACTGATGTACCATGCATTGCTAGCTATGAAATTGTTCCAATGAAAGTTGTGCCCAACAGTGAAGTATCACGTGGAACCAAGCGCCGCATCCGTTGTACTTGCAGGACTGCCAGGAGCCGAGTCTTCGTCGAGCATTTCTCAGCTATATCTGCGCATCGTCCGCCATAACATGGACATCTCTGGCTGGCTGTAACGCGAGATATTCAACTCCGGTACAATGGCTCTGCGTTGGACAAGGATTGTTCACGGGAACCTGTCGGAGGCTTCCAATGTTACCCTGAAGCCCTTCTAAGGTAAATCAAACATTCTCGAGGCAACTTGGCTCTGAAGCCATGGCTAGAAGGTCTTTGACCGTGGGGGCTGGTGGTCGCTTCTTTGCCTTCGCGGTACGTCACTGCATTACAGCATCGCATAAGTACACCCAGGCTGAACTCAGCGAAGGCTTCCTGCTGACGCATACAGCAACCATGGCTCCCTTCACGAACCTGTTCATTGACGGTGAATGGCGCCCTTCCAGTGATCAGGGCACGTTCGAGGTGCGCAACCCGTACTCGAACGCTGTCGTAGGCACCGCTGCCTCCGCGACGTTGGACGACTGCAAGGATGCCGTGGAAGCGGCTGGAAGAGCCTTCAAGTCATGGGAGCACACGTCGTTTGCGGAGCGACGAAACATTCTCCTGAAGGCCGCTGATATTTTTGCGACTGAGAAGGTCAGGAAGAAGATCGTCCACACGATGACGGAAGAAACGGCTGCCGTGCAAGAGTTCGCGGGGATCAATGCTTTCGTTCCTACGGAACAGCTGCAGCACGTAGCTGGTCTCGTAAATGACCTGAAAGGCGAATCGTTCCCTTCACGAGTCGCTGGCGGGCATGTTATAGCTCAGCGGCGCGCAATGGGAGTTGTGTATGCCCGGTTCCTCTCTTTTCTTGCTCATTATCAACGGACGTCACCTCCAGTTACTCTATCGCGCCATGGAATGCGCCAATCATTCTCACCGTACGCGCTGTGGCATTCCCTATCATTTGCGGCAACACCGTGGTGCTCAAGTCTTCGGAGTATTCGCCAAGAACCCAGGCCATCGTTGTGGAAGTGTTCGAGGAGGTTCGTGGTGTGCACAAAGATTGGAAAGCATGGACCGAGCCATTGACACGTATACGCAAGGCCGGACTGCCCAGGGGCGTCTTGAACTTCGTTTCGTCCTCCCGGGAGCAGGCAGCAGCTGTGACATCGAATATCATCGGCCATCCACTGGTTCGTAAGATCACAGTGAGTACATGTTGCTATCGAATGCGCGCTGAAGTTGTAACGTCTTTAGTTTACAGGCAGCGACGTAGTTGGTAGAAAGATAGCCACGGAGGCGGCCAAGTACCTTAAGCCTTGCGTGTTTGAACTTGGAGGGAAGTCTCCTGCGGTGGTACGCCTTCTCCCTCCTTCTGTCATTCAGAGTATTGAACAGACTGGTGAAGGTTCTTAAAGATGCGAACCTGGAGGAAGCCGCTCGCGCAATCATCTTTGGCTCGATGTTCAACTCGGGGCAGATATGCATGTCCACCGAGCGCGTCATCGTGCAGAAGCCCGTCGCTAAGCCCCTTCTCGAGGCCATCACGAACGTTGCCGCGAAGTTGAAGGCTGGAGATCCCTCCTCCGACGCGAGCGCCAAGCTGTCCGCTTTGTTCGATGCCGGTTCGGCGCAGAATATCGTCAACATGATAAGTGAGGCGAAAGCGGAGGGAGCGACTGTGTTGTTGGGTGATGCTAAGAACGTCGGGGCGGTCGTTCAGCCGCACGTGGTGACAGGTGTCAAGCCCGGGATGAGGTTATGGGATAGGGAGTCGTTCGGACCTGGTTCGTTGCTTGACTTTGTCACACCAACGATCGACTCGTCCTCACCCTGTGACTATTGCAGTTCTGGTGTTCGCAGAAGCGGAGACTGTCGATGAATTGGTGGACCTCGCCAACGCGTCGGACTATACATTGGTGGCTTCCGTTTGGACCAAGGACATCAATACGGCGTTGGACGTTGCAGGCCGTATTAGAGCAGGTAAGCGTCGATTGCTCTCGATCTGTCTTGATCGCTGAATATATCCTATTCCTCAGGTTGTACGAGCGGTTCGTTCTCTCCATGTGTTCGAACACCTGAAGATGATATTGACTGTCCCGTTCAGTCAACGGGCCTACGTTTCATACCGAAGAGCTGCGCGGAGATACCGGTTTGGGGTGAGGACATCGAATCATATCGCTGCACCCCTGCTAATAGGACCGCTTCCAGCGGGGCAACTGGCTATGGGCAGTTCGACGTTGCCAACTTCACAGACGGTGGGTAGCAATTTATCATACGGCCCCGACATTCTGATACATTCTCCTGTAGTGCGCATGATCGTCGTCCACCCTGCGCACCGTGAATACCCCCTGGTTGGCTGAACGCGATGTTGAGCGTCCCTGGACCATCTTAGCACATCGGACAGGTGGCGCTGTTGTTCTGGCCGATCGTGGTTTCGTGCAGGGTCCGTATAGGCAACACCAGTACTGATTAAATATGAAATCCATACCAAGCATCACTTATCCACGTTTGTCGTTCAGTCTCGTGCGTCTCGGCCCTCGGACTTCTGGTGAAGGCTTCGTATCACCTTTTAGTGGATACGGTGAAAGTTGCATTTTGGCGTGGCGTCGATGCTTACAGGGTGTCGCAAGCTATCGATATCAAACAAACATGTTTCGTTGAAGATATGTACTGGCAGGTTGCCTTAGCCTCCGCAAGGTGAGAGAGTCAGAGACTCTTGCAACGCGCAGGTACGCGGACACATCACGTGCCCGTGATTCGCCGCGTTTGTGACCTGTTTGTGGCCTTCAGTCAGAGTCCTCTACAATGTCATCCTATGAACGACTGGGTTCATCCTCGCATCACTGCGTTTGCCGCGACCCCGTTGCATACCTAACATATCGGCTGTTCATCATGCGTTGTTAACCTAAGACGTACCGACCAAGTTGGGTACGAATGCAATTTTGAGCAGGATCTTTGCGGTCTGCCGTCCTTTGCTTTGCAGTCTCTCCTGCCGCGCTGTACACAGCTTAAATCGCTCGTCGCCCTCCGAATGGGGTGCACAGGCCAGAAGGTACATCCATGGGCGACGGTAGCCCTCGCTTTCTCGAGAAAGCAGGCCTTCAAGGAATTCAGTGGACCATTCATATCTATAGTCAGGTTGTCGCTTCTGAACTGTTGCCGTGGATGCCTCGATGATATCGAGCGTCGGAGAGGCAGCAGAACATGCCCATTGACGTCCAGCCCGCACTCCAAGCCTCGAGGTGCGTATGCCGATCACTAAGGTTGTATCTCAGACGCCGATTCTGGTCCTTTCCAGGTTCTTCCACATGTCAAAGATATCGCGTATACGCTCGTCATCATGGGTCTCCCAAGGCGTTGCCGGGGCTAGCTGGCAGCAATTCCCCGATACACGTCGCTCCGGCTTCCGCACGGATACGGTTGTCTAGGTTGGTGGCAGTCCACCTGAAAACGGCACTGGTCCTCAGGTATGCACCAGCAACAAGGCGCATCAGATCAAGTCCAGTAGACTGCGGTCGTCGTGTTCAACTATTCCGAGTGCGCCAATTTTGCCTTCAATGTCGGGGCCGCTTGCACGAACTTCGCCAACGTAAGGAACGTCAAGTCATTTTGGCATATGTCCTCGTAGTACGTGATCCTCGCCATTCTGATTCCGACTATGTCTTGCAGGCTAAATAAGCTGCTGGATTAGGTGGCCATGTTAGACGAGTGCTTTCTTCTGTTTTTCGTGTACATCGCTATAGATCATGCCACACCGAGATCCATGGCAAGATGATTTCCCATCGTTTGATGGGCATAGATATTGTGCGATACTGGCTCCCAGATTCAATCACGCACGAAGGTATGCAGACCTCGCATCTCCTAGTGGCCTTTCCCTGCTCATGATTCCTTTGCTTGATTAGAGAGCATGGCGCTCAAACTGCGAGTCACCAAACGTATTGCATAACTAACGGTCCCAGGTTTCATATACGAACATATCACCAAACCAGCTCAAGCAACTTGTTTCTGCGCCCTAAGATGGCCAAACCTCGTGGCGAAGGCGCTGGTGACATAGGCCTTGGAAGGTGTTCGTCATGTGTTCACGCCGTGTGGTACTGCTCGCTTACCTTGTCGAATGTCTTCAGGAAACTAGGACGCGCTGTGACATCGGCGATGTACTGGTTGATCCTCGCATACTTCGGATCGGTCTGCAATGTGTTGATGAACTTCCGCCCTTCGCCGGGAGGGAAGCCGCCGATGTCGTTCTCGAACATGATCCACCTGCCGGGCTCGTTGTGAGCATGATTATCGCTCCATCCTCAGCATGTGCTCACATTCTTGCGATGAAGGGCAAAAGTGCGATATCCGCCAGCGTGAAGTCGTCCCCGACGGCGTATTTGGCGTCGTTGGGGAGCAGACGCTGCACCTCCTCAAAAGCTTGGAGCAGGGGCTCGTACGACTCTCCCCGCATGCCGAAGGCGTAGTACCTCGGTATCAACTTGGAGGAAACCACTTCCACAAAGAAGCGCGCTCGAGCCCGACTCAAAGGATCTTTAGGCAGGATGGTCGATTCAGGGAACAGGTCCGCGAAGAACTCGACCAACACGAGAGACTCGGCAATCTTCGCCGACTCGGGCGACGGAGTCGCAGGGTCAACCTTGGGACCGCCATAGGTGATCGCCGGAACCTGGCAGGAGAGTACAATGGGTAAGAACTGATGGCTGCCCGTGCCCGTGCGAAAAGACTCGATGCACTGACTTTGCTTGCAGGGTTTATTAGGGGCGC
The DNA here is from genome assembly GCF_000264995.1 of Punctularia strigosozonata HHB-11173 SS5. Classification (NCBI taxonomy): domain Eukaryota; kingdom Fungi; phylum Basidiomycota; class Agaricomycetes; order Corticiales; family Punctulariaceae; genus Punctularia; species Punctularia strigosozonata. The sequence goes on along the minus strand of NW_006767438.1, from coordinate 862,621 downwards.
ATACCATTCAGGCTTGTTCTGCAGGTCAATCTGGTATTTTTCGTACTCAGCGCCGGCTTCTTCGAGGGCCAATTCGGTCTGCTCCGCACGCCCGAATCACCTCACTGATCAGCAAATAATTCGTATGGAGTTTCCGGTACGCCCACTCACTCTATGCGCGTAAGGACAGATCTAATCAATACATCAGCTTATCGGCGTCGCATCCAGATATTACTTCAATAAGGGAACAATGGGATCGAGGAACGGGAGTACCTTCGCGGTGTACAAGGTGATTTGCTCGGACATATCCGAAAGGTCGGTGGGTGCGATCGCGAACTTGAAATGCGAGTGCTCCCTGTGGATCGTGACCCGGATGTTGAAGTCTTTTGAGATGCGGGGAAAGGTTAGCACTCTCTCCCAATTTGGGATTGCTTGCTAAGAATGGTGCGCTCGCTGAGTAACGATCGGTCTCGGATAACCGGCCCGGAACCGAATTCGCCCACGGCCAGACGATCCCGCGCTCTACTGCTTTGAGAACGGACGCCAGCAAAGAAAGCTACGGTGATTCGCCATGCGCTCCAGGTCAGTGCTCAAGCTCGTCTTATCTTCCCGCAGTTCATGGTCAGATACGGCATTATCTCATGCGTTCCCCCTACAGGCATAACTCCAATAGGTGGGAATTGTGCGCGATCCACCAGGAGTTCGCGGTCCTTGTGACGCCCTCGTTCGCACCGCAGAAACGTTGCTGTATGCTGTATTCTCATGACAATGCCAGCTACGCTTCGCGAAGGGAACTTCATAAAGCTAGCGGCGACTCAGTCTGCGTGTCCCCAGACTGGTGGAACACCCAGGAACCGCGTTTCTGTAGCCGTGCTTATCGAGACCTGACTGCGCGTATCCAACTCAGAAAATGGCATCCATACCTGTCGTCAACTTATTCATCGATGGCGAATGGCGCCCCGCGAGCAATCAAGACACCTTCGAGGTTCGTAATCCGCTGTCGAACGAAGTCGTGAGCATCGCCGCATCGGCCACCCTGGACGATAGTACCGCTGCCGTAGAAGCCGCAGGCCGGGCATTCAAGACATGGGAGCACAGTCCCCTTCCTCAGAGGCGGTCTGTATTCCTCAAGGCCGCTGAGCTTATCGGATCGGAGAAATACAAGGCCAAGATCGTCGAGACCATCAGGGCGGAAACCGCGGCGACGCAGACCTGGGCAGCCTTCGATAGTGCCTACGCAAGAGGCTCGTTGGAGCATTATGCCAGCCTGGTGGCGGATCTCAAAGGCGAGACATTCCCGTCTATTGTACCCGGGGGACATGTCATAGCGCAACGACGAGCTATGGGTGTGATGTAAGTACCTCTTTTTATCACTTCTGTATGGCGTTCATCCGATCCTCGCATTTCAGATACGCTATATCGCCATGGAATGCCCCGATCATCCTGACTATCCGAGCAATAGCCATCCCTATCATCTGCGGGAACACGGTTGTCCTCAAGTCCTCTGAATACTCCCCGAGGACTCAAGCGATCGTGGTGGAGGCATTGCATGAGGCGAGTCCGGACATGGCCATACCTTGATTGGGCTCATGATGAACTCCTATATTCCAGGCAGGTCTTCCTAAAGGTGTCTTGAACTATATTTGCACTGGGCGAGAGAATTCACCCATCCTAACCCCGGCCATCATTGCGCACCCCTTCGTGAAGAAGATCAATGTCAGTTCTTCCGTCCTGCTTCCTTCACTCAGCTCATCTGGAACCACAAATCTCAGTTCACAGGGAGTGATCGTGTGGGTAAACTGATCGCTGCGGAAGCCGCCAAGTATCTGAAGCCATGTGTCTTCGAGCTCGGTGGCAAAGCACCCGCCGTCGTATGTTGTTCTTTTCGATTTACAAAGACCATTGTGAACATGTCCGCACCACAAGGTTCTCGAAGACGCAGACCTGGACGAAGCAGCTCGTTCGCTCGTCTACGGTTCCATGCTTCACTCCGGACAGATCTGCATGTCCACCGAGCGTGTGATCTGCCAGAAAAGTATCTCCAAGCCATTGCTGGACGCCATCTCTTCCCTCGCGGAGAGGCTGAAAGCAGGCGATCACGACAAAGATCCGGCTAACGTCCAGCTCTCTGCACTATTCAACAGCGGGAGCGCGGAGAACGTCGTGAACATGATCAAGGAAGCCCAGGAGGGCGGGGCCGAGGTGGTGCTTGGTAAGGTGGACAGGGAGGGAGCGGTGGTTCAGCCCCACATTGTCAGAGGCGTGAAACCGGGCATGCGTTTGTGGGATCGCGAGTCGTTCGGGCCTGGTGCGTGAATTTTGTACCCTCACATGTACGTTTGATCGATCGTCATGTTTTTGTCATAGTAATGGTGTTCGCCGAAGCTGAGACGGTCGACGAGCTCGTAGAGCTCGCGAATGCCTCAGAATACTCCATGGTATCGTCACTGTGGACGAAGGACGTCAACCAGGCGCTCGACGTAGCCGGCCGCATCCGTTCTGGGTGCTGCAATGGTCCGTTTCATGGACTCCAAGGTCGTTCTTCGAGTGGGGCTAACCTTCGTCTGCAGTCAATGGCCCCACGTTCCACTCCGAGATGATGCGCGGACACGGAGGACTTGGGTGAGTATCCTCTCACCTTATCCTGATCCAGACTGATTATTTTCGCAGTGGTGCCACTGGATATGGGCACTTCGCCATCGACGATTTCACAGACAGTAAGTCCTCTCCTGTTGCTCTAAGCTTTGTTGCTGATGCGCTCACTATGAAGTCCGCATGGTCGTCGTCCACCCACCTCATAGGCAATACCCGCTCGTCGGTTAATCGCATTGAAGTCTCCATAAAAACACATTAGTAATTGGTTTGTCGATGGAATGGCGTATACAATGGTGTACAACAATATGCCTCCAATGTACCGTACTCTTACCCGCACCTGGAGTGTTCGTAGGCACGTCTCGCTGAGACGGTTGCATATCAAAACATTCTTTCATCCATCCTTCCATCCATCCTCTTTATGCCATCGTTCACATCTCTCGTGTGTTTTCAACCCCTCTTCCACGTCCCACGACCAAGAGCACCACCGCCTCCGACACTAAAAGAGCCGAAGGCGCCGCCAACCTGGGGACCTTCGCCTGGGCCCGCAACAGGCGAGTTGCGGAATGAGGGACGGTATGAAGTTTGCGGAATGGACTGAATAGAGATGAACTTGTTGTGGTTGGGTCGATCTTCCGAGTTGTACTGCACGGTAGACGTCAGTGAGGGATCACATCCAAGACCACAGCAGAACTGCGAACGTACCTGGAACTCCAAGCCGATATGGTCTCCCTCGGAGATGTCAAGGATCTTGACGAGCTTCTTGGCGATGCCGTTCAGCTTCTCCACGTCCTCCTTCCCGCGCGTCCAGACCTGTATCCGGTCGACCTTGCTCCGGAGGCTGACGACAGCGCCGCAGATCTCATCACCCTCGTCGAGCTCCTCGCCAACTAGCGCCATCGCAAGCCAGGACCAACACCGATCAAGCAGCTGCGGATTGTTCTTCATCGTCAGCACCCACTTCCCGCCGTTAGCGTTCGCGGGGTCCTCCCACATGGGCTTGATGTTGGCCTTGAAGAGGTGGTAGTTGGAGTTCTTCTCGAGCTTGGACGGCGGCTTGAGCCAGTTGAAGTACCGGCAGAACATCTCGACGGTGTCGATGTTCTCGCCGATGACCGTCAGGCCGGCCTCGTACTCACCCTTCTCGACGCTGCCCGGGCCGAAGCCGGGGTGCGCGCTCGGCGGCTGCTGCTCGCCGCCGGCCGAAGCCGGGGGGAAGCCGCTCTTCTGGTCGTGATAGATTGTCCACCTGTTCTCGAGCGGGTGCTCGCGCGGTTTGACCTTGAGCCCGGGCGTCTTCGGATCCTCGACGAGCTCCGCGTCGGGCGGGCGGGCGCTGCCGTCGATCGAGAGCGTGCGCGCCTTGGCGAGGTGGCGCGCGGCGAGCGCATCGAGCCCGGGAATGCCCTTGTACCCGCGCGGCATCTTCGAGCTGGACGCGGTGGAGGACGTCGACGCGGGCGGCGTCGCCGTCTGCTCGTTCAGCTTCTGGAGGTGGTCGGTCGTGAGCGCCTCGCCGCCGGCCGCTTCTTCGGAGTCGCCAGCCGCCGGGGGTTCGCTCGGGGGAGGGGTGGAGAGCGAGGAGGGAGAGGTCGAGCGCGAGGTCGGGGCCTGGACGGCGACGCTGTCGCTGGCGCTTGCGGCGGTGGAGACGAGCGAGGCGGTGCTCGCCGTGCGCAGGAGGGAGGCGGCGAGCCGGGGGCGCGCCGCGGCGGAGGCAGCAGGCGAGGGAGCGGTGGAAGGGTCGAGTTTGAGACCGGCGGCGATCTGGTTGAGGGAGGGGAGGCGGGTGGAGGACGGACGCTTGTCCGTGGAGGGCGCGGTGAGGTTGTCTTGGGTGGGCGTGTTGGAACGCGGCGGCGTCTGTGCGGCTGGAACCGACATGGCAATCCTACTTCAAATGCCGAGTATACTGTGTATTGTATTGGTCAGTAGGTAAAATCTGTACATGATACGTGAGCAGCGTACGTGTTTCGTATGCTGAGGCCTGTTCGTCGGTTTGACTGTGAATGTTGACGCTACTTCTGCGCGATCTGATAGTCGTATGAACGGCTTTGTCTGTCGTATATTCGTGCGGTAGATGCCCCGAAGCAAGTTACTATCGCAGTTGAAGAGGCCCAGAGACGAAGGTCGAAGCCGTGGACGACAGTCAAGAGACGGCCTCTGCCTCTGCACAGCTTTCTACCGCTTGGTCTTCTCCATCATGACGAGCCCTACTCCGAGCATTCGAGCCTGATCTCTTGATGGCAACTCATGATTCAGCCTCCTCTTCGATCGCCTTGGTATCAAACTTGGGGGCATGTAATGCAGTGGACGCATGCGGATCGTCCTCCATGACGGCCAGGAACCAAGGCGCATATGAGCTGTAGTACTTTACGCAGCGTTTGCTAAGCTCCGGCATTCACATTTTCATGCTTTCGCATTCATATTCTGGGGATTCTAACTGGTGCGCTATGCGATTTTGGCCGCACGGCGGCATGCTGTACTATGAGATCGACGAAAGGCGTGAACCCGCCTCAGGTTAACGCAAATCGTATCTATGTATGCTCCTTCCCGCTCGCGAACATCATTCGTGAACGTCACATCCTGAAGTTCGCCAGAGGCTACATCGCCTACCCGCTCTCACAAGATTGATCGTTGGTCCACACATGGACGATCTGCGTATGTTGACGCGTTTACTGATCAACCACGACCTACAACGGGATGTTTCCTTGTCCGCAGTATGCCCCAGGACTCGAACGCAGTTCCTCAATGTTAGGTTGCTAGGACATCTATACATCGACAATGCTACATTTCCGGGTTTGGAATGCTCAATGCGAGTAATATTGTGACCGGGAACACTGCGGACACTGCCATTGTCAACGTGCTCCGGGTCGTGCGAGTCGTCCTATTCCTCAAATCTCCACGAATGCGTTCTGGCCTAGCCTAGCTCTAGTCGTCCGAGTCCTCGTCTTCGTCCTCTTCCGAGTCCTCTTCCGAGTCCTCGTCTTCGTCCTCTTCCGAGTCCTCTTCCGAGTCCTCGTCCGAGTCCCCTGGTACGTAGTTGTCATTGCTCGAAACCGCCGTCGTACCGGATATGACCATCTCGTTTAGGTTTGCTTGAGCACTCTGCTGCTGCCTCTCAAGCCAGCCCTCGTAGACAGTCTTTGCCTCGCTCTGGACAACAAATGTCAGTACGCGTGAGCTTGCCATATGAAAATGCTACGACTAATCACATGAATGCTTCTCTTTGGCTTTTCAGTGTGCCTGGCGTTCGGCGGTATCGCGAAGAAGGTCTTGGGCAGTTGCAGACCGTCTTCCGCAGCAGCAACGGAGGTCACCGCATCGAGTGCTTGTAGAAAGGCAAGGCTCGGACGTAAATCCTTTTCTATATCGCCCTCGAATATCGGCTTGATGAAGTAGACGAATTCCATCTCCATGTCGAACTCCTTCAGGAGGATCGCTTCACCGCTAGCAGTGTTCCCGGGGATCGCCCTGAAGCGCAACAAGGTAAAGTGCGCGTTCACCCGCAGGAAGGCGTAGACCGGACGGCAGTTGATCCTGCGATCGTAGACCTCGATAGCCAAAGCCGCTGCCTTCTGAACCTGGTACAAGTAGTCGAGTGTACTTTCGCCGACCATGTCGTCTGCCTTCACGTTCCCCTTGGCGACGTCCCACCATTTCAGATCTCTATCGATTTTACATTCCCAAAGGAACACCAAGTCGTCTCGAGCAATACCGTCGTCGCCCTCAGTGATCACAAGTGCCGCGAAATCCGGGATGAGGGATTCAAATGAATTGTCGATCGCCATGCGATGTTGTGGAGTGAACGTGAACACTCCCTCTTTGCCGTTCTTCCCGAAGACGCGGCCGGACATCGCCCATGCACCGAGCATCCGGTCCACGAAGGCGTACGAACCGAACTCGGTGGTCTTTCTCTCCACGCATTTGAGGAGAATTCGCATCTGGTGGAAGAAGACCTGTGTTTCGTGCCATCATCAGTTCGCAGTCTTATAGGAGCTACTGCCAGCAGGACTAACGTTCGCCTCGAGGGTAATTGGGTCGTCCATTGCGTTTGGTACGAGAACAACAAAGGCGGGATATACAGACATTTTATATGCTTCTGAATTCTGTGTGGCGTTCGCGCGAACTGATCCACGGCTGCTTCGTGGTCAATCGATTGCCCCTGTATACTAAACCGGGTCACAAGCCAAAACCCGCTTTTGTCACCTTGACTAAATCCGTACGAACAATCCTGATACCAGACTGTCTTCGGACAATACCCAACGAGCTCGTATTGCCGTACAGGGTAAAACCAGAGAAGAGGATTCATGAGCAGTCCCAGGGTCTGATGCCATCGACGTGCTCGATGGTCTCGAGGTAGATACGGACTCAGAAGCTACGATTCGCCCGCTCGTGGGCGATCGAGTGCGTGTGCTACTCTTGATATTGAAGGTTAAATAACGGTTGTGCAGTTCCCTAGAGAGCTCAGGCTGATCGTCATGGGACATAGAGCAGCGTGCAGTATGCAGTCTAGTCCAAGTCCAGTCTATCGCGATTTCAGCGAACCTCGACAGAAGACAAGACTTGCCGGAAACGGTCAAACAATCGAACATGAACAACAGTCACGTGCGTCTAAGTCACCACCATAAAAGCCCCGAGTGCAACCTCTACACCCACCACCCGCGACTTTGGTAATCTTGAATTGTCCTGCTTGAGCACGATGACGGTCGCTTGCGATACCGAAGCGATATATACGGTAACGTTGTCTCTACCAGAAACTACAACCATTGTAACCCGAGGTGTACTTCTTCAGGAAACCTACCTCCAGTTCGCGGTTAAGCATCGAAGAGCGCTCACGCGCATTTCGCCTTGGATGTCCGGCAAGGCACTTCGCCCGAATGACTGTCCATTGTTCCATTACGGTGTCGGCATCCCCCTTGAGCAGCTCCGCGCATACGGCATCAGGCGTGGGTTGATCCCTCGCGATGAGGCACATATTTCCTTGTCTGTCCTCAGCCGCCTGGACCAGATAGTCAAAGATATCGCGAAACGCTGCAACGGCAAGCTGTATCGTGCCAAGGTCGCTCACTATAGTTATACCAATGTGGTGGCCCTCTACACGAACTACAGCAAGCACTTGCGGCATCGCTCGTCGGAGGAAGATGAGAGGGTCATCAGCTTCATCAAGGCCGAGCTTGAAATCCCATCCGATTGTCGAGCCCTTTGGTACTGGGATACTCACACTCCAAAAACGGTGACTGAAGAGACGGTGAGTCGTGAATCCCGTGCGCAAAACCTTGTTGATATTGAAAGTCTGGATTGCAGCTTTCAATTCCCAAGGCTGTCGAATCACGCATGCAGCGCCTGAAGCTCGAAAACGGAGAGCAAACCATGGAGTTTGAGTCCGTAGACGAGGAAATCATACAAAGGTATGCGTCCTTCGGCACCAAGCCCAAAACCGGCCGGGCCTAGCTCCCTAGCAAGATCTCAGCTCGCGTTCTCGTCTTTCGCCGTTATCGCTGCTATGTTCTGTTTTCTATCGACGATTATGTTTCACCTTCGCTCTCCGAATAATCCTCACGTATAGCTGTATGACAGTGCTGGCGTAATACCAGTGAACCACGAATTGTGCTCACCAAGCGCTGACTAGTTTACGAGATGAAAGAACGGTATCTTCGTCGCTGCGTTCGTTACTGTCGTCATTTCGTCGCCACCCATGCCCATACTATATCTTTCTCCTCGAACGTGTGATATGTTGCGTTTATTGAGGGCCACGTATCTCCATCGCCGGGTTTCACGATCACGGGAACGGACGCGACGCGCATCATTTGACAGCTTCGGAGCCAGCGATCCACCTACCCCGCGGTATTCTCGCCACACAGTACCAGCCTACAGTTGACCCCCTCTAAATCAGCGTGAACTACTACGAGATGGCTGTCAGCGATGCTGAACTGGAATTCAAGGTGGTGATCATTCCTTACTTTCTGCAGACAAAGGTCTGACAAGATATACGATTCCAGGAATCATTCCTCCGATTCGCGGTAGACCATCGAACCGCATTGACGCGCATTCCGCCTTGGATGTGCGACGAGATGCTTCGCGAGGGTGACTGCCCGCGACTCCAATTCGGACTGGGTGTTCCATTCGAGCGATTCCGCGCATACAGCATCAAACATGGGCTGCTCCCGCCCGAGGCGGCAGAGGACGACTTATCGGTCGTTCTCTGCGTTGGGAAGATAGTTAATGATATCTCGAAGCGCTGCAAGTTCAGGTTATCTCACGAGATGATTGCGCACTATCGCTACACCGGTATGGTCGCCCTCTACTCGAACTTCAACAAGCATCTGCGGCATCGTTCGGAGCAGCAGGACGAGAAGGTCATCAGATCTATCAAGACCGAGCTTGGACTCTCACCCGACTCGGAGGCAGTCTGGTACTGGGATGCGGATAGTTCCGACACGGTGACGTTACAGGATGTGAGTTCTGACCTCCGTGTATGGAAAGCATCGTTGATACTCAATGCGTGCGCCGCAGTTCTCAATCCCCAAGGCCGTCGAAATGCACATGGCCATTACAAATACCGCACACGAAGATCAAACTCCGCAGTTTGAATCCGTAGACCCGCAGCTCAAGGAAAGATACGCGTCCTTCGATAACAGGCCCAACATGGTGCGGCCTTAGGTTCACTGACAAAATCATTGACTTCGCATGTTTGTCTGGTCTTATCGTTCGTCATTGCCTCCACTCCAGCGTTCCATCTGTTTTCGACGCTCGGTCTCGTCTTCTGAGATCCTCATGTACGACCATGTGTGTTGGCATAGTATCGTTATACTACGAATGCGTGGTCGTGGCCACGGGCAAGCTCGAACAATAACCCCCTGTCACCCATAGCAGTGAGCGACGCGGAACGAGCGTGTAAGGTAGTGTCGCTTTGCCGATATTTTCGGCTGTATGGTGCATGACACGATGTACTCATGCCCCACCCCTCAGGAATCATGGCTTGCATTTGCAGTGGAGCACCGAAAAGCACTGAAGCGGCTACCGCCTTGGGTGTGTGATGAATACCTGCGCGAAGATGATTGCGCACGGTTTCACTATGGACTAGGCGTCTCCCGTGAACAGTTCCGCACCTATGACCTCAAGCACAAGTTGTTCAAACCCAGAGAGGCCGAAATTGACCTGCTTGTCGTCTGTCACGCGCGACGAATAATTGATCACATCGCCAGACGTGCTAATGTCAAATTGTACTGCGCCATGACATAATACTATTGCTTCATGCGTATGATCGCTTTGTACTCGAACTTCATCAAGTATCAGTCGCATGTGGCAGAAGCGGAGTCGAAGTTCTTCAAGCTCGTGAAAGATGAGCTTGATCTACCACCGGAATTGCAGCCCCTTTGGTACTGGGATGTGGACAGTTCTTACACGATGACTTGGGACATGGTAAGTCCTGGCCTTCTCAATGCGAAGCACTCGTGCCTTGCTGCCGACCTTAGATGCACATGTCATAACTTCCTCCCATTCCAAAGCTGTCAAGTTGCACATGCAGGTAGCACAAACTCAAGACAAAGACCAACAACCCGTGTTCGAAGATGTGGACCCGGAGACACAGGCTAGGTGCGCATCCTGCTCTATCAAGCCCGAAGGAGCGCGGGTTTAGTGTTCCCAGTCTCTCACATGAGCACGCTTACCTCTTCGTCGTGCATCTGTGATGCACAAGACTTAGATGACTATGCGATTTAATTAGGCTACGACTGACTATAGTACCGGATATGGAAGCGTAGAAATCGTGTTTGAAGCCGTTGTCCCTAAGAACTTACTCCTCCATCGCGCACGCCCGCCTGGTCAGTATTTGCAACGTCTACATTGTTGTCAACCTTGGATTCGCCCTGATCCTCTTCTTCATCATTGACATTCTCAACGATTAACACCCTCTTAACCCTCGCGCCCGGGCCCCGTTTTCTCCCTTCGAGCTTCAAAGGTTCCATAAGCGGCAAACCAGTCTTGGATCGCAGTCCGCGTGTAAGGCGGATTTTGCTCGGCGTACATGGCTCTTCTGATTTGTTGCGCCTGCCCCTGAAGTTGGGGTCAACACCGTGCCCTGGATCTACAACGTCTGGGGTGTCGTCACTGGCAACCGTTTGCAACACCTCCAGCTCGTTCGTCAATTGCTCTTGATTAGCGTTCAATAAATTCCGTGCCTCGTCCTGAGCAAGACTCATGAGCTATACTTCATGATCACAGTATTCTGGTACGCACTCGTATATCGTCGGAGGGTTGTCCTTCCGCCTGCTCGTCGTCCGGCAACGAAAAGAATGTTTGGGATAGCTCTAAATGGAACGGCTCAGCGGAAACCACCCAGTGTAAGGCGCCCAGAAAGGGAGCGGTTAGACGGAGATTGGGCTGGTCAATGTTGCGGAAGATGGGCTGTACAAAATAGATGGGATCGCATGGAATACGGGTCGCCCTTTCCAGCTCCTCCGCTAGATTCCTGTGCAAGGGCAACTCTGTGAGTGTAGTAGGTTGCGGTACGTCCTCGCGTTCCTTGAATTCGAGAAGGCTGAAGAACGGGCCCGATCTGAGGAATGTATGGCATGTCTGAGTTTCGAATTGCTTCATCGCCATTTCGGCCTGCCTGCGAAGTTGAGGCAGAGAATCCTTGATGACCTTGCAGGCGCCGTCGTGGGTCAGTCCATCGTCCACATCAGACCAGTTGACGTAAGCTGGCGCGGCTTTGCACTCCCAAAGGAATGCAAGGTGTTTCCTTGGACCGTTCGGCGAGCGAAGGAGAATCAGGCCACCGAAGTCCGGGTAAGACCTGAACTTTTGCTCCTTCTTCTTCTGTTGTTCAGGTATGACTTCCCCTGCCGTTCGCGCCTCGCCATCTCTTTCAGCCTTATTCCCATCCTCGCCCTCTGCCTCTGGCTCCACCTTGTCCTTCACCTTCGACGAGGCTAAGGTCATCTGCGGAAAGATCTGCATGGTCCCCCTGCGATCACCTTCCAAAAGACGCGAGATAGGCCAAGACCAAGTATAGAGTATCTCTCCAACAAAACTGTAACTATCGTGCTCATCGGCGTCCGCTTCGCGTGCATAAAACACGGGATCGCGTAATTTGTCGTAAAAGTCCTAAGTGAGTTACATCAGTCACAATGCGCAAGTCTCCTGAAAAAGAATATCAGCTCACATCCTCGGTGATATTGATCGAGCGGGCCGCCATGAATGAGGTGCTCGCAGCAGGGCAGGCAGGGGTGAGTGTATGTGTATCAAGGGAGCTCTGACCATTGAGAAACGGGAATCGAGTGTTATTTAACCATCGATTCTAACCCGGGCCATGAAAGAGGGCCGTGGTCAGCGTTTGACTACACCGGCCACTGCAAGAGGTCGTGGTTGATGCTCAATGAGAGCGACCTCGAGTGGATCTGCCATAGTCCGAGTGCGAGCCGATGGCTATGGGAAAGATACAGCTAGACCACATACCTGACACTGGCAGAGACCGTTGGCATGAATTCCCGCCTCACCATGGCGAAGCGCCAGAAATTGAGCGGTTCGATGTGCTCGGCAAGGTTCGTCTTAGCGACGGGTTATTTGATTCCAACGCTGACAGAGCAAGTTAGTGATTAGTACAGAAGTCCTGGAGGCTTCAACACGGCGCGGGTGGATGGTAGTGTGGGGTAGTGCTTGCAGCAGGCCATCGGTAGAGGCTAAACCACACTCAGATGTCCGTCTCGGATTACGGCCATCGGTTGATCTTGCTGTCGCTCAGCGAGAACTAATTTGCGGAGATAATACGTGAGTGGTCGCATGCCAAGGAGTTCATTAGCGCAATGTATGAGCCATTGTCCAGTTGCCGGTGGACGTAGGCAAGTTGGCTCGAGGAGGTTTGAAGAGTGCACGTGACCGTGTCGCCTCATTCACATAAAAGGCGATCCTTCGCGTCTTGTTCAACTTGAGAAGTTCCCTCGAGCCACTCGTCCTTTGGCTGTCTTGCCGTTTATCGCTTCAAGTAGGCTGATCCCCATTTTTCGATTTCCTTGCTGCAATGTCGTCAAGGAAAAACCTGGACCCGTGTGCGGTACGTCCAACTGGCTTCATTTAGCTAAGATTTGTCCAAACATGAGTTTAGGGAGCTCGTTACGAATTCATTGAAAAGCATCGTCAAGCCTTGCCACAAATCCCGTCTTGGATGGTTCAAGAAGATGTCGGACCGGACGACTGTCCGCTCTTTCACTACGGCCTGGGGGTCCCACACGACCGACTGGTCTCTTACGCCATCCGCAAGGAGTTCATCCCCGCGGGTGCCACCAGAATGATGACCTGTTCTGATCGCATGCTTCGCAACTTGACGATGATCTGCCGCGCGAGAATTCGTTTGGCTGTTGTCGTGCACCCCATTTACGACTTTGTATTGTCGCTGTACAGCAACTTCTCCCTATGCGAGGATGAACTCTCAGAAGACGACGAAGATGAGGTTATCGACATTCTCAAGCGAGAGCTCAATTTGGACCCGGACGCGGAACCCCTTTGGTACTGGGATATTAGTACTCCAGCGCACGAAAGACTCACGGTACGTCTCTATGAACAACCGCGTTTATGTTTGCTGATTTGTGTTCTTGATGGTGACCAGGTGAAGGCACCGCGCAAAAAGAAAATTGGTCACAGCACATTGCGGGGCCAAGAGAACGAAGCATCGATCAAGACGTCGGGTGTTCGGCCGTCTAACGCGTAGCTGTAAACTCCACCGTCTCTATTCGTCATCGTCCCTACTCTATTATCAGTACATGTGTGACATCTTCCTGTCTTCTGTTAGTTTCGCCACATGTCTCTGGTACGGAGCTTCTGCATATTGAGTTGTTAGGAGTAATTTGTTGAGTTGTCGCGCTTTGATTGCGGGGATACGGGATGAATAATGATATACAGTGAAATTGAAGGCCGGCACGCGTCTTGTTGTGAAGTCTATACTACGATGAGTGGAGAGCGTCATTGATCAGGCCGACGCGTGCGCTACGGGCTCTACCAAACCGAGCATTTGCTCCGCTCTGACTAAATACGCGTAATATTTCTCGTGAGGGACGGCGAATGCTGACCAAGGGAAGAGGTCCTGGGAGCGGCAGGGAGCGGCGTCAAGGGCAACATGTGACGTTACATCTGCCTCTTGTGCATCGAAAGTGCGCGATCGCCTCCAAAATCGAAAACTGCGAAACGTTTCAGTGAATGCTTGTGTAGCGCCGCAAGGCGGTCGGAAGGAATTCAGACTTATCGTTTTCCGTTTCAGTGCCAGGCGAGCGGCTACCAAGCCGCAACGAGGATATTTTTCGCCGAAGCTGCACGAGAACTGAAGTCGGCGATCGCCTCGGAAAATGAGCACCTGTGGAAGGTCTCAGCACAGGTGATCGACTGACGCCGCGATGAAATCCGAAGAAAGTGATACTCACTTTTTTCCGTTTCGGTGCCAGGCATGCGGCTTCCAAAGCCGCGACGAGGATATCTTCTCCCGAAATACGCGATCGCCTCAAAGAGGGAGAACCTGTGGAAGGTTTCAGCAAATGCTCATGAGGCGTCGCAATGCAATCGGTTATCCGAGGGAATTGGGACTTATCTTTTTTTCGTTTCGGTTCCAGGCGCGCGGCTACCCAGCCGCAATGAGAATGGAGATCTGCATAAAGCTGTAGGAATGTCAGCAGCATCAGCGAGTAAACAGGGTAGCCACGACGACAATCCACTACAACTACCCCAAGCCGCTATCTAATGTTTTTGTGAACTGTTAATATCTCGATTTTTTGTGGGATTTTATGTTTTATACCGAAACCCGAGAAGGGAGAGGAGGGGGAACAGGAGCCGCAATCGAGAGCCGAGAGACATCAAAACTTGGTTCTGTCAGAGCGGGCGAAGTAGACGGATCGGTAGAAGATCAGAGAGTCCGGGCGGGGCTTCTGGCAACGCTTCGTCACGTC
>NW_006767438.1:832757-847670 GCF_000264995.1 Punctularia strigosozonata HHB-11173 SS5 | reverse complement strand
GGGACTTATCTTTTTTTCGTTTCGGTTCCAGGCGCGCGGCTACCCAGCCCGCAATGAGAATGGAGATCTGCATAAAGCTGTAGGAATGTCAGCAGCATCAGCGAGTAAACAGGGTAGCCACGACGACAATCCACTACAACTACCCCAAGCCGCTATCTAATGTTTTTGTGAACTGTTAATATCTCGATTTTTTGTGGGATTTTATGTTTTATACCGAAACCCGAGAAGGGAGAGGAGGGGGAACAGGAGCCGCAATCGAGAGCCGAGAGACATCAAAACTTGGTTCTGTCAGAGCGGGCGAAGTAGACGGATCGGTAGAAGATCAGAGAGTCCGGGCGGGGCTTCTGGCAACGCTTCGTCACGTCGAGCTGAGGGGACGTGGTCTTGATCGAAGCGGCGTCGGGGAAGGCGCTCGAGGAGCCTTCACGGCTACGAGCAGAGCTCGGCCTGTGGATGCAATGTGAGCGAAGGAATCGGAGTGCGGAGGACGAGAAAGGCGTACCGGAGTGGGCTTCGAGCGAACTGGACCTTCCCTTTCGCAGCAGTGGCACCCACGCCCATCTTCTCGACCTCCATCTTCTCCTTGACTACGACGGAACGCTCTCTTGGTTCCTCGAAAGCGTTCCGCCTCCGCGGCAACGGCCTTGCGTCCGCCTTGTGACGACGCGCAGAGACCGTCCCCTTGGATCCGTCCACCTCCTTGTCCTCGAAGACGCCCGCGCGAGGAAACCACTCCTCGACCATTGATGCAGGCGCCTTGAGAGAACCGGAGGACATCGCACCGTCGGAGAAACCGAACTCCTCCTGTGGGATACGCGGCGCCGGCGGGGGCACACGCATATCCTCACCGGCATCGTTGGCCTCGTAGGTAGCGCTGACCTCCAGGAGGGCCTCGACCTCAAGTTCGTCCTGATGAATCGTCAGCTTGGGCCATTACTACAGGTCAAGTGGAGGGGCGGGCATACCATCATCTCGAGCTTCTCCACCACGGCAACCTGTTGGAAGTGGGAGGGAAAGGGGAGGAAGGAGGCGGTAAGGTAGAAGTTCATGGTAGGAGGTAGGAGATAGAGGTAAGGAGGTAGGTAGTAAGGTATGCAAGGTAGGTAAAGAAGGATGATGACGGAAAGAACTCAAGAGCAGAATCCAAGAGTTAGAGAACGTGGTCAGAGAACGTTGGGCTTTTATACGCGGTGGAGACTTCGGGGCGGATATTCCAGCATCCACGATCACCCCGCTGGCGGACCGATGCGGATGTGTCGACCATTCTGAACGCGTCTCCTCGTAGCGCTTCTCGATGGCATGATACCATCTAGTAGACGGGTATGGCGAGCTCAACTCTGGTGCAGACAAATTTTCAGGCCGTGATTCTCGTATGGATAGTAGCAGGGTAGTCGTTACTGTCGCCATTTCGTCGCCATCCATGCCATATTATATCTTTTTCCTCGAATGTGGCGATATGTTGAGTTCATTGAGGGCCGCGTATACCATCTCCCCGGGTTTCACGATCACTGGAGCGGACGCGACGCGCACAGCTTCGGAGCCAGCGACCGTCGTACCCCATGTACCCTCGCCACACACTGAAAGCCTACGATTGCATATCAGCGTGAACCACCACGAGATGGCCGCCGGCGATGCTGAACGGGCATTCAAGGTTGTGATGATTTTACACTTCCTGCAGACAAAGGCATTCCTCCGATTCGCGGTAGAACATCAAACCGCGTTGACGCGCATTCCTCCTTGGATGTGCGATGAGATGCTTCGCGAGGGTGACTGCCCACGACTTCAGTACGGATTGGGTGTTCCCTTCGAACGGTTCCGCGCATACAGCATCCAACATGGGCTGCTCCCGCACGAGGCGGCAGAGGACGACTTATCGGTCGTTCTCTGCGTTGGGAAGATAGCCAATGATATCTCGAAGCGCTGCAAATTCAGGTTGTCACGAGATGATTGCGCATGATCGCTACACCGGTATGGTCGCCCTCTACTCGAACTTCAACAAGCATCTGCGCCATCGTTCGGAGCAGCAGGACGAGGAGGTCTTCAGATCCATCAAGACCGAGCTTGGACTTTCACCCGACTCGGAGGCACGTTCGATGATTGCAAGTGGGGCAGACAATAATCCATAGGAAATGTCTTGCCTGCCTACAGCTATTTTACGACAACAGTCGTGATAATTCTCATGTTTTCGGAGAGAAAGGTACTTGGAGCTCAAGCGAGCACCGAGCGAAGCTCGGTGCGCCGTCTTGGGCTCGAGGGAGACAATTGAAACTCCGACTCGTGACACGCTCCTCATCCCTCCGGACTCCCTCGTCAGTAGAGGCGCACCGCTAGCTGCATCAGTATATTAAGCACTTGCAAGTGAAAGCATGCCGCCTTGGGCTCTGCGCGACAACTCTTTCGACAAACCGCACTACCGGCTCAATCGAGCAGCCCTAGTAGAGCTCGCAGAGGCATTGGGCGTCGAGCCCGGAGGGAACGTACACGAACTCAAGGCACGGACAAAGCAGGCCCTGGTAGAGCGAAAGGACGAGCTCATCGACCACCCGTCCTACTCCGCCCTCTACACGGAGAAGGAGAAGAACGAATATCAACAGGGTCGTGCCCAGGGAACCGGAGACGAAGGCTCAGACTGGCAAGGCATAGTGGGCGATCAAGAACCCCGCCTCCCATCCGCCTCGGCGCGCTCGCAATCTCGTACGACCAGCCAGCGCACGACTCTCCGGGGGCGTAGGACACGCTCGGACGGTCGCGAAAGGGAGACGCATCACTCGGCACGGGCCAGAGCGGAATTACGACCGCTCCCGCCTCCAGCATCGTCAGGTGAGCGACGAGCCTTACTGAGTCCCATACCACCAGTATTCTCCTTTGCTTGCCTGGCCTTCTTGCCAGATGGATGATGCTTGCTTGCTTTCTCGCCGTCACCGGCTTTCACTATGGCTAAAAGCCAGTGCTATCGCCTTGCTTTCCTTCTTCCTTGCCCACACCGTGCTTGCTGTCGAAACGGGACTCACAAACAGTTCCAGGGCGTCAGAGCCACGACCAGGCACTCTCATCGTCGGAGTACGCCAGCCCCCCACCGGACGAGCCGGACGACCAGCCAAGCTCATCCCCTCCGGCCTCGCAGCGCCCACATCAATCCTTCGCGACCCCCCAGGCGTGGCCCTCTCGACAATCACAACGCATTGACGAAGCTGTCCCGTCCCATGCTCCCCTTACTCCTGTAACATCGCGGGGCCGACCGGCGCGTATCGCCGGAGTCCTCGCAGACGTGAATTATTATGTGCTTCCGCAACAAATTGTTGACATCTTCGAAAGAGGACATAAGAAACACGTACCGCTCCATCATCTCACAGACGCGGCGTGCATGGCTCAAGGTATCGACACGACAGCGAACCTGAACAACTTATGGCAGATCGAATCCGGGGGTCTAGTCCCGGTTCAGCAGCCGCTCTCGCCGGAAGGGGAGATGCAGCTCTCGTTCGCGGAGTGGTTGCAGGCCTGGCAACGATATCTCCAGCTGTTCGAAGAGTACCTTCCGCAGGAGTACCAAGATTGGTTTATCCACCACGAGAACATCCGCCTGCGCCGAGGAGTCAGCAGCGATAACATATGGCCGGTGTGGCTCGCCTACGACATCGAGATTCGCAGGCGCAGGCTCAACACTCCTATCGACCCGCGCGAGTACCACCGCGCTATATGGGACGACCTCTATATTGCTCATCTGGGGAGGAGGATACTCCAACCGCAGCCGCAACAGGCTCAGCTCGCATTGGCGAATCGCAGACGGGAATCCGGCGGGGGGACAACGACCGGGCGCGGGCCCCGAAGCTCCCTCCCGACGAAAGGCCGGGCCTCTGACCAGACCGGTAGTTCCTTTCGAAGCTGCTTCCTGTGCGGGCGTTACTCCCACCGGACGAAGGAGTGCTTCGCCAAGACGCTCGCGAACGGGAATCCGATTTTCATCGCGAGAACTCAAGACGGGGGCTACGCGGACAAAACGGGGAAGCGCTACTGCTTCCACTTCAACATGCAAAGGGGATGCTCCGCCTCGGGCACATGCGCACATGGGGAGCACCGCTGCACGCTTTGCGGAGACTCCCATTCCGCCAGCCTCTGCGTCATCGCTAGCGCTGGCCGTGACGACCCGGCCGTTCAAAGCAGATGAATGGGAATCGCGCTTGTCTTCAACAGGCCTGTTAGATATCTTCTTGGACGTGCCGCGAGGCATGAGACTCGGGTTCGATATGGGTGTCCCCACCCTCGTACAAACCACTTACATTCCACCTAATCACAAGTCAGCATTGTCAAATACGGACGCCATAGACCTATACATCCAAAAAGAACGCGCAGCCCGTCGGTATACCGGGCCCTTTGATCGCGCGAGGCTGGAGAACCTCATCGGCCCGTTCAGGACCTCACCGCTGGGCGCGGTACCGAAGGCCGGGACCTCGGAGTTGCGGATGATTCAAGATTTCTCCTTCCCGCGCAGCAACCCGGCCATCGCTTCCGTAAACTCGGCCATCGATTCGGACGCCTTCCCGTGCGAGTGGGGCACGTTTTCGGAAATGGTGGTGCTCGTCATGGACGCCCCTCCGCTCACGCAAGTGGCCACGCTTGACGTCGATTCGGCCTTTCGCTGCATCCCAATACGGCCCGACCAACAACCGCACTTCGTAGTCCAATGGAAGGGGCAATTCTGGATTGATTCCTGTGCACCTTTCGGACCAGCGAGTTCGCCGGGCGTGTGGGGCAGGGTGGCGGACTGTATGGCAGCGCTATACCTGAAATCCGGAGTAGATGCGCTCAAGAAGTGGGTGGACGATTTCGCCTTCGTCCGCTACCCCACCCGCGAGAGCACGCACGGATCGCCCAGGTACGCATACGGCCTGGACGAGATCTACCGGCTAGCCGAGCAGCTGGGCTGGCCGTGGAAACCGTCGAAGACCAAGGACTTCGCGTCGATATTCCGTTACCTCGGTTTCCTGTGGGATCTCGAACGCAAATGGGTCTCGATCCCGGACGACAAGAGGGCCCGCTACCTGACCAAACTCGAGCCGTGGACCGCGGGCAGCACTTTCATGCGGCGCGAAGCAGAACAGATCACCGGGACCCTCGTACACTGCAGTCTGGCAATCCCGGAAGGACGCTCGAGACTCGTCGCCATATCAAGGTTCGCGTCGTCATTCCCACCGGCTGCTTCGGTGTTCGCCCGGCGGACCCCGGGCAGTCAAGTTCTCACCGACATCTCCTTTTGGAGAACCGCGCTATCGACGGGCCCATGTGGAAGCTCTCTGCAGCGCCCGCCCGAGATTACAGAGAGCGAGTTCTGGGTGGACGCCTCTACCTCGTGGGGTATAGGCGTCGTATTGAACGGCGAATGGGACGCCTGGAAACTCGCGCCGGGCTGGAGGTCGGAGGCGCGGAAAATCGGCTGGGCCGAGATGGTCGCAATCGAGTTCGGCCTCCGCCTCGCCCTGCAGCGAGGCCTGAACGGCCTCCATCTAATCATCCGGTCGGATAACCAGAGCGTCATAGGCGCGCTAGAGGCCGGGAAATCCCGCAACCTGGAGCACAACCGTGTTTTGCAGCGGATTGTGACCTTAATGCGGGCACATTCCATATGGATTACCCCCCGATACGTCCCGTCGGCGGAGAACAAGGCAGATCCCCCTTCGCGGGGCATTCCTCTCACAGATATGCCGCGCTCATCGATCACCTTCAAAATTCCTTACTGTATTTCCTCGTTAATAGTTAGACCAGAGTTAATATAACTGTTTCGGCCTTGATTTAAGGGGCCAGCACAGAATAGAAGGCGCGAGGCGGGACCTCCCTCTTCCTCCAGACAGACGGAATTCTCCCCCCCTCTTCTCTCATTACGTTACAATTTTACGCAATAATGCGCAGCACCGCTAGACGTCGGCTAGCAACAGCTCAAGGAAAACACAACGGCGACCTGCGCCTCCTCCTTCTCCTCACCGCCCACTGCCATGTATCGCACAAGTGCGTTGTCATCTTCTCTAAGGCGTTTCACCCTCACATGCGATTGCTAATTTTCCCCCTCTCGTCACAGGCCATCGGGTTGTCGAGGAGATGTGCTCACTCAGGAGGTCCCAAGAACGGGAAATGATTGTAAAAATCGAATTTGAGCGCTCGATTGCTTATGAAGATGGGTCGGAAGCGGCTCAGTACAGAGGTACCTCACTCCTTAGCCATACAGATGAGGACTCACAACGTTTAGCGTACACATCCTCACAGAGGTTCCAGACATTGGTGGAAGGATATACCAGAGGTCGAGGCACCTGCGCCCACTGGTTTGGGGGTGAGGGCCCCGGGGTGGTGGCAGGCAACTGCGTGTGCGGTCGCTTCATCCAAGATATTAAAGCTCCTCCCCCCAACCCTGGACCCAAAAAGTCCATATGGCTCTGTGTGAAGGCAGTTTGCAACTCCGTTTACTTGTATCTCAAGAAGGCATAGAGTACCTTAGTCTCGAGGCAGATATGGTCACACCGTTCTCAGGCACAGCCTCACCCGGGCTGACCAGGGGGCACCCGCACCCTTCTGCCCCCAGCATGTCGCACACGAGAGCGAGTAGAGCACCGCGCAACTACACTCAGAACACGCCACCGTCAGCGCACATCTCTGGGCCCCCAAAGACCCCCACCCGCAGACACGCCTTAGCTCACTTCCGCCCGGGGGCGGGCCTGGCTACCACAACGCTCTATCATAACCCTCGCCAGATCACCTTGTCGAAACCAACTCGGGTCCAACTCGAGAAGACTATTAAGGCGGGCTGGGCATCGAGCACCTTGAGGGGCTACAGCGCAGTAGTAGAGAGGTATATCAGGTTCTGCATCGCAGAGCGCATTCCAGAGGTCGACCAATTCCCGGCGCAGGAAATAGCGCTATGCGCATTTGTCGCCAAAGGCGCCGGCCAACTCGCAGGGGGCACCGCTCGGAACTGGATAGCGGCGCTGAAAGCCTGGCATACCGCCCAGAACGCACCTTGGCTCGGCGGGACACGACTCCAATACACGGTCAAGGGCGTGGAGAACCTCCGACCTAAGGGTTCCCGGAAACCGGCGCGTGTACCAGTAACCCGCGATATGCTGCGCTGTCTGCACAAATCACTGAACTTCGACTCTCCATTTGATTCAGCAGTGTATGCGGCCGCCTGCGTTCTGTTCTGGGGTCAGCTCCGAGCAGGCGAAGTGCTCCCGTCGTCGCAGAACACGGGTCTCATCCGGACCCCAGAACGCTCCGCATTCCACAAACCTTCCACCCATTCGAAGTCTTACGCGTTAACTCTACCATCGACCAAGACGCAGTACAACCGGGGAGAAGTCGTCTACCTTCAGCACCAACGCGGCTCCACGGACCCGATATACGCCCTGCGGTTCCACCTCCAGAGGAGCCGCCTCCCAGTCGAAGCCCCGCTCTTCGCGTACACACATCCGAAAGGCCCAAGGGCACTCACGAAGACGGCGTTCATGGCGCGCTGCAACGCAATCTGGTCAAGAAACCGGTACCCTCGTATAACGGGGCACTGCTTCCGGATAGGCGGGACGACGGAGCTCCTGCTAGCGGGTGTTCCACCGCATGTCGTCAAGACGGCAGGGAGGTGGTCATCGGACGCATTTCTGCGGTATTGGAGGTCGATCGAGGATATTCTCCCCCAGCACATGCGACGCGTCCGGCCGTTCAGGCGCCCTCAAACACAACCATAACCTTCTCGCCGGGGTGGGCTCATCCTCGGTCTTCCCCCTTCGGCTGGTGCGGCGGTTTGGGTGAGCCTCCGGGCTCTCCCTCGGATCGCGCCCAAGGACGGTCGGCCCCTGGGGGCCACCTGTCTTTCACCCAAACCTACGGGAGATGCGTGTGTAGGTGCTCCTATCATACAACCTTTGTATCGTACGACGAACCAAGAAGCGAGCACCGAGCGAAGCTCGGTGCGCCGTCTTGGGCTCGAGGGAGACAATTGAAACTCCGACTCGTGACACGCTCCTCATCCCTCCGGACTCCCTCGTCAGTAGAGGCGCACCGCTAGCTGCATCAGCACCCGCCCACCCGCGTCCTGTAGGCATCTGCCAAGCTCACTAACATCATCGCATCCCCTATCAGCGAGCCGCGGGTGAGCCTCCGGGCTCTCCCTCGGATCGCGCCCAAGGACGGTCGGCCCCTGGGGGCCACCTGTCTTTCACCCAAACCTACGGGAGATGCGTGTGTAGGTGCTCCTATCATACAACCTTTGTATCGTACGACGAACCAAGAACACCAACCACTAATCACGTGCACGTGAGTCGCGACGTCTTCCTTCCGTATCTTTCGTTCCTTCAGCCCTGCGACATATAGCCCCGCGTTTCGATTTGAGACACGATGACGACAGGGTCCGATTCACAACAACTCTCCGATGCTGAACGTGTTTGCAAGGTACCGTCCTTTCCAGCACGTTCGGCGCATGTTTGACGAGGCGCATCCCAGAAATCATTCCTCGCATTCGCAGTGGAACATCGGAGAGCAGTTAAGCGTCTCCCACCATGGATGTACGACGAGTACCTCCGCAGGGAAGACTGTCCACTGTTTCATTACGGACTAGGTGTATCCCTCGACAGGTTTCGCGCTTATGGAATCAAGCACAAGCTGTTCAACTCCAAGGATGCACAAGACGACGTGCGTGTCGTATGCCATGTGCGACGGATGGTCGACCTTATTGCCAAACGTGGCAATGCCAAGCCGCTACGATATACTATCATCCATCATTATCATTTCACCCGCATGATCGCCTTCTACACGAATTTCAACAAGTACGAGTCGCCTTTGACACCGGACGAGGTGGCAAGAATTGTGGCGTTCATCAAGGCTGAGCTCGATCTGCCATCGGACTCAGAGGCCCTCTGGTACTGGGATTGCGAGAATCCCTCTACCGCGACGTCTGACACTGTAAGCCCCGGCCTTCACAAGGCGAACCGATCGTAATTTTCTGACCTCAAACATGTATAAAACAGCTGACGAACCCTAAAATTCCTAAGGCCGTTAAACTACATATGCAAGTGACACAGACTGAGAACGAAGATCAACAACCTGTATTCGAGGACGTGGACCTGGAGATACGGGCAAGGTACGTGTCCTACGCCACCAAGCGCAAAGGCGCGCGGCGAGTCTAGCTTCTCCAGCTCCTTTCGTCTATGTTTTAGTCGCGTACCCATTGTTCACTGTCGTCGCCGTCCTGTCATGCTGCCAGATTATAATCCAAACTGTTCGGCGCATATGCAAATATGCGATACCATTTCAGCCATTACATCGTTGACGTGCGAAGGCTAGTTACGGCTATGGCCCCTCTCAGGATCAGATGGGGTCCTATTGTACTCGTTCTTACACGCCTTTACTCGACTTCCTACATATCGTCAACGTCGGGAGTCATCTCAATGCGCCCCGTTCGGTGGTCTTCCGTCTGAATGATGATCTTACACGACACACGTCCTCCGAAGCACCACCGGTACGGCTTCTTTCTTCGTCGCATTCTGTTTGAGTGCACCTACTGCTACGTTTCTACCTCCCGAGCATGACTCATGAGCCGAAGTTCATAATCAGAGTATCCTACCACGCACTCGTATATCGTCGGAGGGTTCTCCTTTCCACC
Organism: Punctularia strigosozonata HHB-11173 SS5; assembly: GCF_000264995.1. Lineage (NCBI taxonomy): Eukaryota > Fungi > Basidiomycota > Agaricomycetes > Corticiales > Punctulariaceae > Punctularia > Punctularia strigosozonata. The sequence goes on along the minus strand of NW_006767438.1, from coordinate 838,033 downwards.
TGCGTGTCGTCCTTCAACGAACAGAATGTTCCGGAGAACTCTGAATGGAACGGCTCAGTGGCAACCACCCAGTGTAAGGCGCCCAGAAAGGGAGCCGTGAGACAAAGATTAGGCTGGTCGATGTTGCTGAAGATGGCTGTAGAAAATAGATGGGATCGCATGCAATACGGGTCGCCCTTTCTCAATGGAACTCTGACCAGTGACCAACGGGGATGGAGTGATCTTGAATCATCGGTTCTAATCAAGGTTCCTGAAAGAGGGCCGTGGTCAGCGTTTGACTGTACCGATCACTGCAAGAGGTCGTGGTTGAAGTTCAATGCTCAACGGGAGCACGGCTACTTCGCCACCGTCGCCACCTCGGCCGACAGGAAGCGGTCCACGGACGACCCTATCGACCAGTCCACAGGAGAAGACGAAGAGATGGCCGACGTCGATAACCGTGTAACATATGGAGGTCCGCCTTCCTCAACAGAGCAGAGAAGGAGAGCGAATTTCTCTTCCACAAACTGTCGCGCTTGTTTGGCGGCGAGTTCCCTTGTTCGTCGCACGCCTACATCTCGGAGGCCTGACTGGAGAGCCACGTCTTCCACATTCCGAACCATCCTTCGACCAAGGTAGCGCGGCCTGGGTTATATGCTTAGCTCGGACTGTCGTTCGCAATTATATCCGCTCTGTTGCATCTATGTTATCTCTTTTGTTCTCAAGTAATGGCGTACGCAAGAAAGTCATCGCGTACATACAATCTTTGGCATGGTATTATCACTTTACGAAGCCGAAATCATTCTCAGTATCTGTCCCTCCGTCACCTCCCTAATCCTCCTCATCGCCATCCTGCTCCTTGCCACTATCATCCTCCTCATTGCTTTCATCCTCCTCATCGCTTTCATCCTCCTCATCGCTATCAGAACCATCCTCGTCCGAATCGCTATCATCACCATTCTCGCTGCCTTCCCAGGTGCCGATGACACCGTTATGCTGCTGCCCTCCATTGTCAAGCCTGCGTTTCCTTCCGCGTGTCTCATGAATACGCGGCGGGATCTGCGAATCTTCGTCGGTGGATGCCTCGTAGTCAGGATCCCCCCGGTCCGAGCGACTCAATGAGCGGTGATTGATAGCAGCGATCAACTCGTCTACGGCGGTTTGCAGCTCCTCTAGCTCTTCGGTCAGAATTTCTTGGGCGAGTTTCTGAGTGAAAAACAATGAGCACGAGCTTATTGACTTATGATCCTCTCATACCTGAATATCAGGCGACGGATCACCCTCGGCTTTCTTGTCATCCGGCAGCTTGAAGAACGAGTTCGAGAACTCGAGGTGCAAGGATGGATCAGAACTTGCCCGATGCAATGCAGCTAGGAAAGGATAACTGAATTGGAGAGACAAAGGCGAATCCGGGTTTCCGAAGATTGTCTGAAGAAAGTAGAGAGGTTCGCATCGAAGACGCTTCGCTAGAGCTAGATCTTGAACAATATCTCGATGAGACGTACGCCTGATACGTTTTGCAGGCGCAGACGCGACCCGCATGAAGTTGAGCAAGCTGAAGTGCAGCCCCGAACGCAGAAAGATGTAGCAGCTGTCGATTTCGTAGATCCTCATGACCATGTCAGCCTGCTCCCTGAGCTGTGGCATCAGGCCTTGTATCACCAAGCCGGCGGATCCGCGCGCCTGTGGATCCGACCAGTTGTGCCGAGTGGACGTCGCCTTGCATTCCCAGAGGAACACAGGCGCCTTGGTGGAAGTCTCAGCATCAGGCGAGTCTCGAGACAAGACAAAGGCTGCAAAGTCCGGGATACACACCCGCGGAGGTGAGCGCCGCGATACATTGCCCTTCTTCATCCTCTTCTTCTTCCCCTTCCTTTTCTTCGTCTTCTTTGCCTCCGGGCTTTCCTGCCTCCCATTTGATCCCCCGTCATGCGTAGTCCCCTCCTTCTTCGCCGTCTCCTTGTCCGCAACTCCCTCGCCCGTCGCCCCCTCCTTTTCCCCCGCCTTTGATGAACCCGCCTCCGCCTCTAGCACGGGTTTGACTTTCGTCCATTTGGGCTCTACCAGTCTATATTGAGGGAAGATTTGCAGGGTTCCCTTGTGCTCGCCAAGGACGCGGCTCGACGAAGCCCAGGTGTAGAGGATACGTCCGACGAAGGCGTAGCCGGCATGCTCGCTCTCTTGCGCACAAATAACGGCTTCAGAAAGCTCCTCCATGTAAGTCTATTGGACGATGATCAGATAAATTATGTTATGATATAAAGACGAATATCAGGACTAACCTTCGACTTGACGGTGATTGATGTGTCCGGCTCAATCCCTTCCGACTTCACGGTAATTGTCATGAGAGCGTATAATAGAGTGGGTGTGATGTGCAATGTCTTGGTGTTGATCTCCTCCTTCTGATGCTAGTGTTTATATACGCAGGCAGTAATCCCCGGCCATGGGGACGCCGCGCAATAGGGCCGTGTAAGGCCACGGACTCATCCTGGGCCAACGCGCTACGTTGGCCGGATATACATCATGAAGCTGTCGCCACATGGCCGGTGGTCTATGAGCGTAAGCTCCACGGCATAGTGGCTTCAATGACGAACTGCTGCCAATCGGGCCTGCATTCCATGGCCAGTTCACCGTGAGCGACAAAATACATGTGTAACAAATCACTGCAATCACTACTGCCGTTTTCTTGAGGCCGCTCTCATGTCCCTGTAAGACGAATGAGGGAAACAATGTGTTGAATAGCTTCAGGTATTACTTGTTGATCCGGAAGTACACCGAAGTCTTCTAGTCCGCGCTGTAGCATATGCGATGTTGCCGATGTAACGGGAGCATAATGAAAGGTGGGTCCGTGGTCGCGGCGGAGGGCCACTACGTTCTGCACGTGATCGCGATGGTTTGTACATATATGGGTCTTGAACGCGTCTTTGTGCAGACTCTAAATTCCTTGCTCCTCCTACCGCACGTCTCTCTCCGCTGAGTCCACTCGAAAATGATGTTTCCCCTTGGAAATACGGAAGAATACGAGGTAAGTCAGTTCTGATTTCACTTCCGCCTGTTCAACGCTGATTCAGTATGGGACGACAGAAAGCATGGTACAAACATGCCCGAAAACACCGCAGGGCTTTGTTGCAGCTCCCTGGATGGATGACGGGCGAACATGTTCATCCTGGTGACTGTCCACTGTTTCACTACGGTGTGGCAGCACCGTTCGAAAGACTTCGGGCCTACGCCGTCCACAAAGGTTTCATGAAAGCAGATGCGGACGACATCGCCCTGTATTCCTGCACCAAACGCATCACCCGCAGTTTGATGATTGCTAGCGACGCGACTCTTCACTTCGCTTGCACAGTGCACCCCGTTCATGACTACGTTATTGCGCTCCACACCAACGTCACCGCGTACCGCGAGAAACTAGTTGATACGGACGAAGAGGAAGTGGTGGAAATCATCAAGCGCGAACTCGGATTAGACCCGAATACAACCGCTCGATGGTACTGGGATCTCGAGACTCCAAAATCGGCCAGAGTTGACGCGGTACGTTTCCATGTACGGTTGCGAACTTCGTTCTCACTTTTTTGTCGTTTGTGTGGCACAGGTCGAAGCGCCGTCCAAAAGGAAAACATCCCATAATACGCCAGCAGCCGAAGGATGCACCGCGCAGCGTATGGCATCGGGAGTCCGATTTGCTATAGCTGCCCATTAGCTGACGTCTTTTCGGGATCTCTCACCTCATGTCACGCACGGGATTTTCACCCATGTTCATAAACTTTTTATTTGTTGTTACCTTGTTGCATGCCTACAATGTATTTCGCAGTCAACGGCTCCTCTTCCGCTATGTCTCGAGTATATCTCGATTCGGTTTGATTCATGATGGCTGCTCCCTTCAAAACGTGAGACACCATACTTAGCTTTGGATTACAAAACAAGATCATCGCAGTCAGAGCATTCTAACATGAACGTTTGAAACGAGCTGTCCAATTTGGAGTCAGGTTTCCCGCGTGGTATATTGTCCGAATACGTGTATACACGAGAACAAAGTATCGGAATTCACATCTGATGTCGTCAAAGGGCGAGGGCCTATGCATCAAGAGTTATATTGAAGCTCGCTGCTGTCTCCTGCAAAATCTCCTCAAACGGCTCGTTGGAGCGTACGACGATTTGTTAAACAGATGCGCTATGGATATATAAATCATCAGCGAGAGTCTGAGACATACCTCCATGTCACACGACGACTCGGCGAGCTCGCGGGTGATGTAGAGCCCGTAAAGGTTCCTCTGGCCCCCTGATGGAATACGGAGAGCCCAACGCGAGCATTCTCCTCGTCAAAGATGAGACGGCGGGCACAACCACGGAGGGAGGAAGTTATAGGTCGACAGATTATTGGTTCGCGTAGGATATAGCGCAACTTGAATCCGGCGACGTACCTCAGTCTACAACATGAAGTCGGCGGACAACAAACACAGCGAGTGCTCGTCTGGCGCCGCAATGGGGTTCGAAGCAACCAGGACTTATCTGTTCTTCGTTGAGGTCTCAAGCATGTGACCACCAAGACGCCATGAAACTCGGAATTGTAGTAAGTAGTGGGAGAGGAGAAGTACATGTCTGTGAAAGGCTTCAGTAAATGTTCGTCCGACCGCGCGATTGGATTCGAAGGAACTGGAACTTATTTTTTTTCCGTTTCGGTGCTAGGCGTGCGGCCACCAAGCCGCAACGAGGATATCTTCTGCCGAAGCTGCACGAGAACTGAGGGGTCGGCGATCGCCTCGGAGAACGAGCACCTGTGGAAGGTTTCAGCACAGGTGATCGACTGACGCCGCGATGAAATATGAAGGAAGTGATACTTACTTTTTTTCGTTTCCGGTCCAAACCGCGAAAAGGATCTCTTCTCCCACATCTGTACGAGAACTGAAATCGGCGATCGCCTTGAAGAAGGAGAACCTGTCGAAGATTTCAGCAAATGCTCATGAGGCGTCGCAATGCAATCGGTTATCCGAGGGAATTGGGACTTATCTTTTTTTCGTTTCGGTTCCAGGCGCGCGGCTACCCAGCCGCAATGAGAATGGAGATCTGCATAAAGCTGTAGGAATGTCAGCAGCATCAGCGAGTAAACAGGGTAGCCACGACGACAATCCACTACAACTACCCCAAGCCGCTATCTAATGTTTTTGTGAACTGTTAATATCTCGATTTTTTGTGGGATTTTATGTTTTATACCGAAACCCGAGAAGGGAGAGGAGGGGGAACAGGAGCCGCAATCGAGAGCCGAGAGACATCAAAACTTGGTCTGTCAGAGCGGG
>NW_006767438.1:716035-832231 GCF_000264995.1 Punctularia strigosozonata HHB-11173 SS5 | reverse complement strand
AGGCGCGCGGCTACCCAGCCGCAATGAGAATGGAGATCTGCATAAAGCTGTAGGAATGTCAGCAGCATCAGCGAGTAAACAGGGTAGCCACGACGACAATCCACTACAACTACCCCAAGCCGCTATCTAATGTTTTTGTGAACTGTTAATATCTCGATTTTTTGTGGGATTTTATGTTTTATACCGAAACCCGAGAAGGGAGAGGAGGGGGAACAGGAGCCGCAATCGAGAGCCGAGAGACATCAAAACTTGGTTCTGTCAGAGCGGGCGAAGTAGACGGATCGGTAGAAGATCAGAGAGTCCGGGCGGGGCTTCTGGCAACGCTTCGTCACGTCGAGCTGAGGGGACGTGGTCTTGATCGAAGCGGCGTCGGGGAAGGCGCTCGAGGAGCCTTCACGGCTACGAGCAGAGCTCGGCCTGTGGATGCAATGTGAGCGAGTGAATTGGAGTGCGGAGGACGAGAAAGGCGTACCGGAGTGGGCTTTGAGCGAACTGGACCTTCCCTTTCGCAGCAGTGGCACCCGCGCCCATCGTCTCGACCTCCATCGTCTCCTTGACTACGACGGAACGCTCTCTTGGTTCCTCGAAAGCGTTCCGCCTCCGCGGCAGCGGCCTTGCGTCCGCCTTGTGACGACGCGCAGAGACCGCCCCCTTGGATCCGTCCACCTCCTTGTCCTCGAAGACGCCCGCGCGAGGAAACCACTCCTCGACCATTGATGCAGGCGCCTTGAGAGAACCGGAGGACATCGCACCGTCGGAGAAACCGAACTCCTCCTGTGGAACACGCGGCGCCGGCGGGGGCACACGCATATCCTCACCGGAATCGTTGGCCTCGTGGGTAGCGCTGACCTCCAGGAGGGCCTCGACCTCAAGTTCGTCCTGATGAATCGTCAGCTTGGGCCATTACTACAGGTCAAGCGGAGGGGCGGGCATACCATCATCTCGAGCTTCTCCACCACGGAAACCTGTTGGAAGTGGGAGGGAAAGGGGAGGAAGGAGGCGGTAAGGTAGAAGTTCATGGTAGGAGGTAGGAGATAGAGGTAAGGAGATAGGTAGTAAGGTATGCAAGGTAGGTAAAGAAGGATGATGACGGTAAGAACTCAAGAGCAGAACCCAAGAGTTAGAGAATACGGTCGGAGAACGTCAGGCTTTTATACTCGGTGCAGACTTCGAGGCGGATATTCCAGCATCCGCGATCGTTCCCGCTGGCGGACCGAGGCGGATGTTGGTGTAGATCACCTGCAGAGGCGTATTCGTATAGGTTGCAGCGGACGCTAATCGGTTTTACATCCGCGATCAGCGAGCGGACCGACGCTCTCGATCAAGCGCGTCCGCGGATGATCGAGAGCGTCGCGGGTTCAGGTCTGGTTGGGTTTCGATGTCAACGGTGGTCCGGTACCCGCCTTGGACTAGTTGCCTGCGCGAAAGCTTGGATAAAATACGGGCTTGGCAGATGTGAAGCGTCGATTATTGCAACATGAAACGATACAAGGTTGCGACTACCCGCAACGGAAGCGACAGGGAAAGGATCGTCGGTGGTGGCAGTGTCCTGCATCCCGGTGCCCAATCCTCCCAAACCGTCTCTCAGCAACAGATAAGAATACGATTGATATTCGAGGACCCTGTCAACTGCGAGTTACAGGTATGTCTGCAATGACAATATATATAACACAACGCGTTACTAACTAGCTTGTAATGTACGTCCCGTAAGCCTAACCAGAAAACATGCAATAGATACAACAAACAACAGCGCGAAGATGTTCATACGCATTTTAGTGACGATCTGTCTCTTTCCGTAGGAGATTGTCGACTATGACATCGCCATTAGCGGCCCGCTGCTCAGCTCCGTTCCGAGCTTCTGGACGGCCTTCAGGCCGAGCGGCTCAAACGCCTCTTTCCACGCGCGCCTCCGCCTCCTCGTCTCGACGATGCTGCTGCTCCGTTCGCCCGTCTCTCCGTCCGGGCCGAACACGTATATCCGATCCTCCCGCCACGGGTTCTCCCCGTGCGCGAACGCGATCCAGCGCTCCTGCATCGCGTTCCGGATCTTCTGGAACTCCCACTCGTCCGCGTCGAGGTCGCCGGGCGCGTCGTATTCCCAGCAGCCGCCGTCGTCAAAGTCGTCTTCCTCCTCCTCGTCTTCGTCCGGCGGGAGGTCCGGGTAGTAATCCTTCAGCGGCCGGCCGCTCGTCTCGGAGCGCGTCGGGGGCGGCGAGTCCGGGTGCGGGGCCGGGTCGAAGAGGAAGGCGAGGTCGGGCGCGTATCGGGGCACGCCGGCGGAGGCGGCCTTGGGCGGCGCTTCCTCGTCGAACATGTACCGGTAGACCTTCACGCCGTGCGCGGCGCATCGGCGGAGCGTCTCGTACGCGCAGTCGGTCGGCCAGGCGAACCGCGCGTCGCCGAGGAGGTCGATGACGCGTTCGGGCAGGTCGTCCTCTTCTTCGGTATGGGTCGAGATGTCGTACACGCGCATGAGCGTCGACGCGGCGCGCATGCTCTGGCATACGGCTTTGATCCGCCGGACGGTGCTCGGGGCGTCCCAAAGCGAGGCCGGGAGCGAGTAGAGGAGATTGGACGAGGAGCAGTCGCCGATGATGAGCGACTGGTGGATCGGTAGACCGTGTATCGAGCCGGGGCCTGGGGGAGAGCCGGGGGTGGTCGCCGTGCCGTGTCGGTGCCCTTCGGACTGGTGCCGGTACAGTTCGGCGGCGTGGATCGCGTCGCGGGAGAAGTAACCGGCGACAACGCCCACGGCGCCGCCGCTCTCCGTGGACCGTCGGCGGTGGGTGCTAAGGTTCCCCTCGACGACGTTCGCGGCGTCCTTCCAGCCCTTGAGGAAGAACACACCGTCGTCGGTCGCGCGGAAGTTCTGCCAGGTGGAGAACCGGACGAGCTTCTGCACGTCGGCCGCTCGGAGCTCTTCAACGGTGGAGGCGTTGACGAGGCGCATCAGCTTCGCGAGGTGGTAGCCGGCAGCGCCGATGTCCAGTGTGTCGTGTTCGATAGAGCCCAGGGGCGACTGGACGATCGCGCGCGCGAAAAGTGGATGCGCGGCGTTCTCAGCGGAGCGGAGGTGGCAGAGGATGTCGGAGGCGCCGGTAGACTCGCCGAAGGCGGTGATGTTCGTTGGGTCGCCACCAAATTCGAGGATGAAGTTGCGAACCCACTCGAACGCGCGCTGTTGATCTCGGAGGCCTGTTCACGATGTTCAGCGTCAGCAGCTTCGTTCGTTCTGTAATGGCTGCCACATACCGTAGTTGCCGACACCAGCGTCTCCTGTCTCCGTATTGTCTGACTGGAGCGCGATGCTGGCAGCAGATCCGAGGATGCCGAGACGGTAACTGATACAGTTGAGTTGAAAATTGACATATAGTTATATCACGAGGAGGGCTAACTTGAACGTAATCACGATGACCGGTTTCTCTTGCGCGATGCTCCTCTGAACAATGGAGCCCGCATCATATATCCATGCGGAGCCGGAACCTTGCTTGCCGCCACTGGTCGCACACGTATAGGGTGAGCAATGGATCGAAGCTTGTTGGTGAGACGCACCGCCGTGACTTACCCATGCACCCAAACCATAACTGGTACTCGGGACGTGGGCAGCAGGTTTCCTGGGCAGGTGATGTTGAGGTTCAAACAGTTGAACTCGTCCGAGACGGGCTGCGTCGCGTGCGACAGCCCTTCAGGGAGGGAGTGGTATGGGGTTTGTGGGCATATTGGCCTGCGCGGAGGGTTAGGCGAAACCTCGGATGGATAACGAGCTACGTGGCACGTACCCGTATTTAGTAGCATTTGTGCCGGGTTCATAGGTCGTGAAGAGCTTGGACTGCCTCCAACGGCCGGGAATGGTCGCGTACTTGATGCCTCGGAACTGGTGTATTGGCGCTGCTGAAGTTGACAAGGTATGTTCAACACCGATGAAGGTCGTGTCGAGCGCTTCGTGGCGCACAGTCGGTTCCGAGTGCATTTTGACCATGGTAAACGGAGAAAGTGTGTTCGCCTAGGTATAGGCTAGCGTGTTGCGGGGAATGCGGGGTAGTCGAGGGTGGGGGCGGGGGTTGTGCTGAAGTGCTACATGACGCGGATCAGCGCGTCTTGTATAGCTGCAGGGCCGCGACTCACCGCCCGGGCTGCAGCCGTGGAACATCGATGTAGCTCCTCTCCATGGAAGAAGGGCCAAGATTCTGCGGGTGTCCATCCTGAAAGGGGAACAGCTTCGAGTCCAGGCGGAGGTTTGTGACGCCGTCACAGCATCGCATCCCGAAAACGGCAGTCAGCACAGCCCAATGACGTGTCACAGCTGTTGCGCGATTCAACCTCGGGCGATTCCGGGCCATCCTACGCCGGAAAACTCGCAGCTGCACTTGACGCTGCGACCAACGTTCGCCAGAGCGATTGCTGGACTGGAAACAACTTACATCGCGCTGTTCTGTACGATTCCGTGCCCTTCGTCAGTGCCGTAGCTGTGTCGACTTGTCGACCGTCATACACACCGTCATAGATCGAGACTCTTGACATCAACCAGCTGCGTAAACCCCATGATCGTGACGGTACATATTGAATGCGAAGACCTGGGAAAGGCGCGTGAGTCTCCGGCCGTGAAGCAACCAGTGAGATCAACCTTACAGCGCCGATTACTCCTGCTGCCGTGCCTCTACAGCTCCGTCGTTTACTCCAAGCACTGGGCAGCTGCCAGGTCCAGTACGTGCGCTAGCCGCATAAGTCGGCGCACAGCAGGTCCGCGGAAAACCTCGAGCGCACATGTGGTCACTCAACGGCCGGTAGATCGGAAGGTGGGAACGGGCTCGTGATTGTACGTATCAAGAGACCCCACCCTGTGTGAAATCAGGCCCGGAACAAGTCGACGAGGTCGAGAGCGCGGAACGACAGCGATCGAAGAGCGTAAGGAGGTCGCGAATCGAGACATAATCCGGTGAGCGATTCTTCGACATATGATCATCTTTACGTTGCGCTCTGATATGACTGTCTCCCTGGGCGTAGGCGAGCATGGTCTATGGAACGCTCCCGCGTGCAGTCGTCTTGTGCATGTGGGCTACTGCCATAGCATCCTCAGCGTTCCTCGAAGCCTTGCGGCGCATTGCGAGGGGCGTATTGACCCCTATTTCTCCCCGATCTGTCTAGCCTGATCTAGCGGGCAAACCATCAGCATCAATCGACATTCTAGAGCCGCAGGCCCGTAGACCGGCGCTGTGTGCAAATGAAAGAAGCTATTTGGCATTTGCCTTCGAAACCCGGACGTACACGGACAGCCGCCCTTGTCACGCTCGGCTCGCCCATTTTGCACATCGGGCAGATCGAATGCGATAACGACGAACTCACTGTTGAATTCGGGCCCGCGGGAAACAGCGGGTTCTAGGTTTATTCGGAAGGACGCAGGAGGTTCACGCACATGCGTGGACACGCCCTTGTCTCCCCAGGCAGACTCTAGAGCGTGAAGACAGTCGTTCACGCAATGGAGACACGCGCCGTGCGAATGGACGGGGTTGTGCCCGCCCCGGAGTCTATACGTGTCCCTCCATCCCTCCAACACGAGCCCGCGTCCGTATGTGTCATGGGTTGCGTGGAGTCTTGGAGAAGTCAAAATAGTGACGGTCTGTCTGACAACTTCGTTGTTCACTCCTGTGTACGCGTTCATCTCCGCGATCGCCATGGTCGAGTTCAGGCGCGGCGGCGCACAGACAAATCATGTAGCGCTGGAGGAAGTAGTCAGCTATCTTCCTGGTCCAGAACGGGGCATACGAGCAAATCAAGACGACTCACTATGGGCGTATGGCATTCGAACTCTCGACTGTGTGGAGAAGCCTTGATGGTGACTATTTGTGCTGCCTGACGATGTATCAATAACTGGGCCGCTAGTCTTCTCTCGTGAAACATGCACAAGCCCAGCCCTCCCTTCGGGCACATTCGCACAGGCGTATCTGAAGCGTCAGGGTCAGAAAGGAAGATCTCGGCGATGCTTCAAGAGGTAGAAGTCACTCACACTGCAAATGCACCCTTGAGGGTGCCTTCGTCGCCCGCGAAAGCTATTGATGTTTGTACCCTTGCCGATCTCTGTGTCGCCTTCGGACCCGGAAGAGAACGGCCGTTTGGTAGACAACGTCCGAGATTCTGCCGGTGGGCACGATGAAACTGCTTCACATTGGTACCTGGACCACGGCGACCAGACGATGGGGATGGGATCACGCATCCGGGTTTGGAAACGCTTGCGGCATGGTTATGTGTATTTTGAGGGAAGGTGGCGCAAGGGGCGCAACTATATGCGTCCTTCGATTTGAGGTTGTATCGACATCGCGTAAGTTTCGGTTATGGATTCTCTCGTAAGGAGTATATACGCCGGTCTTGTGGCGTTTTCTTCGAGAGCTCTTGGAAACACAGACCCGATAAGATCAAGTTGGCGTCTCCTGGGTACCAGATAATTACTAAGCCAGTGCTTTACAAACACCGCCGATATGCATACACAACATTGGGGCGCTCTGCAATGCTGATTGAGGCAGACATACGCGGAGATGAATGTTATATTCGATAGTTGAAGATCATCCTAGGTTCGGAATGTGCATATAGTCATAGGTTGTGTAGATGCCAGACGGCCGCCTATGGCCAAGTATAACCACGGAAGGCTAACACCTATAGAGGATTTAGAGGTGACGATAGTCTTATGTCTGCCTTTAGGATGAGCGACGTTCAGATATCGCGGAACTGAAGAAAGCAGGTGCATGCGAAAAGGCAATATTTTCGCGAAACTCACGTGACCTTGTGTATCAGGGAATAAGCTTCAATTAGGCGCCCGCATAGCCCCTTTTCTTTAGCGACTTGGCCTCTGGCTGCAGCCTGAAGTGAAACACTCCCAGAAACTCAGCAAACTCAGTTATATGACTCTATAATGACAACACAAACGAACCCGGCGACAGACCTCCCAGTATACGGCAACTATCGCGATTATTACTACAAACGACCGCTCGCCAGCGACGCGCGCTTGGCTTTGTTATCGGCGTATTCCCCGGACCTGTTCTCTGGTAAACGGGTTCTCGATGTGGGCTGCAACGAAGGTTGGATAACATGTGAGATTGGTGAGGAAAGACAGTTCTATCTCCGGCGCCCTCTGTTCATGTGTCTCAGCCCAGTCTCTCGGGGCGAGCAAAGTCGTGGGGGTTGACGTCGACTCTGCCCTCATCGAGCGTGCTTGGCATCGCCGGAGAACCTGCTTTTCCCGTCAGCGCACCTCGGTTACTACCAAATGCACACCTGAACAAGAAGAGACCCTTCGCATTCGGCGTATTGACGCAACCTACTTTCCTGCATCCTGTGAACATATGTTTGGTCCCTTACCGACGCCTCGATCTACTGCTTCGACAGCCCACGAGTTCCCGCATAATATCTCTTTTCGTGTAGCCGACTGGACGCGTGAACGAATCCCTGAGGATGGGGACGGATATGATGTGGTCGTTGCGTATGAGATCCGCCTGCGTTATACCGTCAATGAACTTATCAGAGATGATAGGTTCTCTGTATCCAAGTGGATTCACCTCAATACTGGTGACGACGGCCTCCTAACTTTCTTCCGCAAGGTCCACTCGACGCTTCAACCGGGCGGCATGTTGATCCTCGAACCTCAGGACAGGAGCTCGTACCAGAAAGCGGGAAGGATGCATGAGGTTGGGATCCTTAGAATTCTACGTGTTCTCTGACACTAATGTGCCGATCATTGCGCTACAGAAACTCCGTTCTATGCTTCATACGCTTGAACTACGACCTGAGGATTTCCCGCGAATCCTGACGGAGATTGGCTTCAAACCTGTTGAACACCTGACAATCGGGACGTCATTCATTCTGAACGGAGGTAAGTAGGCGAAATTGCGCTGCGGCTGCAGCATGACTCCCTTTCGTCCGATGACTAATGTCACTCTAGGTTTCGACCGCCCTCTGGATCTCTACATCAAGATATGACTTGGGCACGCTGGCACGCAAATCCAATTCGCAAGAAGCACGCGCTTCTCATCAGGTCTTCGTTTTCGTTGACACTGGCCCAGCCACGTGACCAGTTACTTCATCCATGGAGCTGTCAGCGTTCTCCTCCGTGGCGTCTCGATCTCAGGGAGGTATCCGGCTTGTTCGCGATTTCTTCGATCTTTTCCGGTGCCGTCGCTCCCCCGTCCTCGACAACATACACAGCTGTCCCGCCGCATAAATTGCTCCGACAATGTGCATATTTGGTGCTCATTGTGAAATTTTCGTCGGCGAAGATACTTGAACATGCATTCGAAACATCGCGGGCTCCTATGCTGACGCCGGGTTTACTTATCAGGCCATCGGGTGGGCCAGAAGCGGACGTCCGATCGGAGGAATGGAATCTGCCCGGTTCGTCGTCACATCTGGACCACGGCCACGTCACCGCGATTGCATTTGGCAGCCATCTACGGAGTTGCCTTGTAACCGACTCATTCCTGTCTCCTCTTGTTCGTACGGTTCTGGTCCACGTCCATAGCGTTGGGTCATCCTCCGACATATACGGCCTACCATTTCATCCCACATTGCAATGACCGCATTCGGTGTGTCCCAGAAGGCAATAGGAAATTACATACTGTATACCTCACTGGCATATACTGCCTACCCGCTGCAGGCCTTCATCTTCATCTCCGAGCACTCGTGCTCAGCCGCTATCTCCGGTATACCTGGGGGAATCTTCTTCACGATTGCAACACATCGCCGATCTTGGATGGTGGCGCTCTGCTTCGCACTTGGCGGCCCGATGTCGTCAGATCGTTCGTCTAAGCCATGCCTTCTACTTTCAGGATATGGTGCCTGATATTGTGTGCCCTGCAAATTACCGGACCCTTTTCTCCTCAAGGGAAGACACGAAGCTGCATGTGTCGGATTCGAGCCCCTTCTCCTTGACTTAAATCACTCGTGCTAGACCCGCACAGTGCAGAAACTCAAATTTCAAGGAATTGTTGGCGCTGCGCTGGCTAATGGCTCTTCATGAGGAAATTACCATACGCGGAGTATGTATGTCTAGACGGATTTCGTGCTAGAATTCTATCCGCTAACTTCTCATCGTGACCCAAACACCGATAAACTCACAAAAGCTCTAGAATACCTGCAACGACGCTCGTTCTAATTTTAGCGACATTCATCCGTCCGCCGATGGCCAAACAAGCGGGCGTAGGGTATACGCTGATGAGCTCGAGGGGTCATGGTCATTTCACGTTGAACGGAGTTCGGGCTTCGCAGACGAGGGGAATCACCGTCTTCCTCTGCAGACAATGAATAGGAAGAAAGGAGTTGCTTTCCTCGTTGCGAAATACGCATATTCACTGCGGCCATTACATCTGCAACCATACCCATGAAGCAGCTCTTCCAGCCGGCAGGCTCACTATCGTTCCGCCGTCGCCGTCTCTGTCTCCTGAGGTGCCCAAAGATACCGGTCCTTCGCAACCTCAGCACAACGTGTTGAAAGCTCGGATGTGCAACCGATGTTAATGCGAATTTCATCCGCTCGCCGCAACACGAGTAACGTGGTACGACTCTTTATATTTACCCATATGCATGTGACTTCCTACGCTCTGACTTCGATAGCGACCAGGACTCGTTCACCGTTGTCGGCGAGTACTCGGTTATGCTCGGTCTCCGGCGGTGCCTCGAGATGCTGCTGCGTGTCGCCGCTATGTCCGTTGGCGTCATTTAAAACGCGGTCTAGCACCATCCTCTGCAATCGGTTTTACCACCTTTCAGCATGAGCCGGAACACCTTTAAAGTCCTGCTTTGCCTTGTCACTGCTGCTGTCTCCGTTCATGCACAGGCAGCTGCATACGCTCAATGTGGTGGTATCGTGAGTTTTCCTTGTTTCTTGAAAACGTACGACCTGAACATTCTCCAGGGTTGGACTGGCGCTACAACTTGTGTGAGCGGCTCAACTTGCGTCGGTATGCCTTTGATACTTCACCACATTTTCAAACGGCGCTAATGCTCGCGTTCTAGCTTTGAACGATTACTACTGTACGTCGCGTTCTTGTTGCTATGATATTAGCACTGAGATACCGGTCATTCGTAGCTCAATGTGTACCTGGTATGTTGTCCCCTCGTATTTCATCATCATGTATACTAACCCAGGTGAAGGCGCTGCTTCGTCTGCATCCACTTCGTCCGTCGCTACTAGTGGAGCAACTACCGCGTCTTCTACGAGCACCATCTCGAAGACAGCCACGTCTGCGAGCGTCTCTTCGACTACATCTACCCCCACCGCGTCGTCATCTGCGCCGTCAAGCTCAGGGAGCTGTGTACCCAATAGCCCACCATCCACGGCGGGTCAACTGAAGTTCACTGGTAAGTTCGCACACCTACCCTACTCGGAGCACATACGCACTTGAATATCTCACCGAGAATATTTTCAGGTGTGAACATCGCCGGATTCGACTTCGGTTGCTCGTCTGATGGCACGTGTAATGCGAGTGGCGCCTACCCGCCCTTAACTCAATACTATGGTAGGCCCGGGATGTTTCACCGTTTGTGTCACTCTGATCACCTGCTGACAGGTGCTGATGGCGCGGGACAGATGCAACACTTCGTGGGTGGTCTCGATCCAAGGTTACTTGTATGAAAATAGCTCACATTGCACCCGGTGCAGGTGAACGACGACGGTTTCAATACCTTCCGCCTTCCAGTCAGTTGGCAGTTCCTGACCAACGATATTCTGACTGGTGTCATCAACGAAGACAAGTAAGTCGTTGCCATGGCAGGCGGGCTTTATTTTTTTTCTGACTGACTGAGGCAGTTTCACCGAGTATGACGCCTTAGTTCAAGCCTGCCTAGACGCGGGTGCCTACTGCATTATTGATGTTCACAACTACGCCCGATGGAATGGCGAGGTACCCATATCCATGAGCAATACGTGACCGTGATTGATTTGCGCGTCAGATAATTGGTCAAGGTGGTCCCAGCGACGACATGTTTGCATCCATCTGGGCCTCGATAGCTGCCAAATACGCTGACAACTCCAAGATCATATTCGGAGTGTACGCTGAGGGATAACGCTGTGCCTTCAACCAAGCTAACGGTATTTGGACAGAATGAACGAGCCGCACGATGTTCCGGACATCAATTTGTGGGCTGGCAGCGTCCAGGCCGCGGTTACTGCTATTCGAAACGCCGGTATGCCCCATCCTGCACAACATCGCGGACGTGAGTTGAACACGATACCGCTACAGGTGCTACGACACAATACATTTTGCTTCCCGGAAACAACTGGACGAGCGCCGCAACTTTCATCAGCAACGGCTCGGCGGATGCTCTGAACAAAGTTGTCAACCCAGACGGTACGAAGGACTTGCTCGTCTTCGATGTTCATAAGTATCTCGACTACGGTACGTCTCAGGCTAAGGCCTTCATTGTTTGCAGCTGATCGTCAGCGTGCGATCGGCAGATAACTCCGGCACGAACTCGGAGTGCGTCACGAACAACATTGCGGACGCTTGGGAGCCGCTTACCCAGTGGCTCCGATGTAACGGCCGTCAAGCTTTTAACACCGAAACCGGCGGGGGGAATGTTGCGTCTTGCGCACAGTACATGTGCGAACAGGTCAGAATCTGAAGCCGATCGTGTGTATTCGGAAAGCTCATCAGGGATAATAGGTTGCGTATCAGAAAGCCAACTCGGATGGTAAGCTTCGTGTTTCATTGGTCAAAGTGCGTCTCTGCTTGACACTCCGTCCTGCAGTTATTCTCGGATATGTCGGATGGGCTGCGGGGAACTTGTGCGTACGATCTTGCCGTCATTGTCGGAGCTCAATGCGAATTGTATACAGCTACCAAGGTTATGTTCTGAGCGAGGTCCCTACGGGCCAGAGCGGCGGCACCTGGACAGGTCCGTACCGCCATTACAGCCATATTTACTGTCGTCTGATTACTATATACGCACAGATACTCTCCTTGTTTCGAGCTGCCTAGCACCGAGTGCCAACATAGCGCCCAGCGCTGAGGCATAAATATATTCCTTCCTACAATGTCCGGTGCATGGCATGCGGACGGTCCGGGGCGATGTGTACATATCGCTCTGGCCGCAGACCGAGTTCCCGCCGCCATTATCAGTACTAGATTCGAGAGTTCCGATAGCGTATGTACGACGGTCTGCAGATAAGCTCGGAGGATTAGGAAACTTGATCTATGAGGAGTTCGTCGATCTTCTAGGCGGAAGCTACCCGGCCTGATGATCGAGATTGCTAGACGGGGCGAAGTCGAAGTCTGTCAACGAAGCCATAGTGGCGTGATCCGCATATTCGATTACATACGGCCAGCAATATCTACAAGGCGTCATTGAAGATCTAGTTGTTCTACACGAGTCCATGGATGCATTCCAAGATATGATGATGTCTATCTATTATCGTTATACAAGACATACTTCATAAATGATAAACATAAACAGTCACGTTTCATTGCGCTTCGGGC
This sequence comes from Punctularia strigosozonata HHB-11173 SS5, assembly GCF_000264995.1. Lineage (NCBI taxonomy): Eukaryota > Fungi > Basidiomycota > Agaricomycetes > Corticiales > Punctulariaceae > Punctularia > Punctularia strigosozonata. The sequence goes on along the minus strand of NW_006767438.1, from coordinate 819,770 downwards.
GGAGATTGGCCTGAATCAGGTGTTTTGAGTACCGCCGAAGAGAGAACATCGGAAAACGCCACTCACCGGTCGCAGGCCAGCGCGACGGGAAGCCGACGCGTTCGCCGGGACATTTGTGGTTTCCCAAGAATTTTGCGGAAGAGAAGAATCGCTTGCAGACATGACAGCTGAACTCGCACACCTTCCCGTGCTGCGTCACTTCGTGTCGCAGGCGATCGTGCATCCGCGAGAAATTCTCCATGCAGCCGGGCATAGTGCAAGGGATGGACTTGCGCACTTTCGTGTGCGTGGTCATATGGACGCGACGGGTATACCTACGGACGAAGCGCATTAGAGGTCACGACGCGGTTACGACGATGTGGCGCACGTACTCGCTAGTAAGGAGGCGGTCGCAATTAGGGTACAGGCATGCGTAGCGTTTTCGCCGAGTTTTCGCGGGAGGCCTGCCGTCCTTTTCTGATGTCGCCGTAGGCGGGGGAGAAGGAAGCATATGTGCTGGATCCATATCCGGTTCTGGTACTGAATACGCGAAGCTGAAAGGCGACGGCGGTCTGGATGTAGCGTTCGGTTCCTGCGGGGTGGGAGGAGTAGCCGCCTCGGGCGATGTGGAGGAACAGCATGACGATTCTGAGGACATCGGAGACACGAGCTCATGAAAATCAGCCGCGTGCATCGCCGAATTAAGGTCTGTGGCGCTCATATCCGATATCACTGCTATGTTATGAGTCACTTCGCCGTCTCAATAAGGAAAAGAAAACAAATCTCACAGTCAAAGGGTTCGAAGGAACCGAAGACATCCAGGTTCAGAGAATCATCGAGCCCGTCCACCATATGCGGCTTCACCTGGCAGAGATGGCCGGAGTTCGCGGGCTCCGCAAACCAGTCCAGGGACCCGCTGAACTGTGTTTTATCTGTGCACATGTCACTGCCATAATGAGGCAAAGGTTCAAGGCCAGTAACATCCACCGGTGTGACTGCAGATTAAGTTTAGTAAGCATTAAGTGGGACAAGATAAAGATAGACGAACTGGGTACAGTGGTTAAGGATTGAAACGCGATATGGGGGTTTGCGGGGCCTAGAGTTGTGATGCGTGAGCTTTATTCAGTGCACTATCGGGTCGTCAATACTCACTAGCAGGCGGGGAAGGAACGTGGGATCTAGGCTGATGGGGTACGGAAGCGAAAACCGATAGGCCTCGTCCACGACCCTGCTCGTCGAAGATGGTCTGGAAGTTGATTGCAGGCGCCGGCGTCGACCCAGCAGACGACGAAAACGCGTCTCCTGATGCCGCGTCGAGAGGAAGCGGCCTGACTTCATAGCTGAGTCCACCGTCCGCCTCGTTGAACCGGAAGCAGATCTGAGAGCGAGAGAGCTCCTCTACTGGTACTCTCATGAACATGGCGGAGGATAATGAGGGAGGTGCTGAGTCGGAGCGTAGTCAATTCGAAGATTTGGCGTCTCAGCATCTTATACGCCTAGAGCAAGACCGGTGCTTCCTTCTCTCCGAACGGAAGGTGGTACGCACGACGGGTACCGAGGTAAACGTAGCTCCCGACGTGGACAGCGAAGGTACAGCCGGCATGCCTCGTGTTCTTTCCTTTCTCGGGAGGTTCCCGACGTCGTTACAACCTCCTTATTCGTCGATCTTCCCCAACATGAAATTCGCCTCAGCAGCGCGGATTAGGAGGAGTTAAGCTTGTTATCCCAAGCTGTCATTGACAGCGATCAGTGCAGACTCCAAGATTCCATAAACGTCAGAGAAAAGTGATAACAAAAAAACCTGCGTCACCATTTCTATACTATCTTCGGAGCTAATATAAATATTGCCATCCAGCTAGGCGGCGCTGCCCGATGCATCGACTGCCCTGATTTCTTCGAGCACAAAGTCGTCCGGCGCATAACCACCCTCGTCTAGGAAGACACGTTGAAAATTCAATTTTCAATGATTCACGACGTTCGGCGATTGATCCAGCCCTGCAGTCAGTGCTTGGTCCTGTTGAAGCAATCGGCGGAGTCCGATCAAATTGATTCGCTAAGCAATGTTCTCCGTCAGATCGGCGTCGAAACAGCTTCTCATGTTCATGAAAGGTGTGACGTGCCCTCCGGTATTCTGAGGAACTGCCCTGCTGGAGAGGCCCAAGCAATCGTTGACTGAGTCGCAAATCAACGCGCTTGGTTCATACGGCCGCGGTTACCGTGTTCGCCACCTTCTTTGCCGTCTGTCGCTGTGCTCAGGTACCATACAATTGTCGCGCTCTGCGCGTTGTAGGCTGAGTTCCAATCGTCGCTCCTGGCTGGACCCGCTCCACAGCTTCGTGTAGTCGAGAAAGACCGGTCAAATGGTATTACGGCGGGATCGGTGGCACGGATCGGGCCGAACGGGCCAAAGTGTACTAGGATAGAACCACGGAACGATTGCCAGCGCGCCGACACGATCCTGTACTCATCGGTATGGCGTCGGGGTTGCCCACACATCCGACAATTGCAGGATGTCGCTAGGGTACAGCCACCCGCCCTTGGTCGGGCACCGGTGACGTCTCTACGCGTCGGTCGCTGGACGCGTCGGAGCGACGTGCCAAACACGTACAGACCCGTCATCGCCAGCTGTCGCGAGCAAATTGGAATGTTCAGCGCGGGGACACCAAGCCACGCTATTCACGTCGCAAACCCCGTGGGCGGATGACAGACTTGCGATCAGAGCGTGGTAGAGCATCGGGCGAGAGTCGGACCGCGGGCGGTTGTCTGCGGAGGCATTTTCTTCCTGTAAAGAAAGAGCAAATAAGCGATGTCAATAACGTGCAGTAGTAATTGGGATCTCGGTCAGATCTGATCGAAGAACGGACCCAAAACTCCCATATTTTAATCTTCCCATCACCGCCGGTACTGGCGAGCCACCCTAGATGCCCAGGTCTTCGCGGTCCAGAAGGCCTCGCACTCCAGCTGAGGGAGTAAATGCTTCTCTCGTGTCCTTCGATAACGAGAACGCATTCCCATTGTTCAAGCATATCACCAGCACGTCGCCAGATTCTGATTGTACGATCGTCCGAAGCTGAGGCTAAATAGCTCCCGCTAGGAGCCCAGGCGACTGACCAAACTGTAGAGGCGTGGCCGGTGAGAGTGGCGAAGCAATACCAGTCATCCGAAGGGTCGTCGATGTATAACTTGACGGTGTCATCGTATGAGGCGGAGGCCAGTATCTGCATTGATCGACGTTGGAGTCATATTTACGATATTCCTCGGTGACGGTCATCTGACCTCTTCAGTTGGATGCCATGCTACGCATTTGACGTCTTGCGTATGTTCCATTAACACCCCCAAACACTCGAAGTCGGCGTCGGGATGGACTGTCGAAATGCTTGACATGAGTGGAGTAGAAAACGTGTTGAAGATGAATGACTCACCCTCCCATACCCAAACCGTCTTATCGCGACTACAACTAGCCAATAATGTGCCGGTGCTCGAATACGCGACGCTTTTGCACTCCGTTTCGTGGCCTTCTAACAGACTGACGCACTCCCAATCCCCGGAATTGACATCACCCGCGTCATCGTCAGCTTCCTGCTCCCAGATGCCGATGTTCGCGTCGAAGGATGCTGTCGCAAGCGTCTTCCCGGAGGGTGCCCACGCTACGGCCCGGACAGTTTTGGTGTGACCAGTAGGAATGGTGGAAAGATGAGCAAACGAGTAGGTGGGCGAGGACGATGCCGAAGACTCCTCTCTGGACGTCGAAGACGAGGTGTAATGGTACAATCGAACGCTCTTGTCCGCGGAACATGAGGCGAGAATGGGCTTTACGGGGTTCCAGGCGACATTCCATGCGCGATCATCATGGCCTGGCGCATACATTCCGTGAACATCTGTTATATTGATTCTGCACTGACCGAACCCACCAGATAGTTCCGCTAAAGGCTCGATCATGTAGGCCTGATCCTTGTCCATGATATGCAGCAGTGATGAAGGCGCGTTGCGATCCGCGGCTCGATTTTTGTACGCAGTTTTGGCTCCTATAGTACAACTACAGGGTCTTCGCTTGTACGAGCTCCAGGTGATTTAGCCCCAGTCGCAGAGAGAGAATATTGTATAGTGTTATCAAAGGCTGTTGGCGTCGTCGTCGCAGTCAAGCTGAGTCAGGGGCATCAAGCCCTATCGAGCCCCCTAACATGACTTCCACATCGCCCACCACCGAACCTCTTGCCGCTGGTCACGATTTCATTCTACCGCTATGAAAGGGCGCTACAACAATCGCTCGGATGATCAGACCATATCACGGAGCTTCAAGCACGACGGTTGTAGGCAATAGCCTGACCGTTTTGGTATGCGCCCGTCAAGCACCGCCAACGCTATGCGAACTCTTCCTGCGTTCTGGTTCACGGTCCCGTCATGCCGTCTCTGAACGAAGTAGTGAAGTTGAATGCAACCTTTTCACCTCCAACGACGCCTATTGCTCTGTTCGTTGGTGGGACAAGCGGCATAGGCCAAGCTACGGCCGAGGCGTTCGCCCGTTACACGAATGGCAATATCCATATCATTCTTTGTGGACGAAATCGTAAAGGCAGGTCGTACCTCGCTATATCTGCAATCGGAGGTGATTCTAATATCATCCCTAAAGCCGCGGATCGCATCTTCAAGGGCATGCCGCCTGCCGCTAACGGCGGCGCGTACGAATTCGTCGCCTGCGACGTATCTCTCATGAAGAACATTCGCGACATCGTCACAGAGTTGCTCTCTTCTCTTCCGAAGCTGAACTATCTTGTACTCTCGTCCGGCTTTTTGGGGATGGGTGGCCGAGACGAGACCGAAGAAGGAATAGACCGGAAGCTCGCCCTGCACTACTACGCGAGGTGGAAATTCATTCATGATGTGAGTACGAAGCATTATGGTCATATTCCCTTTCCGACCTGTCCATAGCTTATGCCGCTGCTGGTCAATGCTACGGAGTTGGGCGAAGACGCGAAGGTTATCACGATCAAGGCTGCCGGACAAGGAGGCAAGATCGACTTGAACGATCTCGGCTTGAAGAAACACTACAGCTCGGCGAAAGCTGCTTCAGCTATGCCGACGTACAACGATTGTATGATCGAGGCACGTTTGATTTCCAAGTGCAGGTTATCATTGTGTTTCACGCTAACTACCGTACGTCAGGCCTTTGCCGCACGGCAGCCCAAGATGTCTTTTGTCCACATGCATCCGGGAGTAGTGCGCACTCCGCTACTGAAGCCATCGAACCCCATTCTCAAGCTCTTCTACCCGTTGTTCATCGCGTTGCTGTGGCCTGTATCCGTATCGCAAGCGAACTCCGGCGAGTTTGTCATGTACTCCCTTCTACGAGGAGATAAGGGCTCTTTTCGGTACGTTCCTTTCTGTTATCCTTTCGGCGACGACCCACTTCTCTCGCTTCTTCTCCTTCCACCGCATTGTCGTTGCTTATGACTTAACGTGCATCGTTCTCGTTGCAGACGAAATGGCAAGGGCAATGACATAGGCGAAAAGAACCTGAACACCTCGGAGGAAGCTAGACATGCCCTTTGGGAGCATACGTCGGCCGAGACCAATGTCTACTGATAGTTATCGTTACGCGTGCTCTTCTTGTTCTTCTCCGGTCACTTATGGCGAAACTGCATCCAAGGGTTAGTTCTCGATACTCCAGATGCTTTCCGTCCATCAAATGCTGTTCTGCAGTATGGCTTCGATTGTACAACTCTCAATTGCAATGAATCGCCGGGATTCGCGATGACGTGCGAATATTCTTTCAACGCGCTTGCTCCAGGACGCAGTTAAGGCGAAGACAGCGGGATCGAATCGGGGATCTCGTGGATGCCCAGGGTGGCGACGTACGGTAATGATGTGAAGGGCTGCCAATTCTACAGTTTCGTTGCAGTTATCGCCAGGCCGCGGGGGCGGGAGCGCGGGCGGTGGGGGTGTCGCATGGCGGCGGAGTGGCGAAACTTGGCAATGCCACTACGTTTGACTTGAATGCCCCTGGGAGAGAGGCTAGGCCCGCGACCATCACCCCGTGTACGTAGATCGTCGGCCAATAAGGGAGACTAAATTTGAAACCGTGACTGTGGCTCGCAAACGTCGCGCCGCCGATACTCTCCCGAACACAACAGAGCTCGTTGAAGTTGGTACGTAACACCGTTCTCCAGGTCCCGCCGGCCAACGTTGCTTACGTCGATTTGCGGCGCCACGAGGTTGCTGGTGATCAGTACTGTATAAGATCTTCGTATATTCACGTAAACGCCGAGGCCTCCAACAGTGTTGATTATAGTCCGCGCTCACGAGTCACGAATAATCAGACAAGGCAGCTCATCTTCCTACCTTTGTATATAGTCTTGGATGTACCTTTAGTGCGAGATGGCAAGCTGTCATGAATTTCAACAACCGTAGTATATGACTCAATAATGTTATCACGGCAAACGTCCTCGTTTATATCGGCGATGATTTAGTACTCTACAATACAGCGTGAAGGCTCCTGACTGCCTCGACGGCTTCGATAGCGAGGGCGGTGGTCAAGCCCTTATTGCCGATGACGATGTCGGCGCCTCCATATTTGTAAACCCAGCCCACCGGCCAGCTTCCATCAACTTCCTGCATATCGAGCAGCCTCTGATAGTCAACGGTATCGCAGAATTGAACCTTTGACGCAGCGATTATGCGCATGGCTAGAGCCATCGCATCCCCCTCGGCGCCAAAGCGTTCCAAGACGCGTCGCGAGAAGAGCGGCGCGAAGCGCGCGTGTACCGTCGGCGATACGGACATGAGGCGCGAAAGGAAGAAAAGGAATGTGTCCGGGCCGTAGTAGTAGTAGGTTCCGTCTTTGTACGCGTGATGTTGCAGATTGTCGTAGACCCAGTCCAGGGTAGCGGCGAGTTCGTCGCCGCGACCGTTCGAATGAAAGAGGGTCAAGACGTTGATACAGACAATCGGATCTTTAACGCACGCGAATCAGGACTACTTTCAAGGTATCGAAATCGTTCGTGGACTTACCGATACGAGGCCGACTGCGGTCGAAGTACGTCTGAATAATCCCGTCCTTGTTGAGGTAGGTGACCATCTCGTCCATGACGCTGCGTTTCGTAGCGTCATCGATGTGGGGGGCCACGGTGAGCCCTATGGACGTCGTATCAAGGTCACAAGGAAACTGTGCGGTCGTGAAGACGCCCTCGCCTGAGAGAAAATTAGTTCGTGGCCGATCCTACGTATCCAATCAAAAAGTACCTTGGAAGAAGTTGAACAGGCGGGGGTGCTCGACATAGTTGACAAGTTCGCGATTCCCTGTCGCCTCGAGAATGAGAAGTTGGGCGAAATTCTCCCGCAGGACGATGCCGGTGTCGGTGACGGAATCAAGCCGCTTGGCGTTGGCGTCGAGGTACCTGAGCGCTCGCTCCCGGGGATCCGATACAAGATTCCACAATTGCTTCGACACAGACTCAAAAGAGTCGAATACGACGCCGTGTAGACCAACAGAGCGCGCGCTGAGCACATTCTCCAGCTTATCGTCCACGAACGCCGCCTGTAGAGGGTCGACGCCTGTGGTAGCAAGAACATGGCGGTAGAAGCCAAGATTGGGCTTCCGCTCGCGCGCCTCCGCGGATGTGAACACCCTATCAAAAAGGGCCCACTCTTCAGCAGGTGCCTTCCCGCGAAGCACGGCCCAGTCAGGAGCAGAGATGTTGGACATGGCGAAAACGCGAAGGTGAGGAGATGCGAGCTTGAGAGCTCGAATGAGGTTGATCATGTCAGGGCTACCCTTTAGAGAATCACGAGCGCCCTGGAACGCGGCGGCGACCTCAGAGGCAGGGACGCCGAACTCGTTCGCCACGAGGGCGTAGCATTCCTCCTCGCCAAGGTCCCCCTTCTCGTACGCGAACCAGGTTGCGGAGCGAAGAATCTTGTGAAGGAGCTTGGGGGAGATCGTCGTCTTGGTCTCGGCGGACCAGGTAAAAAGAACGTCGCCAAGATCGAAAATGAGCGTGTCGCAGCGAGGCGCGGCGCTGGGACTGGGCTCCTCGAGAGTAGGAAGAGGTCGGCCACATGAACGGGGGGAGGGAGATCTCGACTTCTGGAAGGAGTCCTCGACGTCTGTGGCAGACGAAGTTGAAGACGCGGGAGTGCCGGCTCCTGTATACCTGCTCGAGGATGTGCCGGACTCCGACCGGGTCAGCATGGGTAGAGGGGTTGCATGAAGCGTCTGGGACATCGTCGAATAAGACCGGAAGAGGCGGTCAGACACGAGATTGAGGACGCGGGCTATGATGTCTCTGAAGAGGAGCGCTAGCATGAGACTCGGATAGAACGGACATAATCGGATTGGCTTACCTGCTGGAGTCCATGATGTCGCAGTGGAGACGAAGTAGTTACACCGGGATGATTTTTTATCACTGAGACGTAGATTTTTGAACGGCTCTTTTTGTGTGCTTGTAGCGCATCGATAAACGCGTCAACCATAAACAGCTTAGCGCTGAGGGTCCGTGCCCGGAAACCAATACGTGCGTACTTATTTGCACTGACACGTGTTCGGAGAGCACGATCGTCCAGGGAAGGCCGTTCAGCAAACGTTCTTCTGGTTCACAGGTGGGACAGTGACGCATATCGTTGTCCATAACGAGCGCAGCGTCGTACATAAGCGTTCCGATCATGCCCCCACGACGAAGACGCGCCGGATGCGAGACATCCGCAGACCATTAATGAATCCAGTGGCAGGTCGAAGCGACAGCGCGTTATCGGAATGGAATGCGCGCGCTGGAAAGAAGAGGCAAGCCCTCTGCATCCCGATACATGGTAGGCTCTGATGTTTCCCTGGGTGATTTCGAGCGCGCAATGCAGTGCCGATACGTGGGGCTCAAGATAGTGCATTTCCGTGGCCCGGTCACGGCGGGCTAAATGGGAAAACGTTCTGGTCGGCGGGCGTCGATGTGGTTGCAAGAGACGAGCAACAGTTTTTTTTTGGCCGATGGGTGACGTCCGATGGCTATGCTTCGCGCACACCTTCCTCATTTGGTTTATCAAGTTGGCAGGCGACTCATTTGACGCAAACTAAGTACAGTCTATGTTACACTCCAGCAAAAAAAAAGAGAATAATATGCATTGTCAGTCCGTTGAACATACGTGAAGCCAAACACACAATTACGGCAGGCGCAATCATACATGATGAGAAAGGTAGGGAGGGACGCTCAGATTCGCGGGGATACAGGTTCCGATTCAACCAGTGAAATGGTACCATCTGGGTTCTGAACCTCGATATAAAGAATGAGCTCATCGTGATATCTCGCTGGGGTCGGAGACTTGATGGTCTCATACGTGGAGGGCGTGCTCTCCACGTGCCGAGAGAGCGTCTCGCTCGCCATCTTCACGAAACGCATGATATCGACGTTGTCCGTCTTCGCATAAGGCCGGATAATGCTTATCTTCGCGGAATCATCGCTCCCGTACTTGCCCAAGGGAGACTCAACCGCGTCGTGAACATCGACGATTCGAGTGCCGCTGTCCGTCAGCTCCATGACCCGATTTACAGGTGTCAACAAGTAGGGAGATACAGCGCCTTCGTTGGACTTCCTGGAGGATATCGAGGACGACGAGGACAGGTCCGGCGTGGACGGCGCTGTGGAGTACGGCGAGTCGCACAACGTGGCAGCCGACGCGAGCCACTCGGCGAAGAACTGCGTCCAAGCAGCACGGCGCGGGATGAAGTGGCCTATCACGCAGAAAATGAGAATCACATTTTAGGGCTAGTAAACGGAAAGAAATGTTACAAACCACCCTCGTGCATCTCCACTCTGGCACCAGCGCTGTCGAAACGCCGAGCCAGATCCTTGGGCCACTCTGGCTTGACCATGGTGTCGTTATAGCCGATAACATGCAGCGAAGGCGCCTTTATCTTCGCTGGGAGCGGAAATAGAGGCGAGGGAATGATGAAACCAGATATCAAGATAACAAATTGACTACGCGATTCCGTTGTTAGTCAGGAGCGGGCTAACACAGCGGAGTGCTCACAAAGGAGGATGATCAACGTTCTTGAAATGCGGCTGCATCTCGGGTTCTTCAAGCTACCGAGGACGTTGGTAAAGTTATCCCCTGAAATTTATCTCACTCACCCATCCGGCGACCATGGCAGCCATGGCGGAACCTTGGCTGAAGCCGAGGAGACCCTGAAATCTCGTGTCAAATCTCGCATCTAGATATCGGTCCGCGTCGACACTCACATCGAACGGACCGTGTTCTTCCAAGAAAGCGCGAATATGAGCTAGGGATTCTATTACTGCGTCCGTGTCGTGGGTATCGGCAAGATAACGCCACCAGCAACGCGGGCGAAGATCATGCTCGTCGTTCTCGAACCGGCGAGATGTTGCCAAGGACGAGGACGATGCCACTGACATAGAGGACGGAGGATCGACTGGATATAGTATATGAGGCGCATCTAGTGTAACTGCTCGGGAATAAGTTAATCTCGTGGCGCATCACTAGTGAAGGTGCCGTCGTACCAAATTCTATGTAGTCCTTGCACGCGGATTGGATGTGCTCGAGCTGGAGGAGCAAGAGTCTGAGCCGCGGGCGCCATATGAAGCACGCATATCGACGTACCTTTCCTCGAAGGACACGAGCGTTCTGGAAATGACCGTGCAGCGCAAGTACTCGCTTCATGGTGCAGTTGATCTGGGGATGCCGAAATGCGTGGGGTTTGGGGCACGACGAGAGTTAAGGGAGGTCTAGATTAGAGTATAATAAGATTCACGCCTTGCGCGCGTGGAGTTGGGTACACTTACGCAGGCCATGAAGGTGCGAGGCCTCAATATGTACGGGCACCTGCCACGAAACCATTCCGAAGCTCGCAGGCGCAAGGGACGGGGTTCCCATTTGTCAATCTCCGCGCCGAGTTGATCAAGCGCCGACTGAGTCGTCTACGCACGTCACAAAGATCGCCGTCATCGATACGCGAATGCAATGCAGCCAAGCGACGTTCGCTAGCCCCTGTATAGACGCGGAGCGCGTTTGAGCGGCATAGCGACCACCTCCAAGGACCAGGGAGAACCAGTTCGTGACAAGCGAACGAGTTATTCGAATTCAGGAGCGCAAAGAACCTCGCTGCGAGAGACGGCTGGCCAAATTGGGGCGGCTGGGGTTTCAGTTGCGGGCGTCGTCGGTCACGATTGGCACAGGGTGAGTTAGGCAAATTCAATTCAAGCTTACACAAGCGGGCTGGGTGCCGACCCGCACGCCCGGAGCGCCGTCTCCTGCAAGATGCCTCATTGTTCTGCCCCGATTTGTAGACGCGGAGCGGGAGCGACAAATATTTCTCGGCTGTTTCGCGTGCCAGCGACATAGCAACCCGCTCCCGGCGCAATGCCACGAGTCAAAGCGAGGCCAGGGGTGATATTTCCACATTCTTTTCTAGCACGACAATTGATGCAAGAATTGGATCAAGGCCAGACGACGCTGGCATGACGGCGACCAATGTTGTCTGTGATGCGGGCGTCAGAGGTAAACGATCCACTCCCGCAGAGCTTTGTCCGACGTGGGCGTGCGAATTTCGAAAACGGCTCTTTCCGCTGCTGAACATTGACCGGTATAGCCCTACTGCACTGATCGCCTGAGATGGGATTTGGCAACTCAATGTCGTATACTCCGCCTCACTTGCTCTCGTCCTTCGGCGACAGAGTGCAAATTATGTCCGACCGATCGATCAATCTCATATTTTCAACCCAGCAAGTATGACAACGGCCAACGCTCGGCCAGGATTAACTTGCGAGGAAAACATGGCAACGTCAAGGGTGTCGTTAAGCTTGCCGCTGATAACTACGAACCGACAATCTCAAGCACAAGGACTTTAAATGCCTTCTCAGAACGCTTCCTATGCCTCGTCGAGAGATGAAATTCATTGGGTGAAACCAAACACGCCAACTCTCCTCGGTGACCTCGAAAAGATCCCGATTCCCGGTACAGACCTGATCTTTGCGAGCGTGAGCAACAATCTGTTGACTCTAATACATCGATCTAAACCTATATTGCGTATAGCTTGATGGAGGGTGGTTCTTACCCGGCCCAATTCATCTTGAAGGGCTCAAGACCGCTCTCGCCGCCGCCCTCCACGACTACCCCCACGCAGCCGGTCGCCTTCGTTCGGATCCGGAGACCGGAAAGTGGTATATAGCTCTGACAAACTCTGCGATATCTATCACTGTCCATCGCAGTTCGGTCGATCCTCGCCCTGAGGTAGAGTTCATGTGCGAGAGGAACCCGGAATTCTTGCCATGGAGCTACGCTCCGACCAGCCATAACGACGAGCCGCTCGTGCGGTTCAAGCTGACGTACTGGGAGGTCACCAACGAGTTCAGCTTTGGACCAAGCTGGTACCATCGTCTGGGTACGCGGTTACTCGATTTGCCGCCTTTCCTTGACTCATCCTTTGCTGCTAGGCGACGGACTCACGTTTTGGCGATTCATGGACAATCTCACGAATTGCTACGTAGGGGCCAAACCGTGTTTCGTTCCCACCTTTGAGAAGTACATGACGGATCCGCCTACTCTCGAGCGTTCCGCCCTCACCGATACTGTCCGTCTCGTGCCACACCTCGCGGTGGACTACTCGGCGGAGCAGTTCTTTGCTATGTACCAGAACATAATGGAGTCCACGTCTCGCATCGATCTCCAGTTCTCGAAGAATCAGCTACAGAAGATGCGCGTCTTCGCTGAGAAGAGTTCAGGCGTTAAGGTCAGCACCTAGGATGCTTTCGCGGCATACCTGATCACGGTTCTCAACCGCGCCGACGAAGAGCCTATCAAATGGTTAATGAACGTCATAGACGTGAGTCTCTTCGAACTCTCTGATATGGGCGCCGTCATGACGACCCCCGATAGTATAGAGGCGTGGTTGCTGCTGAAGGCAGCGATTACACACCACCGCCGGCATCCTCCGCGGGGAACATCACTCTTACCAAGTACTCAGACAGAATACCGGATGACGCGAAGTTCCAGATAGGGTGACGTCGCGGCTAGGTTCTGTGGCCCTGCTACGATTCTAACTATTTCTCTACAAGGCCTATCGCGTCAGTCATTCGCAATACTATTGCGACCTCCCGCGACCCGGACTACGTCAGGCGCGTGGTCGCGATCTCTGAGGAGCTGTACACTCGCAGCTCCAACGAGAACCGATGCCAGTGGTGGTTCCCCTGGGATGGGGGAGCGGCGATAAACAACCTTTACCGGTCGGTCACCCCCTCCGTCATCTTTCTGGCATTATTCTGATGTACGAGATCTTGCGACAGGGTGCCGTGGACCGGTACACACTTCGGGTATCCTGGCAAGGCGCGGTTCCACGTCCACGACGCTTGGGAACGCTACTTCCGCATTTGGCCAGGCAACCCGACCCAAAACGAGCAGGGAGAATGGCACGCCAATGAAGGTCAGTCACTCTGGATTTTGGCCCTTCAGAACCGACAATTTGATACGAGTCATTGTGCAGGGAGCGCTCGCGTGTTCTTCCGTGTTAAGCATCACCTCAAGGACAAGGTCTTGCAAATCGTGCAGAATGACATCCGCAATATGGAGTTCGATGACATTATGAAAGCCAAGAAATGAGCTCGTTGATCTCACCGCGACTCATTTCTTGCCTAGTATTGAGGAGGCCGTCTACGTCCACCACTTCCAGCTTGCGGGAACATTATACCAGTGAGTGGAGTCATTGCAGGAACGTGATTTCATCGGACACATAAGCGTACACGAGTAAATGCTGTAATCGAAGTGAAGTTGAAGTAGACTGCCGAAGATTTACCCTAAAGGAACACAATGCGCGGATGAAAGCGAAAGAACACATGGAACGCGTACGAACAAACTGAACAGAAGATCCCGACTGCTGTCAGCACTCTCTCCAAAGGTTTATCAGGGTTGATGTATAGTCCCCACATCGTGCGGGGATGTCAACACTATCGGCGACGGGGAGCTCTTGTTGAAAAGCGAATTGCGACCACACCGGAGTGGGTGGCGGGATTCTGAAGCATGCCGAGGGTTTACACTCCGAAAAGGGATCCCCTCTAAGCGCGTCAGGATCATACTCTTCGAACGCCAGAGTTAGCTTGACGCAGTCAGGTGAGCTTAGTGGAGAAGGAGGGGCAGATGATCCCCAAGACGCGTCGGTAAGCGCCGGCGTGGGTATAACAGAGTGAGGATCCGTGGCAGAGATGGACAAGAAATAATCAATCCAAAAGCGTCTCCAGGTCTTGCTGCGCGGAACGAAATGGCCTGCGAGATGGTGAGCTCTAGGTGGGAAGCGCGAAAACGTGAGCGCGCACCTCCTGGATGAACCTCGACGCGGACAGAATTGAAGCGATTGGCTAATTCCATCGTCCACTCTGGCTTCACAATTGTGTCATGGTATCCAATTACCACCAAGGCAGGCGTGTAGATGCAACTGGGAAGTTCGAACAAGGGCGATGGTATGATGAAGCCAGACAACAACACGGTAAATTCACTACGCCGAGTAGCGCGTCGGCTTTGATCATGGCGTCATGGACGAATGTTACTCACAAGGGAGGGTGATCTACTCCACGAAAGTGAGGCTGCATCTCCGGCCGTTCGAGCTGCGACAATCACAAATTCATGATCGTTCAATATGCGGCGCATGCGAAGGGTGAAGGGTGCGCACCCATCCAGTGATCATGGCGGCCAGAGCGGCACCTTGACTAAATCCAACGACTCCCTATTTCACATATCAAGAGAGGATTAGAGCGGCGACGTCCCGTTGGGAGGTGGAATAAGAGCATACATGGAACGGCCCGTTGACTTCCAGGAAATTGCGCACTTTGGAAAGAGTCTCTATAACAGCCTCGACATCGGACACCGTGTGCTGATATCTCCACCAGTACCGCCCAATTGAGGTATCCGATATATCTCCGAAGTGTTCGGAAGACATGTCGACGGGAAGGAGTACTCTCGGGGCTTCAAGATAAACTAGGAACAGGTGAGATATGGTGACTGCTGATCGAGGGAGGAGCGCACCGAACTCGATGTCGTCCTCACACATGGTTTCGATGAACCGAAGCTGGAGTCAGACGTGTTAACATGTAGTAATGTCCGAAGGGAGAGCAATGCCACCACCTTATGACGAAAGATGCGAGCGGATTGACCGAGGCCATGGAGTGCTAGGACTCTCTTCATCGCGAGTGAGATGGAGGGACACCAGGAGCGAACGTCGATTCGCTCCCTAATATATCGTGCGGAAAGCAAAGAACGCCGCACGATCTGGCTTGTGGCGCACGATGATGATATACCCGAACGGCGCAGCGTGCCACAGTCCCATACATATATTACCATCGCGGCGGAGGGCATCCAGATGAACGTCAGCTTCGCAAAACGTTCCTTATTGTTCTGAGCGTCCGAGCTTCGCGAAACGTTCCCAGGAGATGGAAGACAAAAGAAGTGAGAAGCCTATTTGGGTGTTCCGTGGCAATTTCGCAGGAAACGACGGAAGTGAAGCCCTCATTTCCCACTTTTGTCCTTTCAAATCGGGTGGTAAGGACAGGGTGCGGCAACATGCAGTACTGGGGAATATGAGCACGATTCATCGATATGAAATCTGTCAACGTACACCCGTTGATCCGGTGCATGCATTCATCCCACGTTTCGGCGCGGGCCATATATGTTCACTTGCAGTGAGAAACGCACCATCACTGGGCCACTGGTGAGTCATCGTACTCAAACTTGTCCGCTTTACTCACTGAAACTGCAGTGCGGATTACCCGCTTTTGGAAGGGTAGCTGTATCACTGAGAGGAACAGGGAATCTGACACCGTGAGTTCTTTGAAGACGTCAGGGTGCTGTGTCGCAAAAGTTTTGACGTTGCGACAAAAAACAGCACATGAGCGATGCGACATATGCCGCGTCTCAGACCATAATTCGTCGCGCTGTTGTCCGGATTTTCCATCCCGATTGCATCGGTATGTCATCAGACTTCATGATGATAGCATACCCGTATCGGTAGTATGCGAGTTTCAAGGAGCATGCAGAGCACGGCCACTTGTCGAGCTATCCGGGGATGCACGTCCACGACACCATCGCCTCTGAAATGCGTACGTGATGTTTGACCCCCGCATCAGATAGCCTTCGTGATCCCACGAGACGCCAGTGGGACATAGCTTGGATGCTGTTTGACGTAACCATGCCTTTTGTGGATCACCGCCAGTCTGATCTGCTGCAGCGGTATTCACGTCGACTCGGAGAGAGATCCAAGATAGAGTATTAAGCGTGAAGCGCGCGACTAGTATGACCCGGTCCGAGCGGCTTGAGAGTGTCTTGTAACTCCGTAAGACACGACATGGGTGAGACAAGCTTGAATGCAGCACATTAAGCGTTGTAAGTCAGGCCGCGTCGAAATCGCGGCTCAGGTTGTCTCACAATAGGTTACGGATTGCGTAGTCAATATCATTGCAGCGTCGATAATGCTCGATGAGTACACGCTCGATCTCTTCGATGTAGCCTGGATGATCGAATGAGGACTTGAAGCATGAAGAGCGGCGCACAGCCAGTCGAATTTCGTAAGCGTTAGCAGAAACGCTGGCAGTGTATCAACCGAAAATGGAGACGGTCAGGCGCGCGGAATTTCAATGAACCACGTGAATATGAATGACTGCATTGACCGCTGGCACGCTGCAGCACAAGTTCAACTCGCTCTGTTACGGTCATTCACTGCCAGGGTTCCGCATTACGAACTAAGTCTGGATTACTTTTTCTACGGAAATCCATATTTCATATCAAATGGCTGGTTCAAATGTGATTGTTACATTCCATACAAAGATAGCTTGCACAAGTAATATATACTTATATGGTAGGTGACCTGCCTTATAAGGATATATTATTTGGTTGAAAGTATGTTTGTACTTTATGTCTCAACCGCATCTGAACCAGCCATTTTATATGAAATATGGATTTCCGTAGCAAAAGTAATCCAGACTTCGTTCGTAATGCGGAACCCTGGCAGTGATTAAAGCCATTCTCCGTTGCAGAGCTCAGATGATTTTTGCAATCGATTTTCAAACAAAACCTACACCTGCGCCGACGATGGGAAGGACAGATCCAACGTCGAGCGATGACTGGGAGGTGGAACTGCTGCGCATTGTCGTGTTTGCTTGTATCATCCCCACAAGGTTGCGCGCATTCTGCTTTACCGTGTCGTATGTGCTTGAGATTGACTATCTGCATATCTCTTAACTCGGGATCTGAAGTGTTGCAGACACAGAATCGAGAGCGTTGTGTTAATTCAGAAGTGTGATGCCCAACCGAGCTGTCAGTCAAGGTTATGGATGCAGGTGGAATAGCAAAACACTGTTGAGGGCATGATATTATAACACGGTACGTCGATTAGCTCACCTCTTGGTGGACATATGCGCTTGCTGGGGGAAGAAAACTGAAATTAATGCCTTGCAGAGATCAGTCACTGCAGGGTCATACCCGCAACCCACGCCTGGTTACGTGGTGACGCGTGCCCTCATAATGAAGCCCTCTCAGAACGTCTCTTCTATCCTCTGGTCGTGACGGCCGGATCTACGATGGTAGCTGTGACCAAGAGGGGCGAATGTCCCTCAGTCTTTCGTTCGCACGACGACCTGGCTTATCGCAAACCTCCGTCATCTCCAGCCAGGATCCTTCCGATCTACTGCGAATAGATTGCCACGAAAGAGACCTGCATATATCCTCACATATGCCTCGATATACGGCCGTATTGGCGGCTGAGAGCCACGATATCCCTCAGTGAGGTTGAATGAATGTTCCGTTTCGTGATTTCTAACGACGCTCTGCTTTATTGCACAGACCGAGCATTGTTTAATCATGGGATTCCATGCTCTTTATGCTCCTCCTAGCCGAATGTCGAGAAGCCAGATGACTTGCGTATGTGACGCACTCGTCGACCGCCGCGCCTTCTTGAGTTTCAGTAGTTATAAACACCAAGAACCGATATTACCCCGCTTGCACCGCGCGGGAGCCCTCACGATGCCGCGATGAAGCAGTTACTTGACCGGCCTTCCGACACGACAGCGTCAACATTCACCAGTGAACGATCGGCTTTCGAAGCGAGCCGATCAACATGAGAGACGCGCATATTCGCAAGGTTGACCCTGCAGGTTTCGTTCCGGTGCCTGAAAGTGCATCGTTCATCGATACCGACGTGTACCGGCCAGGATACATGCTCCGTGTCTAGGTCCTGCAGTTTCTCGATGCTGTTGGATCCTCTGGATACTTCTTGTAAGGATCTCTCGGAAGCCGACATGTCCCCGCGGTCTTGGGGCTTATCTATCTGCAGGCTTACACGGTCAAGCAAGAACGAGCGAGGTATTGGTCACATTTCGACATCATCCACAGGAGAATCGAAGGGCGGCTTCCAGATGCTTGGGATACATTCCTCCTGATACGGATGGTACACGAACGAATATGGCCCTGGAAACTCGCCAGCCACTCGAAGGGTTGCTTATAAGATCGCACGCCTCACCCGATCTTGAAGGTTATATTCCTGCTCGTCGAGCTCCATGGCTCCCTTCCGTGTTATCCTGCCTCTAGTCTCGGTCCTGCAGTCGCAGCGCCAGAGAAGGTCCGCCGACCCCGAACAGAGCGCAGGCGCCCCGGAGGCACTTTCACAGTCTCACGACGGTCCGCCCATCCAATCCGAGCTCAACCTCAAGTCCGGTACCGACATACTCCACTCAAATGCGGGTCAGCCAACGCTTGGCGAGCAACTCGAGGGCGGCGAGGTTGACGACGAGAAGAACGAAGTCGTCCCCAAGTATCGGTATACCCCGCTGGTCTCGGGTATCGCCATCCCTTTCTGCATCTTGCTCCAGATACCGGGATTGACGGAGCACTGGTATATCCGTACGTACGGCAACCAGATCGTCGAAACGAGGGCCAACCCGGCCATTCTCGATGTTGGTATCTGCCTCTCCATGGCGTCGGCCGTGCTGGCTAGCATGTGCCTCATCGTCCGATTCCTCGAAAAAAGGGTCTTACTATCGACTATTTTGTGCCTCGGATTTCTGACCTTCCATGGTAAGTGATCACGTCGCCGACGATTCTGGAGAACGGCTAACTCCGTCATGCAGACACAATCAATATCATCGCTGTCACGATATTTGGCGTTCAGCATCGCTTCAATGACGGGTTCACGTACGGTGTGTGGGATCAGCCTAGTCGCATGGCCGCGTTCTCTAACAGATCGATATCCAGGCCAAGCCTTTTGGATCACTGTAAGTCTTTCACCTTCCGCCCCAGTCAAGGGATCGATGCTGACATCTGATTGTAGGTCTGTTCTACAGTGGTATCTTTTTTCACCAACATAAGTTTGGTTTTCGACCTTCTTCGAACCGAGGATTTCGAGCAAAGTGGTCCGTGTTCCCCTTTCTTTAGTACTCTTGTCGTATTCATTTTTCAACCCAGGTAGTGGTCTCACACGCAAGCAACGCTCGCTCGTCATCATGATCATCGTCTTCCTGTCATATCTCGCCATGGGTGCCCTAGTAGATTGTTATATCCTCAACCTTACGTTCATTGACGGTCTCTACTTCTCAATCGTCACCATCGAGAGTAAGTCGTCTCATCAAACCGTAGAACCTTCCGCTCAATCTTCTACCTCATAGCTATCGGCTTTGGTGATATTGCACCGACCACGTCGGGCGGTCGCGTCTGGGTCTGCTTTTTCGCGACTGGTGGCATCATCACTCTTGCCGTAACCATCAGTACCTTCAGCGACAACATTATGGAGGCGCTGGAGACTGAGTATCGCCACCGCGTCGAAGAGATCAGGAGAAACCGACGAGAAATGAAGAGGATTCGAAAGGTCGAGGCCCGCTGGCGCAGTGCCGTTGAGTATCGGCTGCGCGATGCTCGTGAGCCTGTCTGGGTTCCCGATCGAACGGACGCCTACAGTACTTGCCTGGGCAAGATGGTTAAGCTTGGCTCTCGCGCGAAGAAGACGGTCAGCACGCCTTCGAAGATACTTCGTCCCGCATATGGAAAGATGCACATGAACCTCGAAGCCCTTTCGCCCGCGCAGCTCCGCGAGACCGCTCTGGACGCCGGCATGTCGCTCGATACCGTGTGTCAGCACTACGCTCAACATCAACGGAAGTTTTGTGGAAGGTCGACCCATTGGATCCAGGCTACCTTTTCCGCCGGCGTTCACCCCATCCCGCTGGTGGACCAAATCCCGCAATGCGCCCCCGGCGTTTTACCCGTTAGCAGCGATGCTAACGCGATGACAACCGACGAAAACGCTGTTCAACAGGTCACGAAGGCGAGGTTCGCTGTCGCCGACCAAACGAAGGACAACGACTACAGGCTGTGGGCGGTAAAGGACCGCCCGACGAGGGTCCGGCGCTCTCAGTCCCGGGAGGAGTTATCAGCGTCTGGACAAGAATGGCTTGCAATGTCTTATGATGACTTCCAGAATGGCATGGAACGAGAAGAGCATAGACAGTTTTATGCCAAGTTGGCCTTCGCGTGGACGTTATTTCTGCTCTTCTGGCTGGTCCGTCTTTCGCCAACCTCGCTCCTATTGTTATTCATGTTTCTATCCACAGGTGGGAAGCGCCATATTCAAAGCTACCGAGAAGTGGAGCTACGGTACAGCGATGTGGTTTTGCTTCGTTACCTTCTCGACGGTGAGCTCATCACAGCAAGTCTAATGCGACTATGATTGAATTGAGGTTTATTGCTGTTCAGATCGGATACGGCGACTACCACGTCGCGACTCCAGCGGGGCGAGCCGTATTCGTCGTTTGGGCCATCCTCGGCGTCGCCACGTTGACAATCCTCATCTCTCGTAAGTCCCGTGCTATAGTAGACCTCGGTTGTCTTCATATTGATTTCCATGGCCAGTTATTTCCGACGCATTTTCTTCCCGCTACAAGAATGCGTTGCACATTGGTGTATTCGATCGCGCTGTAAAACGGTATCGGAAACGAAGAATCGCGCAAGAATTGGCCAGCCGGCCCCGTCACGTCCCTGGCACCATGCAGTCCGCGGAAAGTTCGGAGAAACCTGGCCTCAAGCGTGGCATCCAGGCGACACGACTTGAACGTAGCACTTCCCAGTCGCGGCGCAATGCAGACGCTCTTCTCGAGGCCCTACCTCGCGAGATTTTGGGCTATGCGCGCACGTTTCACGAGCACGTCCGTATCGTCATGTCTCAACCCTCTGGTCCGTCCGGCAGGAGCACTCGTGTTTCCACTGCTGGCGATGTTCCCGATGGCCTCCGGCGCCTTCTGGACGACATCGCGGACAAGGAAAAGATCAGCGACGACATGAAACGCGAGATACTGTCGGATGAAGAAGCGAGAAACGTAAGCCGTATCTTCGTCCATTGGAACGACGACAGTGAAAATGCTAAATACTTCGCCCGTAGACGCTGTGTATGCTCAGCCTGGAGAGCGAACTGGCTGCGATCGTACTGCGAGTCCTCCCCAGCCTCCGTTGGAAGTTCGCTGAAGCCCTCAGAAACATGATCGCCTCCGCTGAGCGTTCCTTGGACGCACTGGCTGAACGCGACCAGCTTCAGACAGTCGGGTCCGCCGAAGCAGGAAACAGTCAGGTTGCATTAGGCACAGAATGCCGAGATGTTTCAACCCCGCCTTCGAAGTGCTTGTATGCATGCGCATCAGATCCGAAACACGGGCGAGTAAGAGCGGACTCGGACATCACCGTCGTGGAGGACGTCTCGCGCGCGTCCGGGTCGTTCGATCGTCACTTCGACGCGAGTCAGCCTCATGTCCAACCTCCGCATCCTCATGGACTCGTCATATCGATGGGGAACGTGGTGGAAGACCCTGAGCCTATGACGCCTGCCGACCTTCGTGCTGCCGCAAGGCGGGGATTCTAGCGTTGGCGTTCGCGACATGCGCAGATGTCTTGTATATCGTCTCGTCGTAGAGTGTACCATGGACCTCAACATATGTATGATTTTCAAGGTCTTGAAACTATGATATAACAAGAGTGTTATACGTCGTCCGTTGGTATCGCTGAGCGGGCAGAAACACAATCTCCTACGCCGGGACGTTGGTCACTTCCGCAGTATGTTTCCATAGCTTGTCCCGGAACTCCTTATCCGTCGCGTAGCCTTCGCTCGTCACTTCCTCAGCCTTGGCATTGCGGCGGTACCAACCCCGTTCGGCGGGCGTCCCAGCGAGGAGCGAGCGGAGCATGAACTCGCCACAGTCCTCCTGCGAATTGGAGAAGGGGTATACGAGCGCAGCGAGCAGCGGGTTGGCCGCACGCAGGAGCGGGTGCAGGTTGCTGTTTTTCAAGATGGAGGTGCGAACGGCGCCGGGGCCCGAGTGAGTGAACACGATGCCTTGGTTGTCCGGCTGTTCGGCGAACGACTGCGGGAAGAGGAAAATTGGAGGTCAGCGATGCGTGCCCAAGAGACCAGAATGGCGTGCGAGATACGCACCTGGACCATGAGGTCATTGGCAACACGCGCGTAGTTGGCGGCGTTGGCGAGCGTGAAGTTCTTCTTGAGCCCCAGGTCGTCCCAATCGATTTTGGCGCCGGTGATTGGATCAAGGACGGAAAGAGCCTTGGCGTCCTCGCCTGCATCTCTAGCCTTTCTCAAGAGCGGCAGCAGCTGGGATGCATCCTGCATGAGCCGACGTCGAAGAGAGCGATGTGTATGGCACGAACCTCATTCGTGATTTTCCATCGAGAGTAGTAATGCACAGCAAGCTTTCTATCTATCCCTTCCGGCGTTTCGTCCAGGCCCTGTTGAAAACGTGAGCCAACGTTCGACGCGAGGATGGAGTTAGCTCAGTACACACATTGAGGGAGAAGATCCCGGTGGTGATGACGAGGTAGTTCAGCTTTGGGAGACGCGAGACCAGGTCTTGAGTGACAGAATGGACGTTCTTCATCAGCGTCACGTCGCATTGCACGAACTCCCGTTTCGCATCTGGAGAGGTCGGTTTCGGGAACTTGGCGAATATCTTCTCCGCGGCTGTGAACAATCCCAATATCAGTTTTCCTGGACACTCTATTTCCGGGCAAGGATTCGTACCTTCTTTGTTACGCCCGCAGATGAGTATATGCGCGTTTCCGTGGGTGTGCCGGGCGAACGCCTCCACGGTGCCCTGACCGATCCCGCTTGTTCCGCCGACGAAGAGGGCGACAGGGGTAGACTTGGGCGCGAGGGTTGCGTTAAGCTTCACGACTTGCGCGAGAGATGGCATACGTGCGGAGTGGCGTAGGCAAGAGGTGGTGGGTGTGATGTGCCATGGACGCGAGCATGGCACCCAATATATGCGGCGAGGTCAAACTCGGAGTTCGCCAAGGCGTTCGGGATCGCGTTACGCGTCGGGGTGGCAGTGACGAGGACGTGCCGAGAGCTGCCGGGCGTTCAGTCAGCTCGGCATCGGGTTCGGCGGAGCTCAGCCATCCGCGAAGCGCGCAAGGTCTGCGCGGTACACGCATCCTTCGAGTATGCATGAAAGGAATGCATTATATTGCGTGCGCAAAGCGTGTCAGGGTATGATGTACATGAATCCAAGATGTTGTCGACAGAATCCGATACACTCTACTCGTCACCAACAGTGCCGGTCTCCTTCACGGTATGCTCCCAAAGCTTCTCCCGCCCCTCGTCCGTCGAGTAGTACTTCTTCTTCCCCATGTCCTCGCCGGTGTCGCCGCGCCTGAACCAGCCCTCGTTACTCTGGAGCATGTTGTAGAGCATGAACTCGCCCGTGTCGGCAGGTGCGTGCGAAATGGGGTAGAGGAGGCCGGTCATGAGCGGGTTGAAGGGTCTCAACAGCGGATTTGTCGCCTTGAGGAGCGGCGTGCGGACGACGCCGGGGTAGGCGTGGATGAACGCCATCTTGGGGTTCCTTGCGGCGAAGGACTGTTTTCGGTGATATTTCAGCATGTATGGGCCGGAAATGGGGAGGAGAGATATAGTTTACCTCGATCATTAGGTCGTTGTAGGTCGGTGCGGAGTAGGCGGCGTTGCTCGTACTGTAACGCTTCTTCAAGCCGAGGTCGTCGAGGTCGATCTTACCGCCGTTACCTGGCGCGAGCACGGTGAGGACCTTTGCGTCTTCACCCTGTTCTTTCGCCTTGCGCAGCAGCGGCATCAACTACGCACATACAGTCAGCAACTCCGATCGTAATATAGAATGAACCCGTATACGTCGTAGGTGAACTTCCACCGGGCATAATAGTGCACGGCGAGTTTCTTGTCAATGCCCTCGGACGTCTCGTCCCGGGCCTTCATGGTGAGGATGCCGGTGGTGAGCACGAGGTAATTGAGCTTGGGCAGGCGCGACACAAGATCCTGAGACACCGAGTGCACGTTCTTCATCAGCGTCACATCACATTCAACGAACTCGCGCTTGGCCTCGGGCGAGGTGGGGCTGGGGATGCACTCGAATATCTTCTCCGCCGCTGTTCGCCCATTTCAGAATCGATTTTGGGCGAATACATACGTACAAAAGTGGAGATATGCTACTGACCTTGGCGGTTCCGTCCACATATAATAATATGCGCGTTTCCCTTGGTATGGCGCGCGAACGCTTCCGCGGTCGCTTGGCCGATCCCGCTCGTCCCGCCGACGAAGACGGCGACCGGCACGGTTTTGAGAGCGCCGAGGATGGCGGCGTTGGCCGCGCGTACGTCTGCTAGGCAGGGCATCGTGCAGGTCGACGTCAACGTGAAAGAGCGCAACGAGGCCAACTTCCCCCGCGCCCGCGTCCGCTCCCAGAACTGCCAGTACTCGTTCGGTCGGCGCAGTTCCGACTCCCCCGAAGGAGGGAGTTGGTTTTTGCGCATGGGCCTCGTCACAGTGACAGGGATGTGACCCCAGCCAAAACGTTACAAAAGCGTGATAAAGCGTGATTATCCGCGAATATCGGACGGACGAGCGCTAGTTTTAGATGGGACGCAGCAGTGTGACATAGTAGGTGTGGGATCGCTTACATCATGTGATAGTATCAGTTCCGAATGTTATCCGTCGGTTTGCCGAGTTGCCGAAGTCAGCGCTGACTTGATAACAATCAGTTACGTAATCGTATGGTCTACTGCGCTTTGGTTTCTCTGCGTAATGACAGTTGCCGCATTTGGGTGGATTTTTGGGCGCTTATACGATAAGATAAGATAATAACTCCATACACACTGGCCGATCGATCGCCGATCGTTATCCGGCCCGATCAACCACTTTCCCATGACCCCCCCCCGGGGGAGTCGGAATGCGGTGCTTGGCGCCACTTTACTCACGTCCATAACGGGTCAAACCCCAGGTTGGGGTCATCTCCGCCGGATCACTGCGGCTAAATTACGTAATATTTGCTGCCTTCGTCGACTCGAAGTTCGTGTCGCACTCTCAAGAATGCCTATGATTTAGGACGGCATGTGCGCAGTTACTGCGTGTAACTTTCCATCTGTTGGGCTGCCGTGGCCGCTGAAACGATGAAGATTGGGGGTCGGCCGGACGCGCCACTGCGCACGACGCCATGATGCAAACATACAAATAGGCTTCCGTCCCGACTGACCCACCCGAAGCAATCCGACCCCGTCCAACCATGTCTCACTTCTCCCATCTTAACTCCTTGGCCACCCCGACGAACCTCTGCATCGGCGTCGGGCTCAGCGCGAGTTCGTTCCTGTACTGGGGCAACCTCGGCCTCGTGCGATGCGGGCCTTTCGCAATCATGAACACTAAAACGCGCGACGCCCTTGGTATCCGACCCGCGCAGGCCCTGCAAATCTGGGAAGACGCGTACGACCGCGGCGCGTAAGTCCATTCACTCCTCCTCCCGCGTTTTTCTCCCGCGTCTCTGACCGCGATGTTTCGACCCAGCGTGCACTTCTTCCCGTCGGGCGTGATCGGATTCCTCGCCTTTCTGACCGCCGGGATCCTGCGCGGATCCGGAGACCACCCGCGCAGTGCGCTCTTCTTTATCGCTTCCGCCGCCAACTTCGCCGTCGGCTTCTTCACCTTCACCGCGATCATGCCGCTCAATAATCACCTCAAGTCGATCCTGCGCAGCGCCGAGAAGCGGTCGGGCAAGAAGAACGCGCCCGAGCTCGAGTCGGAGAAGGAGGCGGAGGAGACGCTGGGGAGCATCGACAAGTGGAAGACGCTGAACGCGGTTAGGATGGGGTTCGCGCTATTTGGATGGACAGCCGCGACCGTCGCGATCTTACTCTAAGCATGTTTGAAAGGTAATCTTGCAATATGCCTGGGTGATTCGTGTACTATGACTTGCTCTATAATCTCCCTTATCGGTACATGACCTGCTTTGACCCCAGGATCTTCAGAACGCATCTCTCCGATTGCATCGGGCCGACACGACGCGTCGCTAAGGCAGTGGCGGTGCTGACACTCGCGCGTGCCGAAGAGCTTCCGCGTTGCCCAATGCCGGACGCGTCCGCAAGCGCCAACGCAATTATATTCACGGTCCCTCGATTCTCACTAAAATGAAAAGTAAACCTTTTCTGCGTCTTTGATAGCCTACGAACTAGAGTTCCACTGTTGTTGGTACTCTCTGCCGCTCCTCCTCAGTCAAGATGAAGCTCCTTTTGACGGGTGCCACTGGTGCAGGTAAGGTGTTTCTCTCGCCTATGCTAGCGGCACTACTCAGATGAGACGTATTTGATTTAGCGGGCTTGTCGATTCTTCGCTACGCCCTCAACGACCCGTCGATATCCAACGTCACGGTCCTCGGACGCCGCTCGCCCCCGGAATCGTTTTTCGCTACCCTTCCCTCAAACGCGATGTCCAAGGCGACCTTCGTCACGCACAGCGACTTTCTGTCCTACCCTCCCTCCTTGAACCTGGCGCAATTCGACGGCTGTGTCTGGGCGCTTGGCAAGAGCCAGGTCGGCATGAAGGAGGACGAGTACATCCGGATGACGCACGACTTCCCGATGGAGGCGGCCAGGGCGATTATCGAGGCAAAGAAGGCAGCGAAGAGCGCTGGAGAAGCCGAGGGCGACAAGCCGCTCAGGTTTGTATACGTGAGCGGGCAGAGCGCGGACCAGACCGGCAAGAGCTGGATCCTGTTCGCGCGCGTCAAGGTCAGCAACAACTCATGGCGTTACTCTTCACCCCCTCCCTCGATCTGACGGGAGTGATCGCAGGGGAAAACGGAAGCGGACCTCGTCAAAGTCAGCGAAGAGTCCGACGGCATTCTCATACCCCATTTCCTTCGCCCAGGCTACTTCTTCCCCGAAGCCGAGGATGCGAGGGACACCAGAGGCACCTTCGCGCGTTTGACAGACAAGGCGAGTCCGATTCCTTCCTATCGTATCCTCTGGATCGATGACGCTGACAAGTCGTTTGCGTCGTGCAGATCCGGACGCCGATGATCTCCACGTTCATACCAAACCTGTACATCCGGGCGCGGTCGCTGGGCCAGTTCGCTGTCGAAGCGGCAAAGGGCACGTGGGGAAATGATCAGATCTTCGACAATGCCCGCATGACGGCGTTGTTGAAAGAGCGGTTTGGGGGCAGCTCTTCGGGGGACGTTGCCCGTGATGAACTCTGAAAGTGTGATGACAGAGTCCAGGGGCGCTGCATGTTCACAGCTATTAAGTTAGGAAGTGACGTTATAGATGAAACGTGCAGCTATCGACGTCCATGCTTCATAGGGGACAAGCGGGATTCTCCGGTCCAGCTAACACCGCCATGCGTACATTCAATGCATCGTTTACGTCGAATGCATTCTCACGTACTCGATTTGTGCTGACCTCCATTTTACAGCAGGATGTTCACGTATCGAACTGCCGTCACAGACACACCTTCTGAATCCTTCCTTTCAGGGAGATCTGCGTCTTCGTTAAATCCGCGCCCATCTCTCTTCCAGATAGATGTCGCAATCTTCTAGGACGTGTCGCGTTCTACGCTCGACTCCCTTCCTAGACTGAAACACGCCTCATCGATACCAAACACTCCGGGGCAACCCAGGAACGCTCGAACCAATCTGATCCCGCCCGCGGGCCTTGCTGAAACGCGACCGCCGCCTCCTCGCCTCAGCTTACAATACTTACTAAATCTGGAGAACTGGTCCCATGCCGTATCCGCGACCCGCGATTGCCATGATCATCCTTCCTGATTCAGCGACAGTGGCGATGTACGGAGGCGTCGGCGGCCCGACCATCTCAAGTATCATAGTGCTCCAAGTCTGTTATATGGCTACTCCGGAATCCCGTTCGCTCGTTCACAGCGATGACCGACCTACCCCATCTCGTCTCCTTGTCTTCTATACCTAAGGTAAGTGGCTTATCAGCAGAACTTCACTTCCTGTCCGGCGAGCTCACAAATTGCAAAGTTCAGCAGTGGCGAGTGTAACCCGTCTTTACTTCACGAAACCGCGATATTAAAAGATACTTCAAGCTGCCTCGCTCGCGCTCGTCGTTCGTCTGGTTCTCCTTTTTTTTTGCCAATGCAAGTGAATCATCCGCAATCATACATAGGCCTATGATCTCTGTTTGACCTGCGTCGACGAGGTACGCGACCTGCCAACGTATGTCTGAAGGAATAATGATCTGAAGGTTAGATCGCGCTGGTATGGAAATCGCGATGGAGCCCTATCAAGATACTATACCTTTTGAACCGGTACACTCCTTTCATCGACCTGACTATGTGGTTCGTCGGTGAGTGAGATGCTGCTACGGAGCCCGAACGTGGGCTCATTGTTGCTACCGTAGTCTCTGTTACCGTTCAAGATCTGGAGGTAAGTGTCTCATGATGGTATTGATCCATGCTGATACAGAGGGACGGAACAGAGATGCATACTGACGCTCAAAGTTCGAGATAGTGCGTACATACTATTCCTGGGTATAACTCTTATCTCCAGCCGACACAGGTGTGTACGTATTCGGTGTCGTCGTGTCGGAAGGTACGTGGTCTATACTCGTCGGATAAGACGTTGATGTTAACGGCCCTCAGTCATCTTGATGGTCCGGACATACGCCATATGGAGCTTTACGTGGCGAGTGAAATACTTTCTTTCTGCTACCGCAGTAGTATGTAAACGCAGCTAGAGGAGGTTTTGCTTGCTTAATCACACCCTAGGCCGTACTTGTACCAGCCATTGTCATTATGAGGCAATACCTGAAGACAGCACAAGGTCGCCATCTGTTTGATTTGGGTCTTGCGTGTTTTTACTCTTTATCATAGCTCTCCCACAGGACATCATCAAATTAACGGGTTGTACGACGGGTAGTGCCAGTGATGATGTCTGGAAGCTGTATCTCCTTTTGACAATTTCTGAGACCGGTACGTGAGCTGTCAGATTGAACCTCGCAGAGCTGACCTCCGCCGACAGTTATCGTAACTTTAACGCTCATTCGCTACTATGTTGGGTGTAAGATACAACGTAGCCATGACCGGCACACTCTGACCGCAGACTCAGATCGACAACAACAGGGTCCCGGAATATTCCAGACTCTTTATCGAGATGGTGCGCAACGACATTCTCGTGTTGATTCCGCTAGCGTTGCTTACCGCAACTACAGGTTTTCTATATTATTTCTATATGCTAGGTCGATTCTAGCTGCCGTATTGTATCGGACCCAGGGCTAACTCACGTCGATTAGTAATGAACGTGATTAACGTCTCAGTGCTCATTACGGCTCCGGTGCGCTTCGTTTTCACTTACTGAATTCGGCCTCTGGATGACCTCAAGTGTGCAGGACGCACTCTCTTCGTGTATACAACCGTGCGTCCAAGCCCATGCTTCCCGTCCGAGCTCTCCCAAAGTGACGACCTTCGCACACAGCCCACTTCGCGCCGTGCACAGTATACTGGTGGTAAGGGTCGTTCTGGATCTTAGAAAGGTGGCGAACGTATCGCCGCACGCTACAATCTCCTTGCAAACGCACGCATATGGGCATCAGTCATTGCACTTTATTGACGTTCCTCTGGATAACGTCGACAACTCGCGCTTCGAATCTTGACAAGTGGACTGCAATTCTGTCGGGAAGAAGACCCATGACCGTAGCTAGAAGTCTGCGTGTTTGCTAGCTCTATGCGAGATGTTCAGTCGTTGCTCGGGAGACCCGCTAACCTTTGGAACATGTACATGAGCTGGGACCGCTTGCCGTTGACTTCACTCTTCGCTGTCCTCTCGCCTCGGGTAGGGCCACACCGATGCAAACTTCGTCAAAGCGAGGCAATCTGTGCGTGGTCAATACATCCACAGGAATTGCATTCCTTTCATTGATGACCTTAATACCTGTTTCGGCGCGCGTATCTAGACGCCGGTGTTCTCCGCCGTTGCGCCGAACCTGTACATCCGACCGCGATCGCTAAGTCAACGTCGTGGTGGCGAAGGGTAAAGGACGCTGCGGTCAGGAAGGCGCTGCTGAAAGTGCACTTCTGGCGGCGCTGCCTGTGATGGACTCCGAATGTGCGGTACTGTCCATGGCGCTGCATGCTCACAGATTTTACAGAGATGTCGCTACGTGGTTCTTGTGACACCATACCTGATTGCGGAGAAGCGACAAGGGCATTTCTCCTTCCTCCTATGCATATAAGTCGAGAATTGTCCCACACAGCTGCAGGATGGGGTATTTCTCTATCCTCATTCAATGGCGGTGATGAGGTGCGGAGGCGCTGGCAATTCACAGTTTCAACGCCAAGTGCTATGTGTGCAGTGCTCCGGGCCAGTATATAACGATGGCAAATCCCCGGTTGGCAAGCGCAGCAATGTCCGGTCTGTCCTACAATTTCAGCATTCCGTTCTCTTTATCTCAGGCATGTCTTTGGTCAGCGAATGACATCTCCTACAGTGACTCATAATTTATACAGTCCGGCAGCGGTGAGTGTAATTACGAGTCACCTGATACACCCACAATATACTTATAGTACTCTTAAGTTGCATCTCTCACGCTTTTGGTTCGTCAACCATTTGCTGCTGTTAGCCAACTAAACGACTCGCAATGAACTAGGCCTATGATCTTTGTTTAACCTGCGGAGACGAGGTAGGCGAATTTTTTGACGCGATACTTGTATCCTCAACTGGAGGTAAGATAACACTCGTGTGGAAATCCCGATGGAGTCCTATCAAGATTCTTTATCTCCTCAACCGGTACAGTCCTTTCATCGACCTCACTATATGGTTAGTCAGTGAGTGAACGGCTTGTTGTATATACGGCGCAGGGGCTCATCGATGCTGAAGTGGCCATATCTGTTGAAGATCTGGAGGTGAGAGGTATATGATGAAGTTGAGCCATGCTGATATGGAATAGAAATGCATATTGATGCGCAAAGTATCAGATGGTGCGTGTATTCGATATTTTAACACAAGTTAAGTCTCCAACGGGTATAGGCATGTATGTGATTGGAATCGTAATGTCAGAAGGTACGTGCATGATCAGTGTCGAAATGATTGCAGGTGTTCAGGAGATCCAGTCATCTTGATGGTGCGAACGTACGCAATATGGGAGTTCACTTGGCACATAAAGTATCTCCTTTCCGCTACCCTCATAATGAGTAGATTGGTATGGGAAAAATTGCATGCTCATTAAAATTCCAGGCAATCAACATATCCGCGATTGTCATCATGACACAATTTCTGAAGACTACGCTGCGTTGTCCTTATTTCTTACAGGTCCTATGCGTGGTCTCATGAATGATTAGCCCCCGCACTATATGTCACGAGGGTATTGAACTGTGGTGTTGGTAGCAACAGCGAGCTTTGGAAACTATTTCTCTTGCTGACTA
Organism: Punctularia strigosozonata HHB-11173 SS5; assembly: GCF_000264995.1. Classification (NCBI taxonomy): domain Eukaryota; kingdom Fungi; phylum Basidiomycota; class Agaricomycetes; order Corticiales; family Punctulariaceae; genus Punctularia; species Punctularia strigosozonata. The sequence goes on along the minus strand of NW_006767438.1, from coordinate 788,083 downwards.
TATCAGAAACCGGTTCGTTGAATGTAAACCTTGATAGGTGCAGAGCTCACATTTTTTCACCGAAAGTCATAGCTATCCTAACACTGATTCGTTATTATGTCGCACGTGAGACTTTCCGCATACAATGGCCGGCATATTTTGACCGCATGCACAGATCGACAGCAACAAGGTCCCGGATTGTTTCGGACTCTTTATCGGGACGGTGTGTATGATATCATCATGCCTGCAGAGCCCTGACACCCTGAAACTGTAGGGTTTCTATATTATTTCTATATGCTAGGTTGATTCTACGTTTTTGGATGATTTGATGACGATTGTAGGACTAAAACCGCGTTTGTCAGTGATAAATGTGCTGAATCTCTCCTTCATCGCCGCGAATCTGGTGCGCATCGGGCTCACTTGTGGTTTTTCCGCCTCTAAACACTCAAATTCTGTATAGGCGGCACTCTCTGACTTGATCCAACCGTATGTCGACTCTCACACCCTGCTCATACTCCAAGAGTTGCGATGGTGACCTAGCACCCAGGCTGCTCCGAGCTGTGCATAGCGTACTGGTGGCAAGAGTTGTCATCAATCTTCGCAAGTTGGGGAACGTGTCCCCGCACGCCGAAATCTCCCTCCAGACGAACACGTATGACCACTCTTTGCAATTTGCGGATATGCCCATGGATGATGTCGGCACCTCCCGCGTTGAGTCGTGACGGGGTGAAATGATGTAGTACAACTATCACGACCGGGCGTGCTTCGGTATGTCAGCATTCCCTCCCCCGCGATACGAGTTTGCTCGAGAAACGCCTGCTCAAATACTACTCTGTCGCCAGTTCCCTTCGGACAGTGCATAGAGCACGATATTCTCGTAGACGCAGTTTTCTTGACCAGCACCACTTGAATTTTGTGGATATAATTATCGTTCGAGTCTAAGCTGTATGTCTGGATAGCCACGTACCAATGCAGTAGGTGATGCGCTGGAAAGAGCCGGATCAGATATCGCGTAGGTTTCGGGATCAAGTGAGTAATGGTCATTACATCAAGGTAAAGCTTATATCAGAATAGCAACATCCAAACGCGCACTTGCCCGATCATATGTCCTCAAGCCATGCATATGCATCGTGCTTTGATTGACAGGAAGAAGCCGGTTCTTTTCCGCCGTCGTATGCGCTCGTATGCGGCGATTCCAGTGCGTAGCAAGATACCGAAGACAAACAACAGCTTGAAGTTCACATCTCTCGCTGACCTATGCAACTTGTTTTGTCGTTGCTCGAGAAAGCCATCCAAATCGTAGAAACACGCGTACTCCTTGCATGAGGAAGACGCATTGACGGTGGCAAGAGCAGTCCGCGCCCGCAACGAACTTGCCTTAAACGGGGACAACTCCCACGTTTGTCAGACTTCAGCCAATGAGGTGCGTCCGGCGAGCCGACGGCGCACTCCCGGCGCGCTAACGTCTCTCTCGGACATGCCCCTTCTCATATTGCTCGGCGCCTCATAAGACAGCGGCAGCATGGCGGCGTTCGTGTTTCTCCACGCTCCTTTGTCTTTGACCTCGCTTTACTCTTCGCGACTTGAACGCTAGCTATCCATGGCGTCTGTAGGCACCATATACTCGCAGATGTTCCCACCCAAGCCGAAGTGGGACGTCGACCAGATTCCTGACTTGTCGGGGAAGGTGGTTATCGTAACTGGGGGAAATACGGTACGTATGTTGACTGAGTTGAGGAACGTGTTCTGAGAGGATCTCTTCCAGGGCATTGGCAAGGAGACCTGCAGGGAGCTGTTGAAGAAGAACGCGAAGGTCTACCTCGCCGCGCGTTCCAAGTCGAAAGCCGAGGAAGCTATCAACGACCTCGAGAAAGACACCGGAAAACGCGCTATCTTCCTCGAACTCGACCTTGCGAACCTGGCCTCCGTCAAGGCTGCCGCTGAGCAATACAAGTCGTAAGTTTTGTATCTAGACTACGGGATATGCTGGCAGGTCCTTATGCGGCCGTAGCTCGGAGACTCAGCTGCACGTTCTGTTCAACAACGCCGGCGTCATGACGGTGAGTCTAGCACGGCACCCGACCAGCTGACGATCCTGAACCTCATGCCCGCGTTCTATCAGCCGCCGATCGACCAGGTCACCGCCCAAAACTATGACATGCAATTCGGGTACGAGCCTTTCCCTCTCCGGTTCTGTTATCTCAGCTTATCTCGGCTGCCCAGCACGAACACGATCGCGCCTTACCTCCTCATCCGGCTCCTCTGGCCCGTCCTCCTCTCCACCGCGGAAGCGTCCGGCGAGCCCTCGCGCGTCGTCTGGACTTCCTCCTCCGTCAACTACTACTTCAAGCCGCCGCTCAAGTACGACACGCTCAAGGACTCCCCTGCGCGCAAGAAGCTCGGCCCGAGTCAGCTCTACTGCCAGTCGAAGTTCGGCGCGTGCATGCTCGGCTACGCGTTCGCGCGCCGGAGCGAGAAGGAGAACGGAGGGAAGATCGTCGTCACTGTCGTCGACCCGGGCAACATCCGCAGCGAGCTGCAGCGGCACAACCAGGGGCTGGGATCCAAGATCATGTTCAAGTTTATACTGCATCCGCTTCGTTTCGGCGCGATCTCGCAGCTGTATGCGGGCACGGCGCCCGAGGCTGCGTCCTACAACGGACGTGTAAGGATGTTCGTTTGGTCTGTGACGTGGGATGTTGATACTGACGAGACTCATCTGTAGTACATCCGTCCGTGGGCGCGTCTTGGTGAGCCTCATAAACAGACGAAGGACGAGAAGGAGCAGGAGAAGCTGTGGCAATGGATCGAGGACGAGGTTAAGGAGTACCTCTAAAGGTATACTTGCCGACTTGACTCAGTCATACAGCGCTCAGACGTATACCCCACGCGACATGCGATGTGCCTCCTCGCAATGTCAGATTCAACCTCTTGTGCCCTTGACACGTCCGCACTGTAACGTGATTTGCGATCCCTTTTGGCGATGCTATATGTTGTGCTGCAGGCTTTTTGTGCTCATGAATCTATATGAATCTGTGAGCCCGGACGGTTAGCTCGATACTACGCTCGGGACCGGAAGATACAGCCCCTCGCACGAACACAACGCGGACGATCGACCTGCGCCGATCCACCCGACGCAACAGGCACTTGCATAATACCGCTGCTCCGCTGGAGCGAGTCCTCTGTACTCTTGGACAGTTGGACCTACTCCTGCAAAACCCGCCCTGCGACATTGCTGCCAGGCGAAGGCAAAAATATTACTGCCGTTTGCAAAACAGATGGCGCGTCGTGACTTTCGCGCGTTGTTTGACCTCCCGCGGTTGTGCGGGGCATATCAGCTGTAGCTCGCCGACGGCGACGAATCTAACCATGATCCCTGAGACAAGTATGTAGCCATTGTCGATATGCAGGTGCATAGCACATTTTTGAGGCGGAGCTCGTGAGTGAGCCCGCTGTCGTGCTATATCACTAACCAGGACAGGGTATCGTTCACGGTTACTCAAGCATTGAGGGCATGGACTCATGTCCATATGAAAAAGGCTTTGAGGAGACCTCCTGAGCGTGCATGTGTGGTTTTTGAAGGTGGAGAGCAACACAGGGGGCAGTGGATGATGATACAGTACCCAGTCCTCTACTGTGTATCCTTCACTCGTTTCTGTTGCAAATTTCCTGGCCATCTGTGGATGGAAGTATGACATGCACCTCAATATACAAGATAAGTAACTTCCTGAACCAACTGGGGCACAGAAGAACTCTGTATGACCAAACGGCAAGTGATAGAGCTCTGGGAACCCTTTCATGGCACACGAACTGTTTGACTTATCAGAAATGGTTAGGTATACATCCTTGCACCTGCAGGTCAATGAGTGCTACAAGTTTGTCTCAGAAATCATGGTGAAATTCGTCGCCGTTGTCGAGCTACAGCTGATATGCTCTGCGTGGCAGTGGGAGGTCAAGCAACGCGCGGAAGTCACGACGCGCCATCTGTTTTGCAAACAGCAGTAATAGATCACCGGCACGACACCGCCACGTCCTTTCAGTTGCTTCCGCCCGGGTCGACCCCGTCTCTTCCGTTGAAAGCCTGAGGAGCAATCGCCCGCCGCCGAGCTACCCTGTCACAATCCATATGAGAATCGCGGCCTTGAATATTGTCTGCACCAGAGTTGAATTCGCCATGCCGGTCTACTTGAGGATCTTATGCCATCGAGAGGTGCTACGAGACGCGTTCGGAACGATCGACACCAACATCCGCATCGGTCCGCCAGCGGGACGATCGCGGATGCTGGAATACCCGCCCCAAAGTCCCCACTGCGTATAAAAGTCCAACGTTCTCCGACCATGTTCTCTAACTCTTGGGTTCTGCTCTTGAGTTCTTACCGTCATCATCCTTCTTTACCTACCTTGCATACCTTACTACCTATCTCCTTACCTCTATCTCCTACCTCCTACCATGAACTTCTACCTTACCGCCTCCTTCCTCCCCTTTCCCTCCCACTTCCAACAGGTTGCCGTGGTGGAGAAGCTCGAGATGATGGTATGCCCGCCCCTCCACTTGACCTGTAGTAATGGCCCAAGCTGACGAAATATCAGGACGAACTTGAGGTCGAGGCCCTCCTGGAGGTCAGCGCTACCCACGAGGCCAACGATTCCGGTGAGGATATGCGTGTGCCCCCGCCGGCGCCGCGTATCCCACAGGAGGAGTTCGGTTTCTCCGACGGTGCGATGTCCTCCTGTCCTCTCAAGGCGCCTGCATCAATGGTCGAGGAGTGGTTTCCTCGCGCGGGCGTCTTGGAGGACAAGGAGGTGGACGGATCCAAGGGGGCGGTCTCTGCGCGTCGTCACAAGGCGGACGCAAGGCCGCTGCCGCGGAGGCGGAACGCTTTCGAGGAACCAAGAGAGCGTTTCGTCGTGGTCAAGGAGACGATGGAGGTCGAGACGATGGGCGCGGGTGCCACTGCTGCGAAAGGGAAGGTCCAGTTCGCTCAAAGCCCACTCCGGTACGCCTTTCTCGTCTTCCGCATTCCGATTCCTTCGCTCACATTGCATCCACAGGCCGAGCTCTGCTCGTAGCCGTGAAGGCTCCTTGAGCGCCTTCCCCGACGCCGCTTCGATCAAGACCACGTCCCCTCAGCTCGACGTGACGAAGCGTTGCCAGAAGCCCCGCCCGGACTCTCTGATCTTCTACCGATCCGTCTACTTCGCCCGCTCTGACAGAACCAAGTTTTGATGTCTCTCGGCTCTCGATTGCGGCTCCTGTTCCCCCTCCTCTCCCTTCCCAGGCTTCGGTATAAAAACATAAAATCCCACAAAAAATCGAGATATTAACAGTTCACAAAAACATTAGATAGCGGCTTGGGGTAGTTGTAGTGGATCGTCGTCGTGGCTACCCTGTTTACTCGCTGATGCTGCTGACATTCCTACAGCTTTATGCAGATCTCCATTCTCATTGCGGCTTGGTAGCCGCGCGCCTGGCACCGAAACGAAAAAAAGATAAGTCCCAAATCCCTCGGATTACCGATTGCATTGCGACGCCACATGAGCATTTTGCTGAAACCTTCCACAGGTTCTCCCTCTTTGAGGCGATCGCGTATTTCGGGAGAAGATATCCTCGTCGCGGCTTGGAAGCCGCATGCCTGGCACCGAAATGGAAAAAAAGTGAGTATCACTTCCTTCGGATTTCATCGCGGCGTCAGTCGATCACCTGTGCTGAGACCTTCCATAGGTGCTCGTTTTCCGAGGCGATCGCCGACCTCAGTTCTCGTGCAGCTTCGGCGAAAAATATCCTCGTTGCGGCTTGGTAGCCACACGCCTGGCACTGAAACGGAAAACGATAAGTCTGAATTCCTTCCGACCGCCTTGCGGCGCTACACGAGCATTCGCTGAAACGTTTCGCAGTTTTCGATTTTGGAGGCGATCGCACACTTTCGATGCACAAGAGGCAGATGTAACGTCTCATGTTGCCCTTGACGCTGCTCCCAGGACCTCTTCCCTTGGTCAGCATTCGCCGTCCCTCACGAGAAATTTTACGCGTAGTTAGTCAGAGCGGAGCAAATGCTCGGTTTGGTAGAGCCCGTAGCGCACGCGTCGGCCTGATCAATGACGCTCTCCACTCATCGTAGTACAGACTTCGCAACAAGACGCCTAATCGTTCGGGAGGACTCACCACTTTTATTCTGACATCCCTCGGAGTATCGAGATCCCAGTACCATCGAGGCGCAGCGTCCGAGTCAAGTGCGAGCTCTCGCTTGAGAATTTCAAGAACATCTTTTTCTTCGTTAGGGAGCAGTTCGTCCTCGTAGAAAGACAAGTTGGTGTATAACGCAATGACAAAGACATAGTCCGGATGTATCGTAAGGGCAAAGTGTAGCATCGCGTTGCAGGTAGCCATCAAACTGCAAACAATATGATCCTTGCAGGTCGCCATCGTCTGAGAATCCACAGAGATGAGACCCTGCTTGGAAGCGTAGGAAAGCAGTCGATGGTGAGGCACTCCTGGAAGGGTTGACATCCTTGCTGACCATCCAGCGCGGGATTCGCACTAAGGCCCTACGGTGCGTACGGGTCCAAGGATTCGAATTTTCGTTCAGCGGCATCTGAGCAAGTAAAGAAGGGATAGAAAGCTTCACGAGTGCGGTAGGACGGTAAGTCGTCTTGAACGAACAGGGACGCGAAGATCAGACACGATCACGTGTAAACACGGCCAACACCCATCGCCACGCTCCGCAAACATGATTGACCACTCCTCATTGCCACAGTGTGCGGGTCTCAGAAGGACCCAGTGGTGGTTGTGGCGATTCAGCTTCACGATGACTGTGCTGCCACCGTCGCTCGTCATATATACCGCTAGAAACGGTCGTCATGATACCACAGATGCATCGGACAACCCTACACATCTGGATTGATCATGATACTGCAGCCTATTACTAGAGGAGCTGCTGCTGCTTGCTATTCTGCTACTACTTGCTTAAGCGTTACCTTGGTCGAAGGACACGTACCTTGTTCTTGAGCTTTGGGTCTATAGGCACGGATTGCAGGGTTTAATCTTTGCTTTCAATCGTTTGATATTGCATGTACAATTTGACAGCCTTGGGGATCGACGTGACTTATTAGTCTAGCCATTATTTCGTTGATGGGGTGGTTTCTCGTACCTTAGAGAGCTGTTCATGATCCATAGCTCGCCGACGTTCACGCGTAATTGGGTTTACAGGTCGAGCATCATATTAGGATAGCGACGATAGCAAATGGAAAATACACGAGGAAAGCATACACGAATGTAGTTGGAGATGCTAGATACGCTGCGACTATTCGGGCTTACTACCGTACGATGCGCACTTCGCCTGTGTCTCAGGGTCCACGTCCTCGAACACCGGCTTTTGGTCTTCATCCTGAGTCTGCGTCACCTGCATGTGCAGCTTAACGGCTTTGGGAGGGTCTTCAGGAAGCTGTATTTGATACACATTCAGTATTCGCAAAAGCAGACCGCGTCGCGTTCAGTTAAGACTCGCCATATCCCAAGTCACCGTAGAGGAGTTGGCGCTATCCCAGTACCAGAGGGGCTGCGAGTCAGATGGAATATTGAGCTCGGATTTGAGGAGCTTGACGACCTTCGCCTCTTCGTTCGATGCCATTTCCTCCTTGTACTTGTTGAAGTTCGTGTAAAAGGCGATCATACGAGTGTAACGATAGTGTTGGATGATAGCGTAGCGCAACTTGGCCTTGACTTTGCCGCGTTTGGAAATAAGATCGACTATTCGTCGCACCTGACATACGACAAGCATGTCGCTCTTCGCCTCCCTGGGTGTGAACAACTTGTATTTGATCCCATAAGCGCGGAATTGATCGAGAGATACGCCTAGTCCATAATGGAACCGTGGGCAATCATCCTCACGAAGGTATTCATCGCACATCCAGGGCGGAAGACGCTTCAGCGCTCGCCGGTGTTCCACCGCGAATGCGAGGAATGATTTCTGGGAGTGTACATTACGTCAGATATACGAGCAGTGTATTTGAAGCGACTTTACCTTGTACACGCGTTCTGCGTCGGAGAGTTGTGTCTCGTCAGGAGTCGTCGGCATCGTCATATCTTAGAAGGGGTTATAAATGAGATACTTATGCTGAACCTGAGGAACGCGAAGCTCATGTTGCGCACGTGACCAATGGTTGGCTGCCCAGTTCCAAGAAACTTAGAAAGGCATGGCTTCTCGTGTGCACGAGAACTGGTTCGATCGTTGCTAAAAGAACTTGCATGCCGCAGCTACTCAACGACATCACGCAGAACGGGAACTTGCCTCCGTTCATCGATAGCCAAGACCGCTGAGGACAAGCACCAACGAGCACGTCCAGTTCGGTAGATACAAATTTACGTCTGCGGTTCAATGGTCTACAGTGCCTGATAAAGATGATATCAAGACAGTGGATGAAATCATGGGATACGGTGCCGTGGTACAGACGGAATCATGTACTGGCTACGCGAGCGTGGGCTGAACCGCTTGCGTATCCGACGGTTTGTTCGGTGCGAGGTTTTCTTGACCTTGCAAGCTCTTCTGTGGCGTTTTCTTTTTGCGCGGTGCTTTCGCCTGCAGACCGGGGCAAAGGTGGAAGTGAGTGAGCGACTCCGGTTTACAGCCGTGCGCGAACACTCACCATCTGAAGGATTTCATCCCGAGGGGTGCTCACATCCCAGTACCACAGAGGTTCTGCTTCTGCCTCGAGTTTGAGCTCCCGCTTGACGATTTGAAGGACGTCAGCCTCGTCAAAGGAGGACAGCTTGTCGTCCAAGAGGGTAAAGTTGGTATAGAGCGCTATGACGAAGGTGTATACGGTGTGCTCTGTGACGCCCAAGTGAATCCTTGCGCCGCAAAGCATAGTCAGAGTATGGGGGATAAGAGGCAGGCAGGCCATTATGCTGGTTGTGCCCGGCGGGATGAAAGCTTTGCGAATGGCGTAAGAAATCAGTTGATCGTGAGGAACACCAAAGCCGTAGTAAAAGAGCGGGCAGTCGCCAGGCTCTAAGTCTTCGGTAACCATATGGCGCGGAAGTTTCCTCATGGCCTTACGATATTTTTGGGTGTATTCATAGCGTCCCCTCTAATCTCGGATGTCATCAAGTCTGAAGCACGTTAGTATTGATCCTACGTACCGCATACGGATCCAGGCTTTCGGGTGGTGACATTGGACCAGGTCCGACGACGGTGTCGGTGTTCGGTGACTAGCAGAAGGATAGCAAGGATCGAGTTGGCTCAAGCGAACTTGAACTGCGAAGACGCGAACCCATCACCTTTTATGGACTCAATCACGTGCCGTATCTAAACCGCGCGACATGGGTCTCGATCCGCTTGTACCCGTACCAGCGCATTTTGTGCCAAATGGAAGGGTCGGACGAGAGAGTGGAGGACGAAACATGGGTCCAGGATGCGGAAGGAATTCGTGCTGTCGAAGTCCTCGTACGTGCTGTTGTAGACTGTACCAACTAGACCATGAAACACTGCGGCACTTCAGCGTCGCGTAACAACAGGCAGGCCCTGACTTGGTCGCTCACGCACAGCGATTTGCCACAAGGAACCTATCCGAGGTCTCCAGAGAAATGACGATGCGCGTTGTGCGTGGCCGAGACATACGCGTTGGCGCTGCCAGCATCCGTGGATCAGCAACCAGAAGAGGCTGAAGCTCTGCAACCGTTGCAACCCTCACTGAAGATTCGTATGCGAGGTCCTCTATCGTAGCACTATGTGGATCGACGGGACATCTCAGTGAGCCGGCTGAATGTTATACGGCAGTCGACTACGCACACTTCTTTCCCGCGTTACAGCGATGCACTATGGGCACGAGCATGACCGCGATGAGCCACGAGATATTATTATGCAAGTCGAGCGTCCGGAAACACGGGAGACTGAATCACGTGGCCAGAGGGCCTACTGAACGCCGAAGCATGCAGCGTTGATCGATGATCCCCTGCTCCGGGCTCAGTCTACGGTCTACCGATCCGCCACCTGCTCATTACTCCCCACATCGCTCTGGGACGCTCCAGACATCGTCCGACGGATCAGGGCCACCTGCCAGAGCATGCGCACCGCATGGACGCTCATACGCACGTACGATATCTTGACCCATACCGAAGAAGAGGACGACGACCTGCCACAAACTCGTCACCAACCTCCGCGGCGAGGCCCGATTTGCCTGACCGACCCATTGTGCGTACAACTCAGTACGACGCGCACGGCGTGAAGGGCTATCGGTACACGTTCGACGAGAGGCCGCCGCCCAAAGTCGGCTCCGCTGGCGTGCTCGTATAAGCCCCCGGGCTCGTGTACCGTCTCCGGCATGAAGGCTTGACGGTACATCTCTGACGAGGAGACTCCGCACAAGGCCACCTCCGCTGGTGTGCCTTGATACGCTCCTGACTTCGTCTTGTCTTTGATTCCACGCCGTATCCGCACCGCGCTGCACCCGCACTCGCCACCCTCAACACGCTGCAGGCTACTGATCGACGACCGAAGGCGAAGGCAAAGATGACGACTTCGACGGCCGTAGCCGACTCCTTTAGGTCTCATCACTTATATTTTAACGACTCGAGATCATCGACTATATCCTGGCGTTTATCTGGTTTCCGTCGATCGAATGTTTCTCGTTGACACTTGTCCTGCTGGCACGATACTCTGCGTTGGCAGGAGGTTACGCAACTTTGTAGCGCCTCTATCGAGCTACGGCGATAGATGCCCTTCGTCGTAGCCTTGCATGTTTTGACAAGCAAAACGCGTGTCGGAGGTAATGCTCGTGCATTCACAAACCTTGGTAAGCGAACGAACACTACTATTCGACGCAGCGAAGACCGTATGCGATATATCATCAGATGGAGTGATGTAGAAAACACGAGTGATATCAGATGGTGCAGCGTGCTGAGGATATTTGTGGTGGACATGGAAGACAGCTGGCGATAACTAAAACGGATCAGACCACGACACTACATCTGCATCACGCGATTGATAGCTGAGCAGTCTGAGAGTCCAGCGATGTGACCGGTGCGACGTTCTCTTGCCGATGCAAGCCTATCTATTTCGTGCAGGCTATCTTTGATGACGTCGACGATCCGGCCAGGCTTCGCCTGAGCTTCCCCTTCTTAGGAGCCCTGCAAAATGTGGTTCCAACTGAGCAGCTCTTCCCGGATCTCCCCAGATCATTCTTCGAGCTGCGAGATTGTGGTAAAGCTCAGGGAGAACCCGACCCGCAAATACAGGTGCGATAGCCATTCTTTGACTTCAAAGCCCTCACTGACGAGTCCCAAGCAGATTCTCGCAGAGAATCTCCTGAGGAGTCATGACGAGAACCTAGAGGCCTGTGCAAAGGATCTGGAGGACATAGCGGACGACGACAAGCCGAACGTCGTGGACCGAGGAACTCGGGTCGACCGCAGCTATCGGGGAAGAACTGGCGAGCCCGTCACACCTCGCAGGATGCGTTTGACCCGCGGACTGCATAGAAGGACTGGCTTGCCGCTCTTTAGCGCGGACTCGAAATTGCTCGTTGAGAATGATGACGGCGATGAGGATTGGGTTGATGTACCGAGCAATGGCCAAGGTATCGACGGGGTATCTGATGAAGATGCGGGCGATGTGCGAGGAAGACATTCAAGCACGAGCCTGCGAGTATTGTGCTTAGGATTGATATATAAGTGGTTTCTAAACGAGCAGCAGGTTTTATTTCTGGCGTGCGCGTTGACAAGCAGGCCAGGCTACCAAGCAGTGGCGATATCACCGGTTCATTCCATACATGATATCCACTGGAGCGGCGAATCAGAATAAGTACAGCGGAACTGGAAGGCGATGGGGAACAACACCCGCGATATATAGTCTCCGTCGGAGGAGGCATCAAGGCTTTACATGCCAGCGTACTTACGCTGCATTATGTTGCAATCGTTGGTACGATGCCATCGGTCATATTCAGGTCATGTATTACGATCATGGGTCTCATAAGGTCTATACGCGGCATCGATTCGTTTTTCAAACTCGTTCACTTGCACTTGAAGATAGGTGTCTGTCCCGGTTGAGGTATACATGTTTCTCCCGTCTCCGAGAACAAGAAACTCTACGATCCCAATGTGTCAGTCAGCAGTCGCCTAGAATGGAGTCCGCGTTCCGTTCACCTTCTTGAATGGGCATTCATCCACCTGCTGAGCGACCCCGTTATTGCACTCGAAGATCGCGTCAGTGAAGCCTTTCCCAGTGAAGCCGCCGAGTGGACCACAGCCCCTTTGACCGTTCGGGATCGCTGAGAGTCATCAGCATTCGAAGCGTATGGTTCAATAACGCGCAACTTCGACATCTTACTAGGTGTGCCGTCAGCAAAGGCGCAGTCGCCGTCTCGTGGTATAACGAGATGAGTGATGTCTGGGCAAGATGTTAGTATGGGACAGAATTGCTTGTATCATAGGTGTCTACCTCGACGCTGGAACTTGGAAGGAGCCGCCGTTGCGATCATGGTGACAAGCGTGATGACAAGAATTCGGGCGATCATGATGTGCGTCAGAAAGGCAAGATTAGAGAAATATGAGTTGAGAGCGAGCAAAGGAGGTGATGTAAAAGACCGCCGGGGTCAGTGAAGTAAGGATGAAGCGGAAGAGTTATCGTTCGGCGATGGCGACAATTGGAGTGCGAACACTCGTTATATACCCGTCAAGAGGCGCATAACGCAGTACTGAAACTGGAAGGACAGCAAGAGGAGGAGGACGCTGTCAAGCTATTCGTCTCAGGGTAAGCGCGCTACCTTGAAATAATCGTAAAGGGCGAGGGTGACGGTGCGGAGGCTGTCTCGGCATGTGCAGATGCGGTGAAAGGCAGGTCAGAGCGATGTCTTGCTGATGTGAATGCGTCCAAGCGTTGATCAAGACCCTGATCCTAGAACGCAGTCGCGAGCGCGGCGGTACTACACACGGGGCAGCGAGTGTACCAACTTTTCCTGATAATATGCATCTACTAAGGCATGTAGCGATGTGTGAGTCAACGATGCACATGGCCGAAATTCACCAGCAATCAGCCCTTGAACCCATATTTGTCCCAATACTCCATCAAACTTTGCATCTTCTCCGTCCGCCCATGCCGCTTCAACCAATCCACCATATCCCTCATCCTGAATATCACCCGCACGCGCCCTGGCCCCCCGAGCTCTTCCTCGATCTCCCTGATCGTGCTGCCGCCATCCTTGCCCACCTCCTCCCTATCAAAACACTGCACAACACCGACGACCTCGCCCCCTCCGTCTTTCACTATCTTGATTGCGCCTCGCACGGCAGTGCCGGCAGTCATGACGTCGTCAAGGATAAGCACGCGCTTGCCCTTAATGGGCGCGCCAACGAGCATTCCGCCTTCGCCGTGATCCTTCGCTTCCTTACGGTCGTGCGCGAAGCCAATGTCGATCGCAAAGTCGCGATGAAGGACTAGCGCGGTGCATGCGCCGAACGGAATTCCCTTGTATGCCGGGCCGAAAAGCACGTCGAACTCGGGCAGCGGAGGGACAGAAGGGTCTGATTCGCCTCGTAAGGCGTCGGCGATGGTGGCGGCGTAGGCGGAGGCGAGAGTGGAGAGGATCGGCCCGGTGTTCATCAACCCGGCGTTGAAGAAGTAAGGCGACACTCTACATGCATGGGCGTCAGATCATTAACTCCGTTTGGGAGTGCGGTGAATCGGGCGCACCGGCCGGATTTCAGCACGAATGAGCCGAACTTGAGCGCGCCGACGACCATGCTCTGCTCGATGAGTTCATCCCGATACTTTTGCATATCGTGGGTCGAGGCGGCCATGGTAGTATGTGAACAAGCTGGAAATAGTTGGCCTCATCGCGCGGCTGCTCTATTCAGGGGCTTGACCGAAGAAAGAGATAAAGGTCGATTATCGGCTCCCGGAGTTTGCCGGGCCGAGAGGTATGCGTCCCTTCTGCAAAGATTTACACAACAACTCGGCATCAGTACGGAGTCTTTCGTGAATAGCTCGTCTCGTATATTATCATCATGTGTACAGAACATCCAACTGCAACGTCGTGTCAGAACCACATATAATAATCCGTCTATTTGCACTGAGGGTTCTGCCCGGCCGAGTCTGCGACGCAGAACTTGGGGATGCTGAAGAAGCCGCTGCCCTGAGGGCACTGCTGCACGATGGTCGGTACGCCGTTATCGCAGTGAACGAGTTGCGACGACACGAAATCGCCGAAACCGTCGTTGCCGAGTGCGCCGCAGCCAGTCTGGCCGTTCAAGATGGCTGCAAAAACGCGGTGCCGGTCAGCGATCTGATCCGTGTGTCGAACGGGTATGGGTCTTACGCGGGGTGATACCATCTGCGAAGGTGCAGTCGCCGTTCTGGCGCGCAGAGAGGAGACGCACTTCGGAAAGTGGCTCCGCGAGAACGCGGACGACGTCTATGATGATGGGCGCATGAGTTGCTATTTGACGCAGTACATACGATGGAACCTACGTGTCCTCGTGGAGGGCATAGCAGATACACCGGCGGTGAGGCCGGTGACGGCGATAAACAGCATGGACACAGAGAAGCGCATCTTGACTCGGTGGTGAATGGATGGGAAGGAGCAGCGACCGCCGGGGTCTTAGAAAGTGAGTGTGCAGATGTGGAAGAAACGAGGATCACTAGCGATGGAGCTCCACTCGACCTGGACACACAGTATTTATACTTGACGGTCGCCGTCCTCAAACCGTTGGAAGCAGTATGCAGCTGACAGGTTGCGCGACTTGAACGAGTTGATAGGCCACGACGGATGTTGGGTATGCAGAGACGTATAGGAAAGCAGTAGATGTTACTAAGACGGCATATGCCCGAGTTCGAAGCACTGATAGATGGCGCGACGGGTAATCCTATGCCCTCAGGTGAAGCAATCCACCAAGTCGTCGAAGTTCGCAATGTCGGGTATCAAGGGCGATGTGCGGGAGGAGGGACGGGCGTACTGCAGTTAGATATCAGGTGTGGTTCTTGGAGTCATCGAAGTCTTTCATGTGTCGCCAGAGGATAGCCCATTCATAGACTAGTCCGACTTAGTGACCGCAAGCCTATTCTTGGTGCATGGGTAAGAATGCGAGATGGCCTGCGGTAAACGTCCCGGGATGATCGGAAGCGGAACTACCGCAATGCCATGTCCATGGCAAGCAGCACAAGATCAAGAGTTTTGTCGGTCCTGCGAGGTCCGTCGGATTGAAGGTCAAGTCACCGAGTGGATTATTCCGCTGCAACGGACCACCATCAGTACACGGACCCGACCATATGCGTCGCGTAAACCTATGAGAGAGCGACTGTTCCGGGACGGAGACTCTACGGAGGATGCATGTCTATTCTTGGAGTATAGCCTGGTGTTGTGCATCGCCAAAACGGAAACACAGCATATGGGCGTGCAACACAGTGCAGTATTTCTCGAGCTAGGTAGGTAGGTATATTTCCGGCGCGGTCCCAATGAGGAAGAGCGATTAAACCGCTTTGTAAGAGCCAGTCTGAAATTTTTTCAAAGGAGGGCAAAGTCACCCGAGATGGGAGTCAACTTCTCACGGGTCACGCGTTGGCCGACGACGACCTCGTTGACAATGACATTGTGCCCTGTTCGATATGTTGCCACTCGCTGAGCACTGAGCACTGGGCATGCATATATATAACAATCGCTCCTCGATTCGATCCCTTTTCTTGCGGTGTCGTTGCTGAAGTATCGGAGGCTCCTGACATGTGCCGAGGGAGATGACGAGGAAGTGGGACCGCGACTTGGCAAGATGATCGAGAATGTCCTCCGAGCTCCCAATGTAGCTAGTTCAGGGTTGTCAAGAACGAGAGTGCGCAAGATAGAAATACGTACCAACGGCTTGCTTGGGTGACTATCCGAACATGCATTAGGGGGGTTCAGAGTTGGCGATTCTGCGCCGATTCTGCCCCAGATTCTGTGTCGATTCTGTGTCGATTTTGCCGTCGCTACGACGGTCATAATCCGATTCTCCTCACCTTCAACTCTGAACCCCCCGCTTCTACCACTGATTCTGGCCCGATTCTGTGCACGACGTAATATCCTGCCGACACTGCGGCATGCCCATCTGAGTTTTAACGACGGGCTCGGCATATCGGCAGCTCATTCGAGGTGGCGAAAACTCTGGAATTGAATGCGAAGGTCGAGTTATAACGTGAGTGACAGAGTTTCTTTGTTTTAAGCTCGAGTCCGACAGTGTATGTCCGAGGTTTATTTGCAGCGAGAAGAGTGAAATATTTATTGGCTTAAATAGGCGTCAGGAGTGTTGCTATGCGGAACTACCAAATGCAATCTACTTCTGCCCATAAACTGCTGATACAATGGTATGTCGAGGGTCCTGGTGACAGCCTCTGCCCGAGTACATATATATACAGGAGTAAAACACAGGTTGAGGATTGCCTGAACGAGGGGGTGGAAGACCCTGGAAAACCTCGTGACGCGTCAGTGGTTTCGGACTCCGAGGCAGCGACGCGATGAAGCTGAATCGGACTCTGGTCGAATCGAGTGAAGCGACTCCAGAGCCGCTTCACCAATCCACCCAGAATCGGCGTCCAGAATCGACTCTTGAATCCATCCTTGAATCCTTGCCAGAATCCCAACTCTGAGCCCCCCTATTGTCTTCTGAGGCCCGATTCTCTCTGAACTTCCCTCGCGCAACACGTTCGGTAAAACGTGCATATGCACCAGATTCGGGGCCCCTCGCGGTCACAAGCACCACAGCAAAGAAGCATACACCGTTGACCACCACATCTCGCTCAGCTAGCCCACTTGTGTGATCCTGGTCCACACGACGCCACGGACAGGAGCTCACATACAGATCCTAGGTGAGTGAGATTACTTACAACAGCTGTAAAAATTAATCCTGCCGTGCCATCTGATAGTTGACCCACAGACAGTGTCTGCGCATACGCGTATGTCTTGGTCATGCACGGTGCATCCATGTGCGGTACGTGAGTTTGAAGCACTCACGCACTGCTCAAACTTGATGGCATCTGAGAGTAGAGAGGGCGATATGAATTCGCTCGAAGATATCGCAAAGCCATGAAGAAACTCCCCCGCCGCATGTCCAGAGAAGATATGGAGCTTGGTGACTGCCCGCTCTTCTACTATGGCTTTGGTGTTCCTCACAATCGGCTGGTTTCCTACGCCATTCGCAAAGGATTCATCCCACCGGGAACAGCTGTTTACCACTCATCCCTCATAGCCTGACGAGGCTTTGTGGCGCAAAGATTCACTTGGGTGTCACAGAACACATCAACTACTCCTTCGTCATGGCGATCTACACCAACTTTTCGCTCTGGGAGGACAAGCTGTCCGCGTTGGACGAGGCTGAGGTTCTCCAAATTGTCAAGCAGAAGCTAAACCTGGACTCGGAATCGGAATCTCTATGGTACTGGGATTTGTGCGCTCCTCGGGATGAAATTCTTTAGACAGTGAATCTTGGGTAGCTGGTTTGAATATATTCACGTTCGACACGGCCAGGTTTACACTGACAGTGACAGAGCAAAACTGCGGCTACTCCTCGCAACCGTGAGAAACACGTGATCGTGTTTGTATGAAACGAATTCCCTTTGTGAGCGAGGAAGTTCCACGTTTACATTACCTATCCTCTCCTCATCTCCTCAATATCACGGTCCTATAATCCAATGAGCCCATCAGAGAATGATCCACTATATCCGATACTTGATCACTCTTTATTTTCTCGCCTAGGCTTGACTGTTGTATGAGCACAGAAAGAATTCTATGACTTCGTCCGAGAGCATCGCAGGTCCTTCTTGCGACTTCCTGATTGGATGGTCAGCAAGGACGTTAAGCCCGGGGACTGTCCACGATTTCACTACGGCGTCGGAGTGCCGTTTCGCAAGCTGCGTGCCTACGCTATCAAGAAGAAATTCATCGACGAGGACGCCACAAACATGGACGTATATGCATGCACAGAGCTCATCACTTACAGTCTCATGGACGCGTGTGGTACCTCTCTTCACTACGCCGTTCCCTTGCATATCGCCTACAATTCGATGATCGCATTGTATACGAATTTCAACGTGTATCGTGAAGAGCTTACCGAGAAGGACGAAATCGAAGTTATCCATATCCTCAAGCGCGAACTCGAGCTGGGGTCGAACGTGAAGGCGCGGTGGTACTGGGATCTTGATACCCCTAGCACTGCAAGAGTCCGAGCGGTGAGTTCTTCGAATGTGTTAGCGGCTACATGGTGCTCGTGTTTTGACGCGCGTTCCAGATTCCCGCACCACTAGAGTACTTCGAACACAAGTCGCGTGCAGCACGCGGCTTGCCATACGATCCCGCGCCGCAAAGCGGTTGCGTTCCCTCAGTTGGCTGATGTTGAGCTTGGTCAGACCCGGAAGACTTTTTTT
This sequence comes from Punctularia strigosozonata HHB-11173 SS5, assembly GCF_000264995.1. Taxonomy (NCBI): domain Eukaryota; kingdom Fungi; phylum Basidiomycota; class Agaricomycetes; order Corticiales; family Punctulariaceae; genus Punctularia; species Punctularia strigosozonata. Next base: position 769,724 of record NW_006767438.1, on the reverse strand, counting down.
TATACCTTCGTCTCATAACGTTGTTCGTGTTTTGCGCCACACACTGTCGTACAAGTCCTCAGTGGAGCTGTGGCGTCCTTCTTTGTGCATCACCAACTACATACGCTACCAAAATATCAGCTGCAGAGGACGCAAATCCGGGTCCTTGCTGTCGCCAGGGTCCAGTGCTGAGTTTGGGTGCATTTGTGCGCGAACGGGTGTTGGAACAAAACTTTCACTTCCTCCGCCATGTTTCCTCCGCCATGTACGAGTTCGTATGACACTGCCCTCCGGCGGCCTGCCTCGTAGTCGAAGGCTACTGGTTACACTCCGTCAAAAAGTGATTTCGGACTTTGATACGCGGAGAAACTGCGTTGACGTACCTTGCTTGGCGATTATGATTCGAAAATCAAGATCTGCAGAAATACAATTGAGATTTTCCTGCCGCCTGAACGGAACGCACGACCGTCGGTAAGTCTGTGGAGCTAGCAGCGTGTTGGGGAAAGCGAGTGCAGGCTCGGCGGGTGCTGGTACGACGTGAAATCAAAGATAAGTCGAAGACGGGAGCGTATCGGGGCATACCTGTGCAAGATGCCCTGTGCAGTGTCTCCGTTTTCGTCAGATGTGTATTGTCAAACCTTCACGCCGGAGGTGGCTTTGGGCGGCGCCTCCTCGTCGAACATGTACCGGTAGACCTTCACACCGTGCGCGATGCACCAGCGGAGCATCTCGCACGCACAGCGGGGCGACCATGAGAATCGGGCATCGCCGAGGAGGTCGGTAACGAGTTTTGGCAGGTCGTCCTGTTCTTCGGTATGGATCGAGATATCGTCATGCGCGTCTGGGGGTCCATGCGGCGCGTAGGATTTGGCAGAGGGTCCTGATTCGCCGAACGGTGTTTGCGGCGTCGCAAAGCAAGGCGGGGGTGATGAGCGACTGGTGGATCCGTAGACTGTGTGAGCCGGGGGTGGTCATCGTGCCCAGTCGGTGTCCTCCGGACGGTGGCTAAGACAGTTCGACGGCGTGGATCGCATCGCTAGAGGAGTAGACGGTGACGGCGCCGATGCCGATCGCGCTCTCCGTGGACCGGCGGTGAGTACTGAGGTTCTCCTCGGCATTCGCGGAGTCCTTCCAGCCCTTGAGGCAGGACACGCCGTCGTCGGTCGCGCGGAAATTCAGCAAGCTTAAGATCCTGACGAGCTTTCATACATGGGCCGCCTCAGAGCTAGTCGATGGTGGAGTTAATGTTATTGATGAGGCGCATCAGATTTGCGAGGGTGGTACATACGTGTGCACGTGCTGCAGTGTACGATTTCAACTGGGTCGCTCGAGCCACTTGTTGGTTCCCGCTATCCTGCTTCGTCACAAACCAAGGTTAGCGGCATATTTCATACATTTCGGATGTCGCCACGGGAAGGGTATCGGTATGCGGTACGTGATATTGAGGTACATGCCGTTCAGATTCGATGACAAATTGACAACAGGAGCAGACGGCGCGCAATGAACACGTCCAAAGGCATCGTCAGGCCATGAAAAAGATTCCGCGTTGGATGGCCAGCGCGGATGTCGAACGTGGCGACTGCCCACTCTTTCATTACGGATTCGGGGTTTCTCATGACCGACTCGTTTCTTACGCCGTGTAACGGTAGTATAATATTACCGTAGATAAGATTTGTAAGCCGCCGAAGGCGGCATGATGTAAATCAAGAAACACCGCGCCTCATTGGGCGCGGTCACTCACAATACTGCGAGGGCGCCGAAGGATCATATGGCGCCCATAGAACTTTGTTCCGGGCTAGAGACATATAAACTACGTACGATCTACCTGTACCGTTGTCTTTCAGCTCAATACACTCGGTTCTGTTCTGTCTCGGTCTAGTCGCGTCGTAGCATAGCTTTACGTAAGCTATATACATTACACTTTTTTGAACACGCCGTATACTATTGAAATAAAAACAACGAGTACATGAGAATGTCCGGAACTCACACACTGAGAAGCGCAGGCGTCGATCTTGACGCCCGTACAATTATTAACGAAGGCTATGAAGCCACAAAGAGTAAGAAAGGCAGACGCCAAGGGCAGCCTGGCAGCGTGAGAAACGATCAATCGGACGGGGGCCACCTATCGCCCTCGTACCTAACTGAGCCCGTCGATCTAATCGGGATGAGGACCATAGCCGAAAGACTATGGAACCAAGGCGGAAAGCGTCCGCTTCGAATAGAAGACATTAATCTAATTGTAGAACAAACTACTGTAAAGAAAGGACAGGACTATCTACAACTATTGCTACTACAGCGGCGAATGGAAAAGCGAAAGCTTGAGGATATCGGTCCAGCAGAATGGTTCAGCATTGAAAACAAGGCCGAGACCGCGGAAGGATCCGAAAGAACCAGTGGAAGCACCGGAAAAGGAAAACAAACCGCACCTAAGAGCGGCAGAGCGCGTAGAGAATTCATCGCCCCTCGTGGTGACGGAAACGAAGGCGATACCGAAGAAGAAGAAAATGAGGTACGCGCCGCAACGGCAGACCCTCGAGGCCGACAGGCCACTAACGAGGAAGACGATCTATACGCGGATCCGGACCCCATTGGGGAAACCCAGAACAATGGCAATGCACCGCCCTTGGGACGGGCCGTTCAAACACGTGTCAGAGCGCCACAAGGGCCGAATAATGCTAGGCCCCCCGCCGCGCCGAGACAAATTATCCACCGCACCTCAAACGGAGGATCGGGTGGACCGTCCAGTAGTGGAAGTAACTCCCGTTCGGGAGGAGGAAGCCAACGCACAAGTGGACGCGGAATGGGACGAGGACGAGGAAACGCCCCTGGAGGAGGCGGAGATCCCGGATCTGACCCGAATGGGAATAGCGGCGATGAATCGGGAAATGATACGCCCAGACCCAACATCCCGCGATCAGACGATGAGGATATGCGCATTCTGCGCGAGGGATCGTACATCCCATTCAGCAGTGAATTCACAGGTGTAAGCTTGCGAACAGTATACCATAATAGAATTAAACATATGATTGAAACCTACATTGGAGAATATGTCGAGCCTGACCCTAACACAAAGAGTCAGAAGCCGCCGACACCGGAGGCATGGAACGGCCAAAACGATGCGGACAAATTCCTTGATTGGCTAGAGTCACTTCTGGAATACTTCGTACTTACCGGATTGTCGGGACCTCGCCGCGACCTTCTACGGAAGTTGCACACACCTGCCCGATTAGGCGAGAAAGCGCGTCACTGGTGGCGCCTCAAGGTTTCCCGAACTAACCCCGGGATCCCTGTACTCAGTTTCACTCAAGCAGTGGTCGAAATGTTTGACCGCTTTGTGATAGATATTACGCCTGAAAAGGCAATTAAGACGTATAAAGAAATTAAGTTTGACCCGGATGCCGGGGTACAAAGCTTCTTCGACGAACTAATTGAAGCTTCGTCCAAATTATTGCAACCCCCATCTGAGGTTGACATATCAGAACACTTCCTAATGAAGCTACCACAAGCGTATCTAACCCATCTAATGCGGAACAAAGGAGTCCGCGTTGGAATTACCAAATTAAGAGAAATATTGCGGTATGCAATTGACTATGAGAATTCCAATATAGCAATAGAAGCCGCAATGGCGCTTCGAAGAAGTAAGGACGGGTACGCCGTCAAAGCCAAATCACCGGAGCGGCATGACGACCGAAGAGATCGCGATCGAGGCGGGGACAACCGCCGAGGCAATAGGAACTCGTTCCGCCCCCGGCAAACGAGAGATGATTCGTACAGAATCACAAAAAATCCTTTGCAGTCGAATGCTATTCCTGTCAAATTATCCAATACAGGGAACTACGCTACAGGAAATGCGAAAGGAGACGGACGCGGGAACGCGCCCAACCAGAACGCTAATTACATCGTGAAGCCGCGATTCAATCCCAGGATAGCTCACCTGGCGTGCCGGACGTGCGGTGAGAAGGGACACTTGTCCGCGGATCATTACGCCGCCAACGCCCAGATGAACGCTATCGACGCCGATGATGGGCGCGACCCAGCGCCATTCGCGTACGCCGAGCCTTCCCGAAAAGGTAAGCGCCCAGAACCACCGCGCGAAGCGCGAGATGCTATCCGATCTGCGCTACATCGGGACAGCAATCTTAGCCGTCCAAAGTATCCGAAAGCATGGACTGAACTCCTTGCAGCGTACGTATCAATTGATGGCGTCCGCGCCTGGACCTTGTTTGATTTAGGATCGAATACGGACGCAGTCAGTACTGAATTTGCTCAGATATGCGGACTCGATGTATTCGAGCTCGAAAATCCAATTACCCTGAAACTCGGCTGTAAGGGTAGCCGATCGAAGATCACACATGGCGGGTACTCCCGTACCGCTTTCGGAAGCATCAAGACCGATTGGTATTTCGATGTGGCGAATATTGCTCACTACGATGCCGTAGTAGGATTACCGTTCTGCGCCAAACATGGGATTACCATAATTCCTGAGCGCAGGACAATAAAACTCCGTGACGGTACTCTAATTCCCGCCGAATTGGAAGGGGGGAGGACCGGAGGAGGCGACAAATGGGCTAAGTCCGGAGAAACGAAGCCGAAACCGCGGTCCTTTCGGAAGCAAGCCTAGACTCAACAGCCTCCGCCCGCGACCCAAGACAGTGGTCCGCTCACACGGGCAAGAAACACGAATGCCAGACATCTCTGAGCATAATAATCCTACAATACTGACAATGGCAAGTGCAATTGCTGACGAAGAGATCAAGGACATCAAATTCCCGAAGGAATTTGAGGATGCTTACAAGAAACACAACGCCTTGGAAGAGGCTCAACGAAAAACTCCGTGGGGAAAGCGGATACCGTTCCCCGGACCGCCCACGACGCCACCATCACGCGCCCAAGAAGCGCTAAACGAAGAAGCAATCCCACAATTGCGGGAGCAATGGCAAGCCCAGATCGCCGACATTACTGGCGATATCCCGCTCGAGCGACCTCCTTACCGTGAAGTAAACCATAGAATTAATATCATAGACCCCCGTAAGAGATACAGAGGTCATAGGCCACGATGCCCAGAAGCCTATCAAAAAATCTTACAAGATAAGATTGAGAAATATACTAAAGCCGGCTGGTGGGAATGGCAACCGGTCGACAATGCATTACCAATGCTGTGCATTCCCAAAAAGGATGGAAAGCTGCGTACCGTGTTTGACCTGCGGGAACGAAATGAGAATACAGTGCACGACGTAACTCCGATGCCGGATCAAGATAGAATTAGAAATGACGTAGCGCGCGCCCGATACAGATCGAAGCTCGACATGAGCGACGCGTACGAGCAGATCCGAATTGAGAAAGGTGATGTACCGAAGACGGCATTCTCTACCATTCTGGGCACGATGGTGTCCCACGTTATGCAACAAGGCGATTGCAACGCGCCTTCGACATTCCAGAGGTTGATGACCCACCTCTTTAGAGAACACATAGGAATATTTGTTCATGTATACTTAGATGATATATTTATTTTCTCGAACACCATAGAGGAGCACGAACGGCACCTCGGAATAGTATTCAATATCTTGCGCAAAGCGCGCCTGTACCTATCGAGAAAGAAGGTTGACCTATATTCGGAACGAATGGAGTGCCTGGGCCATCTGATTGACGGCCAGGGAATCCATGCCGAGAAGGACAAATTGGAGCAGATCCGCGATTGGCGGACTCCGAGAAATTATAGCGAGGTAGCGCGGTTCCTCGGACTCGTGCAATACCTAGCGCAATTCATGCCGAATGTAGCTACGTACATGACACCGCTATCTAACATCTGCAGCGACGGAGCGCCGTTCCACTGGCGCCCAATGCACGAGAAATGTTTCAGAATGATCAAAGAATTGGCCTGCAAAGCACCGATCCTGAAACCGGTAAACTTCGAGAGCCCGATCCCGATATGGGTCGTATGCGATGCCTCGACCACGGGCGTCGGAGCCTATTACGGGCAAGGCCCGGAATGGAAAACGTGCCGACCCGCGGGATTCATGTCAAAGAAGTTCACTAACGCACAACGTGGCTACGCGACGTATGAACATGAGACCCTGGCAATACTCGAAGCCCTCCTCAAGTGGGAGGATAAGCTACTCGGAAGAAAAATTAATATTGTAACCGACCACGAAACTCTTGAATTCTTCAAGAGCCAGAAGGATATGTCTTATCGGCAACGCCGATGGTCTGAATACCTCAGCCGATTTGATTATACACTAACATACATACAAGGCGAGACGAATGTCGTAGCCGATGCACTGTCCCGGTGCCACAAGGCTGACCGTCCAGATGAGAACCCCGCGCCGTACAACTTTGTTGACGCGGATCGCCGATTAGATCCCGCAGGGGATGACCTACCGGCGCTCAGAAACGAGGAAATTGCTCACCTCAATGCAATGAGGCTACCAGAAGCCATCGAAAGCCGCGAGATCGAAGCGGAAATGATGGCACCCGAAATGGACGGGGCCGAGGCCACTCAGCCGGTGGCGACCGCGGACGATCCGGTCGCATACGAAGCGGCTGCAGCCACGCTGCTCCCGCCGCAAATACTGAACGAGCATGCTGACTTTGAGCAAGCCGTACAAAGTAACTACGCTAAAGATACGCTATTCGCAAAGGTACTGGAGCACCCGAGCGAACACAAAGCTTTCACGGTGCGGAACGGTATGATCGTAAGCCGAAACCGCGCGGGAAAAGAAGTTCTATGCTTACCGAACGGCCGGCTCGGAGTCCGGAGCCTACGAGAACTGGTAATCGATACCGCCCATCGGACTTTAGGCCACTTCGGGCTACAGAAGACACTGGATTATGTACGACGATCCTATTGGTGGCCTCAGATGTCGCGCGATATTGAGAAATTCTGCGCAACGTGCCACATGTGCCAAACTACGAAAGACCTGAATAGGAAACCTGAAGGATTATTGCACAGCCTCCCAGTGCCTGGGCGCCCATGGGGCTCGATCGCAATGGACTTCTTGGGACCGTTTCCCCGGTCCCGCGGATATGATTACCTCTGGGTAGTCATATGTAGACTAACGAATATGGTGCACCTTATACCGTGCACCACAAAATCTAAAGCGTCTGAATTGGCGTACATGTTTGTACGCGATATTGTAAGACTACACGGACTACCGGACACGATAGTATCCGACCGCGATTCGAAATTTAATTCCAAATTCTGGCGTGAGACGCACCGGATACTCGGAACGAAGCTGCTGATGTCAACAGCCTTCCATCCGCAAACGGATGGTGCGACGGAGCGCGCAAATCGATCAGTCGCGCAAATCATGAGAACCCTGATCCGGCCCGATCAGACCGATTGGGTCGATGCCCTACCACTCACGGAGTTCGCGATGAATGCAGCGCGTTCCGAAACTACAGGGTTTTCGGCATTCGAACTAACATATGGATACATTCCGAAAATGCTTAGCGAGTTTGGAATGGAAAATACTGTACCTGGAGTAAGGGAATTCGCGCTACACGCGAAACACTGTCTGGAACAGGCGCATGACGCCATCATAGCTGCGCGCGTGCGCCAGGCACACCATGCTAACAAGCGCAGACGTGACCATCCAGCCTATCGGCCAGGCGATCTGGTCTACGTCAGTACGGCAAATCTTAACTTGCCCATCAAACGCGCGCGAAAACTCGCGCCTCGATTCATCGGGCCGTTCAAGATTATCGAAGCGAACAATGATGCGAGCGTCTATCTGATTGATCTGCCCGCTGATCTCAAAGCGCGCCGCGTGCACCCGAGATTTCACATCACCAAACTCCGGCCGTACCTGCCGAATGACGACACACTGTTTCCCGGGCGCGATCCCGCGAACTTTTATGACTTCGGACAAGCCGAAGATCTTGAGTATGAGGTCGATGAAATATTGACCCATGAGTGGCATGGTGACGAAATCTTGTTCTTGGTACGATGGACATTGGGCGACAGCTCTTGGGAACCGTGGGATAACGTGAAGAACCTCGCGGTGATTGATAGGTACTTCGAAATCGAAGGCGTGAGCCGCGTGGAAGACCTGCCGAGATCTCGGCCGCCGATTCAAGGACTCCCTGCACCTGAAGGTGCGATAGTCACGCCGTACAGTATGCGTCCCGTTGGACGCAATGGTAAAATATTCTGGACGCTGGGCCCTGCAGGTATAAAAATCCGATACCATGCACCGGCCCCAGAACAACATAACTTGCATACTCCGTAGCCTACGTACTGTACCGAATGCCCCCCTCGAAACCCTACGTCGTTGGACCGATGCGCGGAGCGCCCTATCCCGCGCCTGCCATCAACATTCCCAACCTGATGAAACAGGTTGAGAACCTTACCCTGCGCGTCGAAGCGCTGGAAGCCACTCTTGGCTACCCGAGTTACCAAGTAAGTACACAATTTCGTACTCCGAAATGGGCGCGTTCTCACGAATGCGCTCAAGCAACCCGGCCCCGGAACTCAGTGGGTCCAGGATGCTGATGGGCATCCGGCCGCTCTGCCGGCCCCCATGGGAACGCCCTCCGCTTGGGGGGGGGAGGGTCCAGAACGAGAGGACGGCCGCGTCGTGGTCCGCCCATTTGCACATGTGGGTGATCCTCGCCGACACCTCACTCGCGAGGAAATCGCAAAAATAATGCGAGACCACGTGGTGCCACCTACCGACATCGCGTACTACGAACGACTGATCAAGGAATCGCGCCGCGAGAAACATTGGTTCGCCGTGTTCCTCGCGAAGCATTACCTTGATTTGATCAAGGAGTTGGGGGCCGACGCCTCCGAAACGCAGAAACAATTCGTTTCTGGATGGAAGGACCCTGACTGGTTCCGAAACGCGGTCCTATTGGACACTAAGAAGCGCGAGAAGCGCGAGAAACGTGAGAAAGCCGAGAAGCCGATCGACCCGGACTACTCGGACATCGAGGCCTGGGCACAGCTCCTCGCAGAATACGCGAATCGCCGCCCTCACGGTATCAAATTCGAGGGCAATGTGCCCGACGAAGCCCAGCTGAGAGGCTGGTTAATCTTCAAGCAGATCGGGCCAGCCCGTCCCGGCACGAAGGAAGAATCGCGGCGCACGCGCAACATCGCAAATCACGTGATCTGCCGATACTTCGCGGATCACGCCGAAGAGTACCGAGGCACCGTAATATCGCTAGGATGCACTATATCGGAGATGTGGGCCCCGACACCATACCGGCACGGAGAGAATGTGGAAATCAACGATTTCCTGAAGCACGCGGCGAACTGCGGCCTACAGCACGAAATGGCTGAGGGTCCCCTCCACGCGTTCGCGACCCAGTGGCTCGCCGACTATTCCGGGCCCGCTGTGGCGTGAGAACCGAAGCACGAGAAGCCGTGTCCATTGACAGGCCCTCGCGTCGCAGTGAGTCCATCGACTCTGTGACTCGCTAACTATGTATTAACTATCTCTTTCCTGGAGGGGGGAGGATGTAACGGTAGTATAATATTACCGTAGATAAGATTTGTAAGCCGCCGAAGGCGGCATGATGTAAATCAAGAAACACCGCGCCTCATTGGGCGCGGTCACTCACAATACTGCGAGGGCGCCGAAGGATCATATGGCGCCCATAGAACTTTGTTCCGGGCTAGAGACATATAAACTACGTACGATCTACCTGTACCGTTGTCTTTCAGCTCAATACACTCGGTTCTGTTCTGTCTCGGTCTAGTCGCGTCGTAGCATAGCTTTACGTAAGCTATATACATTACACGCCGTCAGGAAACAGTTCATCCCAGATGGCACCACCAGCATAGCCACCTGCTTGCATCTCATCGAGCGCAGCCTTACTACGCGTTGTCGGGCTATACTTTGCTTGGCTACTACGGCACACCCCGTTTACTCGTTCGTTATGGCGCTATATACCAACTTTTCTCTTTGGGAGGACAAACTGTCTGCTGAGGACGAAGCCGAGGTTCTTCAGATTATCAAGCACGAGCTAAACCTGGACCCAGAAGAAGACCCCCTTTGGTATTGGGACATCTGCACTCCGCGCCACGAAATACTCGAAACGGTGAGCCTATGTGTATCATTTTGACTTCGAACTCTACTCATTCACTTGTTACGCGCCACAGGCAGAAGTGCCACGCAGAGTGCACGCATCCCGTAAGAAACCGCTACGAGATCAAGAGAATGTCACATCAGTCACAGCTCTGGACGTTCAGACTGCTCAGCTATAGATCGCGTAATGCCGATGAGATATCCTCATTTACTTTCCTTCTCGCAGTAGTTGTTATTGTTGATCACAAAACTCCTTAGTACATTTATATTAATCATACATGCTGTGCTACTCGACCCATGGTTTCTGATGTTCTCGAATCGTTCTGTTCATCTTGTTCGCCTCTCAAGTAACCGCAGGTCCGTGGATACGCGAGGATTAATCGTATGCATAGCGTTTGAGCTTCGACATGTATAGCCCCCGATATCGCAAAGTACCCCCTACCAGGACCATTTACCGTCGAGAAATATCTCGTCCATAGCTGGGATTCGGACACTGACGCTCCATAGTTCCTCGACAAAGTCTATGCTCGCGGAGAGAAGTTCTGGAGTACTTAAGGCCGATGCTTATGGAAGAGTTCTGTCAATGACTATCCTGTAGTCGAGGATTTACTGGCCGACGCGTCGACAGCGCCGCCCGCGGCTTGGTGCTAAAAACAGAACACGACACTGGGTCGGCAACCGCCGCTATAGTGGCTACACCATGCAGGCGTAGCTCATTTCCTCGACGACTCCTGGTTTCGCTTCATTCCTGACCTACAATCTCGACACGTATACCCTTAATGGAATGAGTCTACGATCTCGTCACTGCTTGTTAGCTTTGCTCTTGCTACTTGTACGTTGAGAATTACCACCACAGACGTTCGCTCATGCAGCACGGTGCCCGGCACGCTATGTAACTAGGCGGTTCTCTATATTGTTCATTTGCAAGCACCAGGTCAGTTTGACGCGGAATGGGATGGCGCAAAGGAATACCTGTCGTCTGTCTCACATCGGTACGTGATACTTCTCCACTCTCGTGTCCGTGCCGATTGAGCCAACAGCACTTCGTAGAACCGCACCGCTCGCCAACGCAACGCTGTTGGTGCTTGCGCGAGAAGGCGACCTTGATGGAGTCTTGGCGAGCATGCGTGGGCTCGAGAACAGGTTCAATCGCAACTATCACTATCCCTGGGTGTTCCTGAGCGAGGTTGAGTTCTCCGAAGCATTCAAGGCGTATGTTTATACCATTCCTGTTCCCCATGCGTCGGAAGCTCAAAAGGATTAAGTAACGTATCGGAAGCCGCGAGCTCTCCAGTCGAGTTCGGTCTCATCCCACCGGAACACTGGTACATGCCCGATTGGATCGACGCGGAGAAAGCGGATCGGGAGATGGCGCAGCTGGCCACTGTGCCGAACATACCCTATGCAAGTGAGCGTTGAGCGACTCCATTCCTGTTACCGAAGAGTGACCAATCATCCTAGAGAGTATTCCGTAAGTCCCGATCACGACTTGAATGATCGTTCCCTCAAACCCCATGCAGATACCGAAACATGTGTCGCTTCAACGCCGGAGTCAGCTCAATTCTGGCTTGATTGCTGGTCACTGAGCCTTCGTAGTTCTTCTACAGGCACCCGCTTCTGCTGAAGTACAAATACTACTGGCGGGTCGAGTGAGTCCACTCCTCACCCTCTTCTAGCTATCTGATTGATCTTTTCTTGACGTAGGCCGAACGTTCTGTTCCGATGTAACATCGACTTCGATCCTTTGCAGTTCATGGTCAGCCATAACAAGACATATGGTCGGCCTACTTGCCCGTCCATGCCCGTGGTAGGCATTGACTGTCCCTTAGGTTTCGTTATCGGTATCAAGGAGATCAAGGAAACGGTGACGACCCTTTGGCAAACTACGAAAGGTAGGAAATTGCACAACGAAGCCCGTGTGTGTACTGAAGCGGCCCGGCAGAATTTATGGAAAAATATCCGCAATACATTCCCGAGAAGAGCACTATCTCGTGGGTGGCCAACACTCGGACGGGAAACTATAACCTCTGCCATTGTCAGTCTGCTTTTTCCGTGCTTTACGCAGCTTGACAGGCCTTCCTTTGACGTTGCGTTCAGATTGGAGCAACTTCGAGATCGCGGACATGGACTTCTGGCGAGGCGAGGCATACTCGGCGTACTTCGACTACCTCGATCAGGCAGGAGGGTTTTACTATGAGGTTCGCCTTGATTGACGCAAACCTGGGCTTCCTTGCTGATGCGCACCTGTACAGAGATGGGGCGATGCTCCGGTGCACAGGTTAGTCTCAACCTCTAACGCCCGTGCTTCAATTCTGACCAGGCATTCAGTATCGGCGCTTCTATCCTCCTACCACCGACCGCATTCCACTTCTTTGATCGGATAGGATATACGCATCAACCCTTCACGTAAGTCGTGCTCGTCCATTGGGTACGGCGCCATGATGTCAAACCTTTCCGTCACAGGCATTGCCCTCGCCTCCACGAAGATAGGCAAGTAGGGCTATGCGATTGTGGAGAACGCGACTCCGTGGACACCACGATCTTCTCGTGTACGGGACGCTGGCTAAAAATCATGAATCGACTCACGCCCGGAGGAGGGTGGAGGGACGTGGACGACTTTTCGTATCCTTGAGCATGAATGTATCAGTAACAACCTGCACATATCGCTTGTTCCCGTCCTTTCACATAGATACCTGATTCTCTTCATGAAATTGACATCGTGTTCAGGTCATACACGCTCCTCAAGTTACAGCCAGTTTGATCAGGTGTAAAATACACAACTGCGCGATGCCCGTGAACCCAAAATGAAAATAGAATGCTCGTTCTGACTGACGAGCCTCATTCGCCGGTCCAGACGGCTTAAAAGGCAGGTAAGATCATTCATTCACCTAATCCGAAGAGCACTCACCCGGCCCAGGGACTGGGTATCCGATTGCGCTGATCATGAGCAACTGTTAGCGAGCAAGGCTGCTTGGTCTTACCTGTGTACGAATACGTCTTCGCCCTGGACCCCGCATATCAGCTCCACATTCGTTTCGATTGGAATAAGGATGTACGTACGCGTCAGCAGTGTAGATGTCGATGTTGATGCTATACAGAAACTTGTTCAGCATATCTTGCGATAACGGACGTGAAGTACCTTGGATCAGATTGAGAGTATCCACCTACGACAGAATTGTGGACTCAGCGTGTTCACGATTATTCTAACATGAACCTACCCGGAAGTTTGATGGTCATGCTGGACGGCGGGGTCGCGGTGCCGTTTCCGGTGACGATGAGCTGTGCGCATTCTGGATAGACTGGGCTGAATATAAGCGCTTGCCGGATTATATCGATGGCGTCAACCTACATTGAGGCGTATTGGCCTGGTGAAGGGCGAGGAGTTCATGCTGAAATCGCCGCTTTTTAATACTCTTCCCAGGGTGAGTGATTCATGGCTTACGCGGATCATGTACTCCCCAGGGGCTAGAGTCTTCGGAATGGTGGCATTATAGGAAAGGCTATTCATGACCAAACCGGTTCCCCAGACGCCGTTCGGCAAGTTACCGGAAACAAGACCTGGGTATGCGATGTCCGAGTCACCAAGAGGAAGATTCGGAGAGACCGTAGCTTACCCGTCTCCGCGATCTTGAACCAGTTGAGCTCGGCAGTGTTGACGGAATAGCACGTGTCTCCGCACGATGCCATGTAAACCTGCTTGCAAATTGAAAGATTGCACCCCTCAGCCCGGAGAATCTCACCATTACAGGACCCTGAGCGTGTGTCCATTGCGCCCTATTGTGCGAATCAGCACCGGACTCATAACGGCTTAGTGACGACACGGATTCACCAGTGAGCAGTCACCTCGCTTCCAGCCAGAACTGTGGCGCTGAGTTGGTTCGAGCTCGGCCAGCCATCGTCATTGCAGCTGATAGTCTGCGTATACGGTCAGTTGAGCCGTCAAGAGGCGTCTTATCGCGGAATACTTACTGTATCGGTTGCGCTCATAATCCTACACGGCAAGACAATCCGCATCAGCATCGATGGATCACACGAGAAGAGATCCTCACGGATTGTAAGACGAGTATGGACGCTCGATCGATATCTGCGAGTTAGGGTCGTTGTATGGTTGCCAACCAGTATATGCCTTCCCCGCAATGTTGTAGGACGTCACCCCGCCGTGCGCCATCACAGTCGTAGCGTACGAGACGACGGACACGAGACTCAGGACAGTGAACACGGTCATGTTGCTGCGACCTCGCAATGTGCGATGATGGTGCCTTCTGCAATCCGCTTGAGGGCCTTATATATGGCAAGATCGTTTCGAAGGGATATCTGCTGAACGTCGGAACGGGCGATGATCTCACCCCAACCGAAAGGACCTCGCAGAATAACCGGCACGAGGCCCCTTGAACGCGGCATATCCTCCTCAGCATTGGGCTCGAAGCACTTGCTCTTGAAGATCGTTCGGTGCAGAAGAACGTCAAAGCTATACGAACTTGTGCCTTATCACCGGCATGTTTAGCCATGAATAGTCCGCTATTAGAGATGGCCGGTGTCACGAGGTTGAGAGCGGTTACGCAGGGCCAGTAGATGCAGGTGCATATGGCGTCAGAAGCGGCGAGGTTGAAAACCCTTACGAGCATCCACGATGCCCGCTTTCAATGAGAAGTTAGATTGCGTCAGAAGGCAAAGGCATACCAAGTCATACCTCATAAGTACTGCTCTGTACACGAGTCAGTGTGAGAAACCGAGTGGTGGAAGCACGCGAACTGTTCTAATACGAATACAGAACACATCCCACGAAGATGAACAGCAGTCCCACGCGAGCACTGCATAATCTTGGCGGCGATGACTAGCCGCCGTTGGGTGGATCGTGCTGAATCCATGGTGTCCGCTGTCGAAAGCAACGTTCCGAGGTTGATGCCGTTGACAATGAGGGCCCTTGGGCCAGACCATTTCTCGAAAACCACTACGGTCTATGCCCACTGCAAGAAATCAGTGCTCGGCGCGTGCTCGTTCAGCGGTGTGAAGGTGAGAGTATGCATTAGCATCAAATATGGATATCACAACAATGCTGCCTAGGGCAAAGGTATTTGCGCGTTAACGACGAGAGCCTGGTGGCGAGATCACGCTCACCTGACGACACCTACTACTCATCCCTCCATATCGACATCGTCACCCTTATCTCCATCTCCCTCCCCAGTATCCTCGTCGTCATCATGTTCTGGTGCCTGTTCGACATTGATGTGTCCGGCTGCTCTCCAGACATCACTGAAGGTGGCTTTCCATAGCCGGATACGACCATCGTTGCCCGCTGAGGATAGGATTGTCCTGCATTCGGTGTCCAACCAGTTCAACCTAGGCAACTCGCCGAGAGAGCGAGCCAGCTTACCCGGTGATGTTCCATTCTACTCTCGTCACGGGACTCCTGCAATCGCCATGAGTCAGGCTCTTGCCAGTCGGAGAAGTACGCACTGATGATCGTCGAATTCAGCGACCATTTCCCCCGTCCACCCATCATCCTCTCTGCTCACGCCCCCGTTGGCCCCCTCGCCTTCGCTGTCGGCCGGTGGTTTCACCTTCCATATCCGTACGTGTCCGCCCAGGGAACCGGTCGCGATGAGATGATAGGACCGGCCGCAGGATGGCGCCCAGGAAACCGAAGTAACGGAGAGCTTTGTTGTCTCATCCGACGTGGCTGTCGAGTCCGTCGCTCGAGAATGCCCATTGATGAACCCTAAGGGATTGTTCGGCGCCGCTGTCGTCCGCTGCTGGCCAGAGGTGGAAGGAGACGACGGGTCAAGTATGAGCAGTGTTTGCGGTCTCCGGGAAGGTGACAAATGAATTATCTGCTCAAGGTTCAGCTTGATACAGTCTCGAACACACCAAAAGAGGCGCACTTTAACAATGCCGCTGGTTCCGACAGCAGCAGCTATCAATTCGCCCCAGTGCCGGTCTTTACACCAGCTAAGGGTCCAACCCCCGTCGGCTTCGCGGTTTCCGCCCCGCTTCTTCTCTCGTTCTTGTTCCTTCTCCTGTTGTGCGTGTAACTCCTGTTGCAATAATGTTGCCTGCGCAGTCGCATTCGCGCCTGCCATGGACGTTTGCGTTTGCGTGGGTGTTGGGGAGAGGGTGTGAGTGAGGGAGATTGTTTTGGCCGATGGGGAGGATGGCAGGAGAGTGACATCCAGTTCTTCGGACAGGGACCAGGTTCGGGTAGGAACATTGGTCGGCTGAGAGGGGCCTGCAGGCTCTTCTACTGCTTCGTAGATGCGCAGGTTGTTGTCGCTTGAGATGGTAGCCTGCGTGAAAGTATTGTTATGGACGTGTTCAGGAAAGGCACGGTGGAAAGGGTGCGTACCAGCTTGAGCCCGAAGTACGAAGGCGCAAACTCAACGCCGCGTACGGTGCCTTTCGCGTCATGTAATATAGCGCGCTCGATCCATCGTGTATTTAGAACGACATACGGCTCCGCTGCGCCGTCGTTGTAATCGTTTTGCGAGCCTTGCGACGCGGGTTCGGTGGCTTGACTTTGTTGGGATTGAGATGGTTGGTCCGCGTCCCCAGGTACGACAGTCTCCTCCCAAACTTTGACCGTCCTATCAAAAGAGGCGCTTGCGAGTATCGAACCGAATTCAGGGTGCGCCCATGATAGTTTGGATACCGGCGCGTCGTGTGCCTGCAACATTCCAGCTGAGCACACATCACGACTGTGGTGGAACGACGTACCTTCCACTCGTGCGCAATCGTCCATTTTCCCGTAAGCTCGTCTAGAGACCAGATTTTCACCCTGTTTCATATGAACGGATGCGCATATGTGTTCAGTGGCTTGAACGCGTGAAATCACTGCTACACACCTCTGATCTAGACCCGCCGTTGCAAGTCTCAAACCATAGAAATCATACGACGCGTCGGTAATGAGGTCGTTGTGCGCGTCTTGTAATAGCCCTGTTTGGATCATGAGTTGCTTGCCGGTCGGCGAAGGCGAAGGCGGAGGTGGCTGAAGGATGAGATCACTCGCGAATATTCAGGACTTTCACTTGCATCGGCATGGACGGACACGTTGACCTTACCCTCCGGATGCGTTGACACTCTCTTCCACGTACTTCACATCTCGACCTTGACTATACTGTACACACCACCATGGCTGCTCAAGGAGGCTTCTGGGCAGAGATCCGAAAGATTCCCCCTGTGACGCGATTCCTCTGCGCATCCTCGCTCGCTGTTTCTCTACCGGTTATGGCACAATTGGTCTCCCCATGGAAGGTGGTCTACGTACAACAATTGGTCACGAAGAAATGGGAGGTATGCGGCTTTGGATCATGCTCGCTGTGTATGCGCTCATGGTCCTGTAGATATGGAGACTTTGGTCGAGCTTCTTCTTAGGCAGTACGTCCGTCAAACATACGAATCGCGTGTTCGACTGAACCGACTGCTCTTCAAGGCTCTGGCATCAACTATATCTTCGACTTCGTGATGTTATAGTATGTCCTCGTTATCTTTTCATCGCACGAATATGAATCCCTATTACTCGTTCACAGTCGAACGTCCGATGGTATCGAATCCGCTAACTACGCCAGTCGCTCAGCGGATTATGCATGGCATCTCCTCCTTTCCGCTATATCCATCATTGTGCGACTACTCGATGTTGACATGTCGGACTCGTTACTGATAGTCGCTGTGGTTCAGGCCCTCAACACTCCTCTGCACTCCTACACCCATACCCGCCCCCTTCTCCTCTGTCTGACGTACCTCGCGTCGAGACTTGCGCCGCCGGGCGCCCAGACCTCTCTCATGGGACTCATCACAGTGCCTTACGCTTACTGGCCATATATTATGATCGGCATGGACTTTGCCATGGGTGGTCCCGCCGCCGCTGCTAGCGCTGTGCGTTAAGCCGCATCGATGAGAGCATCTTCCATTACTGACCCCCGCCTTCTTCGGGTATACAGGTTAGTGGTGCCATCGTCGGCCACATGTGGTGGTACGGCCTGTTCGAGACCCGGGTGCTCGAAGGCATCGTTGGGCGCGCACCGGGGTGGCTAAGGTCCTTGGTGGGTGATGGCAGCGCGCCTAATGCCGGACCTGCCGGACCTGCGGGTGGGGTCCATGTCATCCCTCCGAGACAGGTGAGGCAAGCTACTGCTGGGACTGGGGGTCATAACTGGGGTACCGGACACCGGCTCGGAACCGATTGAGAGCAGACTCTGCTTCAAAGTCGAGCGTTTCTGCATATCGTTGAGTACTCCGTGTACAGTCCCATAATTCCAGAGTGCGCTCAACCATTGTCATTCGAAACGTGCGGCGGGTAAGATAGCGATGCATCGATAGATCTGTGCACGATAAGGACACGCGTACGACCATCTAAACCGCGACTCGTATCCATGCACACCGAAGATATCGATGAGGGGATGATCCCAAGTTCTTCAGGGCATATCCGAAACGTCGCGGGTGCAAGCGCTCTACCTGTATGCAACACCGGACAAGGCCAGCCAATATCTCTCATCATTTGTAGCCTCAGGTGCATACAGTTTGCAGACGGTGGTGGTTTCAATCACCCCCGGAACCCTGATACATTGGCAATGCAAGCTTCGAAACATAATGCTCTCGTTCATCCGAACTCTCCGCTTCTCGGGCCTCGAGCTGCCTTCTACAGCGCCGTTTCCTACCACCAAATTTGCGATCGAGCCGATCGAGGGCCAGGAGTGTTTTCTCGGAGTAGACAAGCTATGCGACATGTTCAGTCGCATGCCTTGCTCTGCAACGTCTTTGCCTTCGTTGCGTCGGTGAGGCCCCGGCCCCTCAAGGTATCATCGTTCACCCGTTGTGCTCTGTCATCTTCGCGATATTCATGTCGTTGCTGGTGTGCGCACATGCGACTATATCTCTTCCGTTCTCATGATGCCCGCTTTCCATTCATCCTCACGTGTACCCGACCGATCCTCGGTTCAGCGATCGCTTCTCGTCCTTAGTCTCTCCACCAGGCATTACTACACCCTCAGTCCCCCAGAAAACCTCCTCTCCTTGAAATGACACAGGGCGTCCCAAGCAAACCCACGAGTTCGATTCCCCAGTTGCAAGTGTATCCCTGTCCGTGGGTACCACGCAAGATCTCGCAACAGGCTGACTACCGTTCTTGACTTCTGTGCCGCATTCGAGCTCCTCCAGATCGACGATTTGGCTCTCTCTTTCCTGTCCTCAACGGTGTCCCAGACGTTGCCGCCTCCGCGAACTGTGCGCTCCCGAAGGTCCTGCAAGGCATCGGATTGCTGTCTTCGCAAACTCGTGGGCTTGGAATGTCCTGTTACCACCGACAATTGCTACAGAACCACGCTCTCAAAGCATTCGCCGAACGTCCGAGTGCTCGTCATCGCTGGAAAATTCCCTGCGAAACGCTAAACCGAGCGCCCCTCGGTCTGGCAAACACTGGAAGGCGCTTGTTCGGCTTAAGACTCTCAACTAGCATCTCGTGTGTACTAATCGGCATCTGTCATGTCATTAGAATTCCATGATTCTGGTGTGACTGACCAAGGTCAAGATAACACGAGAAGTTCAGACATGTCTGGCACAAGCCTAAGCTAATCTCCTTCATCCCCGCCGGAGCAATACGATGCCAATAAGTATGTTCGCAGAATTATGTTTGATTCCCCGCCCTCATCTCCAGATGCAGAGCTCTGGCGAGGACTTTGGACTCTCTAGGACGACCTTGAAGATCCCTTCTGGATTCTCGCCACGCGCTGTCTCCGGACACACCATTTCACGGTGGTACATAATCATCGTTGCTACTTATGTTCGCCTCAGCTTCAGTCAGTCACGTGCGATAGCCCTGCCATATCAAGCCAACCGAAATGGGCGTGTCCTCCCATTTACCTAATTTCGCGATTCATATTTCCCTATCCATCCTGACACTCAGAGATGGAACCCAATGACGCAGAAAGAATGTTCAAGGTAGGGTCACAACCCGCTCCTGCCTGAGGCCGCACATTTCATGAGTGTACATTCCCAGCCATCCTTCATGCCGTTCGCGGTGGAGCACCGGAGAGCGTTGAAACGCATCCCGCCGTGGATGTTTGACGAATACGTCCGCGCAGACGAATGTCCGAGGTTTCATTACGGCCTAGGCGTCACCCTGCAACAGTTCCTTGCCTACGGTCTCGACAATCAAATGATCACTTCTGCGGATATACAAGATAACATGGCCGTCGCCTACTGCGTGCAATGCATTGTTAATAATCTCTCGATACTCTGCAAAGTCAGACTGCGCTATGAACTGGTCTCGCACTTTCATTACACCCGAGTGGTCGCCCTGTATTCGAATTTCGACAAACGCGACCGGCAGCTATCGCCGGCCGAGGAAGACAGAGTTGTTGGGTTCATCAAGACCCAGCTTAATCTCTCACCCGATTTGCAGCCTATTTGGTACTGGGATATCCAGTCTTCCCCCTCGGTGACGACGACTAGGGTGAGTTATTACGTGCACGATGGGACGAGTGGCCTCACTGACCTTTACCGCGAGCATTGTAGCTTCCTCCAATCCCCATCGCTGTTACGTTACACATGACGATTATGAAGACTAACGACGAAGATCAAACCGCGGAATTCGAGCCTGTAGACGAGGCACTGAAAGCCAAGTATGGGCCATATCAGGGAAGACGGCTCAAAGGGCGGCGCAAGTAGTTTCTCAGGCCAGACGAAATACTCGTGTTGAATGCTTTCATAATGTCCCGCTATGCTTGCTGTCGTACCTGTCTGATGGTGTATGCTGTGGTTGCCATGTCGCTTTGTGAAATTTGTACGGGGTCCGTGATAATACCTCGAGTTACAATGATAGTAGTGCTCACCTGGAGATCGGATTGTACGGCGTAGTCCTCCGCTGTACTGTTCACCGGAGGACGTGTTGCAGACGGATTCCTACCAGAAGGTGCCGGTGCCCGGCTGTTTACCGTCGTTTGCTGTCCACACTTTACTTGTTGTGTGGCGTTTCAAGAGGCTAGCAAGGGGGTAAACCCTAACATCGCCGACGAACGCAGGTTAGCAGTGTACTACCGCATTTCTGAGTACCCTGGTGCACGGCAGGTCCATTATTCGACCAGAGAAACGCATCGACGTAGGTACCGGTACGCAGAGGCATCCTATTTGTCATAAATCACGTGCAACACATAGTTCTTGCGTAGCACCATTTCCGTCGGTCTAATGGAGGCCATTGGCCCTAAAACGAGCCCTTTCTTGTGGTGCGTCTCCATTCATTCCCCTCCTCCCAACCTGTCATTTGCGATCGTTCGACGAACGCTCATATCACGCAACAAGCTATGCTACCGACCGATGCACAGCGATGGTACCTGGTAACTTGAGAGTGACCACTTTCCCCGTTCATAGTGCTAATACGACCGACCCTTGTTCCAGGAATCATTCATTACATTTGGCTTGAAGCATCGGAAAGCAATGACGCGTCTCCCGGAATGGATGACGGACGAATTTCTGCGCGAAAACGACTGTCCGCTGTTTCACTACGGCTTCGGGGTCACGATACAGCAGCTTCGCGTATTCTGCATCAAACAGCAGATATACAAGCCTGACAAGGACAATGATGAGATGGCCATGTGCGCGTTGCCGGCATTCGTCGATGTCCTCTCACGGCTCTGCAGAGCCAAGTTGAGCTGGGTTAGGGTCGGACACCCTCGCTACGTCTTGGCGATCGCCCTCTACACGAACTTCAAACAATACAAGCAGAAACGTTCACGGAGCCAAGAAGCAGCGATATTTGAGGCGGTGAAGAAAGAGCTCGACTTATCGCCCAACGCGCAGCCCCTTTGGTACTGGGCTAAATCGTGCCCTAGAGTAGAGACGATGGCCAAGGCATGTTCTCGTAATGCTGCGAACAGACTCGCCTTGCTGAATGAGCGTTCTGTTATAGATGACCAAGACCCCGAAAATTCCGAAGGCCGTCATGTTGCATAAGGCCGTCCTTGGTTATGAAGACATCGATGTAACGGCAGACTTCGAACCGTCGGACGAGGAACTAAAGGCGCACTTCGGAGCCTTGGATGAAGAGAGCGACTCGGATGAAGAGAGCGACTCGGATGAAGAGAGCGGATCGGACAGCGACAGCGACGTGATTCACGATAGCGATGCGGACGAAGAGAGCGACACAAACACAGCCCGTGCGTAGGGGCAAGGGAAGTAAGTCGTAGACAGTAGACGAGTTCTGGGTTGGCGCTACACCCGGTATAGCCCTGTCCCCATGAAAACCTTGGTCATCTCTTGATTGTTTTGCGTTGTCGTCCCCTGTTTTCCTTGCTGTGTGAACAGTTGTCGCTATCGTGCTCTGAATATATATCACGTTCGGTCATAAGTGTGGTGATAAGTCAGATTGGACAGCACTGGAGGATAAATGATATCAAACGTTCGGTCAACTGACGTGCCTATCGTACTTGTGCGTATCTCAGAAACTTGTGCCGAGGTACATGTATGCTTTCGCAGATTCACTAGGGTTCTCATATACGCCTGAGGGTAGTAGTGATATCGCCTTCAAAGATATGCCCACTGCGCCTTTTCGTGCCATAGGGTTATCTTGATGTGGACCATGTACGAGAAGTGAATATGCGTATAAAGCAGTGCTCGATTTAACCAGTCGAGTGAACAGACGCAAGCTAGTCCGGCGAGTCAAGCTTGAGCTACAATTTGGAATCGGGCAGGTTGGTCTAGTCGCACACGAGGCATGCTTCGCAACGTCCAAGCCAGCCGTGAGGCTACGGAGCACCCAGCTATCGCCTGCGAAGATGCCGCGAATACAGAGAAAAGCTGATAACCGAGTCAAAGGGCGTTGAGTGCACGTGATGCGGTGACGGTGGCTTACTCTGTTTGGTCATGTGTTTGTCTCCTCACTTGCTCGCCGTCAACGACGTCGACGCCGCCTCTTCCCCCCAACCACCCCCATTGACGACGCTCCTTTCGACGACCGCGACGCCCGATGTCCGGCCAAACCCCGTTCTCAAACGCCCAGGCGCAATATCCGGCGCTTTACCTCTACGCACTCGTGAGTAGGACCCACCCGCCCAACGCCATCATACTCACGCCCGGGCGTCGACCGCCATCAATCTGCAGAATGACTCCTTCGTACCGAAACATATATCACTCTCGAATAATCAGCATGTCAAGATTGGAAGGCAGACCAGCGCGAAGACCGTCCCTGCCGAGCGGAATGGTTACTTCGACTCGAAAGTGCTGTCGCGACAGCATGCGGAAGTTTGGGAAGAGGGTGGCAAGGTGGAACTTGCGGTCTGCCTCGGAGGCATGCTCGAGGGCTGACCGCATTGCAGATCTACATCAAAGACGTCAAAAGCTCGAACGGCACCTTCATCAACGGGGAGCGGCTAAGCCCCGAAGGCGTCGAGTCCGAGCCATATGAGATCAAGACCGACGACATCGTTGTAAGCATCTCAACTCTGCGGTACCCAATCTCTCACTCATGTTATCCCGCAGGAATTCGGTATCGACATCGTCAGCGAAGACAACAAGACCATCATCCACCATAAAGTCGCCGCGCGCGCAGTCTGTATCTTTTCCGAAGCAGATGCCCAAGCCGCCCTTCGCGCCGAACACGCCGCGCCTCCCAGCGGGCCCTCTTCCGCCGCCTTCAACTTCACTGCCCAACAAAACAACGGCACCCTCGGCCAGGCCCCCAATGGTCAAGCCTCTAATTTTGCACGCAGACCTCAGATCCAGGGTATGGGCGGTCTGGGCGGGAGCATGCGGCCGCCCGGCAAGAGCGGCCTCACGTTCGAGCATATCCTGAACAGGCTCCAGGGCGAGCTGCAGAAGAGCCGCGAGACCGGGGCGGAGCTGCACAGCTTGACCGGTGCTATGGGCGAGGTCGGCGACACCCTCGGCGGTGGCTTGGTGGGTATTCTTTCTATCGGGCATTCGTTGCCGTCGTGTCTGACCGACCACGCATAGCCTCCCCCTCCGGCATACCCGTCGCATTTGCCGCCCGTACGACCCGCTCAGAGCCAGCAGCACCAGCACAGCCAATCCGAGCCCGTCGCCTCGGCCTCTGCGTCGTCTTCATCGGACCGACCTCAGCCCGCCGCTCTCAACGATATCCAAGCACAACTTCGTGAAACCCAAACCAGTCTTGCCGCGCACGTTGAGAAGATCCGTGCTCTGGAGGAGACGCTGGCAGAGCATGCCGCTCTGAAACGTGACATGAACAACCTTCGGGAGTTGATCGAGGACCGGCGTCGCGTTCGATCCTTCTCGCCCACGGACTCGGCCAACGTTCGCCCTATGTCTCCGGAAGCCCATCGCACCTCGCGGGATCACCATGACTCCTTCGACGAGTCCGCCGAGCTGGACGATGACGCGAGGAGCATCGCTTCCACGGTCATGCCGCACGAGCTCGAGCGGGTGGACGAGGTGGACGAGGACGAGGAAGCTGAGGCGGAGCGCATCCGGATGCGCATGGACGCTCAAGCTGAGGAGGAAGCGGAGGCTCACCGAAGAGAGCTTGCCGAAGACGGCGAAGAGGAGGTCGAGGAGCAGAGGAGGCGGCTCGGCCGACCGCGCACTCCCGAACCGAGCGGTTTGGGTATGGACGACGATCACGAAGAATCCGGGGAACGCGGACGTTCAAAGGCTTTCGGGCGGCTAGCGGGCCCGACGTCGCCTTCATCGTCGAAGGCAACGGCGGCCGACCATGCCGATAGACTGGAGGCGTTGGCCGCGCAGCTCGAAAGTGCGCTGGAAATGTCGCGGAATCTGCAAAGTCAACACGCGGCAGCGCAAAGCACGATTCGTGAGCTCGAATCCAAGGTCGGCACGCTGGAGAGCCTCGTGCGCGAGAGCCTGGCGCGGCAAAGCGGCGCTCCAACGCCAGCAACGCCAGCCTCCGTCCCAGATGCGGTCGATGCACGTCCTAAGGAAGGGCTGACAGAGATACTCTCCGAGTGGAAAAAGTCGGTCGAGGTTCAATGGGCCGACGTCCGCGAGGAGTGGGGGAGCGAGCGCGAGCGGCTGCGGAAGGCGCGCGAGGAGTGGGAGGCGCGGCTGCAGGCCGTCGAGCAGGGGGTGGATGGGGTGGCGAAGAAGGTTGAGGACGGGCTCGCGGAGGCGGAGGCCAAGGTCCGGGCGACGCTCAGCATTGCGCATCACCTTGGGGCGAACGGCGACGCGAAGGGGAGTTCGCATGGGCTAGTGACGCCGCCCAGCCCGAGGAGTCTGAGCGCGGACTCGAACAAACCGAGGAATCGGAGGAGGAATAAGAGTGGCAGGGGCCGCAGCGGGAGCCGCGACGCCGGGGCTATCAATGGTTCGGGAAGCACTGGCTCTGTGGACCTCAGCAGCAGCGAGCAAAGCTATGGGCAGCCCATTGCGAGTCATCTATCGGTGTCTCCGGCGAAGACCAAATTGAGACCGCGGAGTCCTTGGGGGCCGGAAGGTAGTAGCTCGGACGACGATGAGGAAACCCGGGTTGGCGACGAGAGGGAACAGGACGCTACGAAGTACCCGACGCCAAAGAGCAGCTGGACCGGGACCGAACCTAGTAATACGGCACCTGGCACTCCGACAGCCGCGCATCACCCATACGCGAACGCGCTAGCACTCGTAGACTTGGTGAGCTTCATGATTATTCTCATTGGTTGACGTTCGCGCTGACCCCCCGACGTAGCATAATCCGCAAGTATCGAGAACATTGGCGACGCTCGTGGTCGGTATCGCCGCCGTTGCGGTGGTGTGGAGGGTCAAACCGGATACGCTTGCATGACCACAGCGTCGGTCCTTCGTACCTATCTCGCTCGAACCCATATGCCCACCCATGCCTTTCTCGTTTCGACATATAACATATATCCTATCGATAGCTCTGAACTCGTGCGTCGTCTTCCGTGTTCCTCACCTGTATGCATTCGCCTTGCCTCGTTTCGTAGTTTCCCGCCCGATGTATTTATTATGTGATGACCTCATGACGCAAAATCTTCAACGGATCTGGTTTGCAGGATTACGGCCGCTCGAAGGCCTTTTTATAAGGGCAAGAGTTTGTCACTGTACTAAACGCGGCCCTCGACGAATACCGTAGACTTTTATGCGAAGCCCGTCTTTCCCGACGTAGATGAAGCCGATTTATCACTACACTTGGGACCGAATGTGATATATATTCAGAGCACGATAGCGACAACTGTTCACACAGCAAGGAAAACAGGGGATGACAATACACAAAACAATCAAAAGATGACCAAGATTTTCATAGAGATAGCGCTATACCGTGTAGCGCCGCCATCCACAGCACTTACTTCCCTTGCCCCTACGCACGGGCTGTATTTGTGTCGCTCTCGTCGTCCGTGTCGCTATCGTAAATTACGTCGCTGTCGCTGTCAGATCCGCTCTCTTCATCCGTGTCGCTCTCTTCATCCAAGTCCCCGAAGTGCGCCTTCAGCTCTTCGTCCGACGGTTCGAAGTCCGCCGTTACATCGATGTCTTCGTAACCGAGTACGGCCTTATGCAACATGACGGCCTTCGGAATCTTCGGAATCTTGGTCATCTATTACAGGACGCTCATTCAGAACAATGAGTCGGTTCGCAGCATTATGGGGACGTACCTTGGCGATTGTCTCTGCTCTAGTAGAGCGCTCCATATCCCAGTACCAAAGGGGTTGCGCGTTGGGCGATAGGTCGAGCTCTTTCTTCACCGCCTCGAATATCGTTGCTTCTTGGCTCCGTGAACGTTTCTGCTTGTATAGGTTGAAGTTCGTGTAGAGAGCGATCGCCAAGACGTAGCGAGGGTGTCCGATCCTAACCCAGCTCAACTTGGCTCTGCAGAGCTGTGAGAGGACATCGACGATTTCCGGCAAGGCGCACATGGCCATCTCATCACTGTCCTTGTCAGGCTTGTATATCTGCTGTTTGATGCAGAATACGCGAAGCTGCTGTATCGTAACTCCTACGCCGTAGTGAAACAGCGGACAGTCGTCTTCGCGCAGAAATTCATCCGTCATCCATTCCGGGAGACGCGTCATTGCTTTCCGGTGCTTTAATCCAAATGTGATGAATGAGTCCTTGAACGAACGTCGATCGTATCAGCACTATGAACGGGGAAAGTGGACATTTACAAGTTACCCGGTACCATCGCTGTGCATCGGTCGGTAACATAGCTTGTTGTGTGAAATGAGCTTATGTCGAATGATTGCAATTGGGAGGCTGAAAGGAGGGGGATGGATGGAGACACACCACGGGAAATGGCTCATTTTATGGCCAGTGGACAGCTCGGCCTTCCCTGCCAGTCGGCGCTACGCAAAAGCTATAACTTGCACGTGATTGATGACAAATATAATAACATCCGGCCTATCAGGGCCTATCCCAGTGCAGAGCGGACTGCTTTCTCTTCCGCGTAGAAGATAACAGTACAAAAGTCTCAAAACTTCGCTCGGCAGTACTTACCTGAAACGAAAACAATTTCGTCGTTATGTACCTCCAATCCGCGAGCGAGCTGGTGATCAGGAGATCATTTGACACTGCCAGACAGCACCCACCTGCAAGGAGCCGCGGCCGACATCAACACTCGTGCTCAACCTTGCCAGCTATTGCATGTCATATTGTCAAACTACCACTGCTGGCGACGATGTCATGCTGTCCATTGTATCGCCGACCATTGTCGGAAGCCAGTCTCGTTACCAGCAATATGCGGTCTTGACTCTTTTGTCCGCTGCTGTCCTCTTACTTCTCGTACTCCGCAACACATCAGATGGCTGAGAATGGTCATCACCTTATGGCCCTTTATGGTGAAAATGTGGCTTCGCACGTCCCTGAGTTCGCTGTGGGCCCACTACGCCACATACGACCAGCAGATGTATATAAAGCCCGGGCCCCGGAACGCACTCTCGATCAGACTCACCTCAGACATGGCTGCTCGCAACCAGATCGTCGTAACATCGGAGGTTCGTATCCAACGGAATACTACGTGCTTATACAAGCACTGAATATTGCCCAGCACTTCTTCCCAGAACTACACACCACGGTCGGCACCGCCGACAGTGGAGGACTGGAAGCCCCTGGATACGGGTTCGTGAATCGCATCCTGACGGCATGGGCGCTTTCCGCTCGCGTGTCAGCCAAGAAGGGCACCGATGGAGCGCTTGCGATCTACCCTCAGTGTCGGATAGACTCTGCCTACAAGAGCAAAATTCAGGAGAACGAATGGAAGG
Organism: Punctularia strigosozonata HHB-11173 SS5; assembly: GCF_000264995.1. Lineage (NCBI taxonomy): Eukaryota > Fungi > Basidiomycota > Agaricomycetes > Corticiales > Punctulariaceae > Punctularia > Punctularia strigosozonata. Next base: position 741,538 of record NW_006767438.1, on the reverse strand, counting down.
TGCCGGACTTTGCGGCCGTTATCGCCTCGAGGAACGCCGACACAACGATGACACAGAGGCTGGTGTATACATGGGAATGTAAAATTAGTAAAGAGGCCAGAGGCTGGTGGCATGCCGGGGCCCGTGCCTCTGCCGTCGCGGCCACGTTGGTGAACCTAGATCAGGTGGAGCTCCAAGCCAAGGTGGCGATGAAGGCGTTCAAGATCAATAAGTGTTTTGCTTTTCTCCGTGTAGATGCCCACTTCTGCTTGATACGGTTCTTCAAGCCCAGCGCTGGAAGGCGGCGATCCAGCACTGCTTTGAGCCAACAACCAGACCCCGGCTCCATTTTGGGTCCATCTGATAGCAAAGCTATGTCGAACGAGCAGCACGAGTCGGTCCCTAGCTCGCAGGTTCGGCCCAAAATCCATATGGAGTTCAAGTTCTTCGTTCGGCCGATCTTCGTGGATGCAGATTCCTCCACGACGCTACGCCTTAGTCCTCAATTTCTTGGCGCCTTGCGGGAGGTAGGCCAAGCTGCAGCCAAACATGGATTGTCCTTTCCCGAGGATACCTTCTTTACGGTGGCGCAGGAAGACGAGGAAGCGGCAAGGCCCGGGGACCACGATGTACGTCGTCTATCGGTCGTGAGCAGCTTTCAGGCACTTATCATCTTGGTCAGGAAGGGATGCGCCAGTGGAACGCATACAGGAAGAAAATGGCCGGCGGAAATGCGGCGGAACGCGCGTACATGGACGGGATCTCCGGATCCAGTGCCGCGGAAACGAGCGGAGACGATTTTTCGGAAACCCCTTCCCTCAAAGATGGGCTGGACGAAATGAAGGCAGCCATTGAATCGGGACAGATTCAACCGGCCCCGGAACGCCTACGGTCCTGGCCAGGGAAAGAAGCCGCCGAGGAGGGCGAAGTAAAGCGATCAGCCACACCGGAAGCTAAGGCGGTGCAGGGCGGAGTCACAGTTGCGGGGTCGGCGGGCAAGGGTCGGGTTGTACGAGAGGCGAGCGCGGGTCAGGTAGCGGAGGCACCAAGTCAACGTAGAGCGGGACAGGGCACTAGTAAGTCTGCTTCTAAACGCGGAGGCACCAAGAAATAGGGGATCAGAGTGCTCTGCGGTCGAAAGTAGAGTTTTGTGTCTATCGAGATACGGAACGTCTATTTGCAGTGTCCCCTCGCGCCTTTCGTGAATCCACATCAGTTATGACCGACCGAGGGCCACCTTCTAGTGAGAACGCTAGTGGGATATTAACTTATGGAGGCCGCGGACTGCGTACACGGCAGGAACTAGCCGCCGCGCGACGCCAACCCATAGCAAGATCGTTGCGCGGTATCCACGGGTATGCATATGCTTACAACTGGAGAATAAATTTCGTAGGTCGATCAGTCAATGTGTGCTTGGATGGACTTGTACCATTCCAAGGAGAGGCGGTCTTCTGAGAGACCGAGGGTGCAGTGATGCCGGGGAGGGTCCCCCAGACGTTTGTCCGTGAATACGACCAAGGACGACAAGCGGTCGCGGAACTGAAGATCGGTCGACTACACGTGGAAAGCAAACTAGCTGAAGGGAATACGGGTATTCTGATAGCGGAAGGAGTACGGTCGCACTTGCGCATCATCGACGGCACTGAATTCCCCGAGGATGATGGAGCACAACGGGCGAACGATGATACCATGAGCGGGGGATCTGCGGCATAGCGAAGACGGAGACGGTGCAGAGCCGGCATGTGGCTGAGCATACTGTATAGCTTGCCTACGCCGAGACTGCACTCCTCGACCGTCCCGATCGCACAGTCCACGAGGTTCTGGTAAACGAAATGGCGCTCTAGAGGCAGCTTGAAGCCTGAGATGTCGGATGGACAAGAACATTACGTTCGGGAGCTTGCATTATCAACGCCTTAGGGTCCCGCAGGTTATTGAAAGCACTAGCGTCTAAGAACAGTAGGTGCCTGGGTCCTGAGGTTACGAATGATGATAGATGTTAGTCGCCTCGTCCGGTGTTGTATTCAGATAGAGGGGCTCCGCCCACGATGCGTCGGATGTGCTCCGAAGAACTTGAGATAGCGCAATCGGTTCCACGTCACCGTTCCTCTATGCATATGGTAAGAGAACGATCGTTAGAGTGCGCGAGTATGATCTCAGCAGTGCGAGCTCAGGAAGACCGAGATCAATGTCTCTCCGATGGCGACAGACCCGAGCTATGGCATCGACAAGGGGAAAACCTTGGTTGCAATAGGATTTTGAGCGATAAGGCGAGAGGGAATATGCGGATCAGAAGTTCCGAATGGAGGCTCGCAGAACGGATGGAGGAGTTTCAAGCCCGACATTGGCCGTGTTTGGATTGGATTCATGACCAGTCGCCATATCACCATTACTATGGACGTTTTCAATGGATCGCTTGAGGTAGAGCATCATCACGGCGTACCTGCTATATAACCCCGGGAAGCAAAGGCTTAAAGGCACTTCGATGAGCGTTTTAGTCTGATCGACTGTTCGTTCTACAGTCCCGTGTCCTTGATGGGAGTGCCGGCGCTGCGAGTTCCGTTGTGGTACTGTACTTTTACGACCGTAAGTTCGTCCCGCGTCCCCGGGGCACCCGAACCGAACTTATTGTCCCCTGTCCCCTGGCACTCCGAACCTCCGGGACACATTATATCTGACCGTGAGAGTCTTAAATCTGACCGTGTGATCAAAAAATCTGACCTCGTAAGCACGTGTCCCCCGGGCAGGCTGCGGATGAACTTTCCACGGCCCCGAACTTGGGGGGTGTCCCCTGTCCCCCTCTGACCTGGCCGAACTTACGGTCGTAAAAGTACAGTAATCACCGATGCGCCATTTTTTCCGTTTGAACGCGGCCATTGCGAGCAGTTCGGAGTTGCGTGGATGGCTACCGACAAGCCTACTGTGCGGAACACTCGATGGCAGAGTGAATACGGGGGACGAATCCTGGGACCACGGACGTTTTCACTAAGGGCCGATATTGCTGTGCTGAGCCTGTGCCCTTCTTCCGTACCGGCTTCCGGCCTTTCGTCCTGAAGCTGGGTTCGCTGCTGGAAAGGACACAGTCCTCTCTACGCTACACGCAGGACTTCTGTCTGCTCTGGCTGAACTTTGAGGAGTCATTCCATACGCATGCCCGTGCTCCGCCAGGACCGCCGGAGCTGCCTACAGCTGCAGAGCAAAGGTTCCTACGTTCTCACTCCACACCGAAATTAAAGCTCATGCAAGGGCCCGCGGAGGCATCGCGGGTTGCATGATCCCATTCTGAACAAGTGTTTTACCCGCTCACCATCAAGGCCCGTGAATTGGATGTTCTGGCGTACAGCGCATTGCGCAGTGTATCCAAGGTATGTGGCATCCTCAGAACATCTGTGTTCGTAATAAGACTCACTCTGGTAAACTTGTGGAATTCACACCAGCACTACTGAATGCTGCCTGCGGCGTGATACGCAGCATGTTCAGGAATGATGCTAGAACTGTCATCACATTGTTTGGGAACCGCTTCAGCCTCGCATCCGATGCGCCTGTTAGTCACAGGCAGCGCGGTAAGAACGGCCCCCGTAGGGTCATATTGTTCTCTCCGTAATCTGGCCGCTGAGCAGCGTTCGGCAGCATGGCTAGTTTAAGGGCTGGTACATCTGTGTGAGCATGACGAGCCTAAAAACCCTTCAGAGAGCGTACTACATTACCCGGGAACAGAAAGCATGCGTTCAGCTAATATGTGTGTCCTACCTCTGGTAGCCCTCTCTTTCATCAGCGCGTGAGTCTCGTTGTGCCTTGGATATTGAATACATGCTCATGACCTCGGTCATGTGCGCACGCAGATTTACTCCTACTTGTGCAATACCTGTATGGCGTCATGCTGAATACGCGAGGACGTTATGTAATAGGTACGCTGTGCCGTGTCTTACTCAAGAAGTGCCCAGTGCTCACAGTTAGAATGCCAGTGGAAGGGCAGAAAATTTGACCCCACTCGGTTGCTTCGCTCCTCCCCTCCCCTAACGTCGAGAGTATAATGGCACAGACGAGATGATCCAGACAGCGTGCTAGTATTATACAACCAACGAATGCATTCGCATCATACCAGACGCTGCTTCATGCTGTCACAAATAGTGTGGTTCGTAGCATAACTGGCCTTCGGATAACATGGTCGTCCTCTTGTCCACCCACCGACGTGTCCGTACTCTCCAAGCCGAGGTTACCGACATGAATGCCGCGCGCGCATTCTGCTGGGCTTCTGCCCGGGCTCTTGGTATCCACACCGCCGTGTAACGTGTTGGTTACCCTCGCCTGGTGTTCTACACATCCTGGCGTCGTCCTCGTTCTAGGCCAGCACTGCCTAACCCTGTACCCGCCGGCTCGCAGAACACCCTAACAGGCCCCAAAGGCGCCGGCATCAATGCCAGGTTGGCGGTGCAAATCTATTCTTGCGCGGAATCAAAACACGAACTGCCAGGTATCAATGTCCATAATTGTCGGTCGGAGGTTCTGTACCGCGCTTCCCGCAGCATGCTCGATAATATGTATCAGTGGCACTGCAGCCCGTCACGGAGGTCAGCCCCGAACGCGAGAAGATATAGGCATTCGCTTACGTACAGTCTTCGTCTGAGAAGACACGCCGGCGTGGAAGGAAGAAGCACCGGTGTAACTTGCAACCGCTCACATTGGATCTTTTCGCACTGCTGTGCGATTGGAGCATATCATAGTACGGAGAAGTATCACTGACGGGAACAGCATCTTTAAGTCATTCGGCCAGGCGCAGCTCTGAACGTTCTCATAAAAGCTCGCTCACCCCGAAGGTCGATAATATTGAACATTCATAACTCGTCATATCTCGTTTCTAACCGACCACCTGTCAGTGAGTATGTACAAGACCTTGCTTTTCACGGCTGCTTTGTTCAGCATGTAAGTATCATGGCTGTACCCCATTCGAAGTAGTATACACTGACCAGCATGGCATTTCGCAGTTTCATCGCGCCGAGTGCACTTCCAGTGGAAGGCAACCACAATGACCTAAATATTCGGTGTAACAGGCGAGTATCTTTTGCAGGACTGGCCGTAGGAAAGTACTTACGGTCGTCGCAGTGGGAGGGCGGCCCAGGGCGTTGACATATCAGCCCGCTTCGGCTCAGGGTGTACCGCGCCGCCTTAAGCTAGAGCTGGTTTCGCATTCAATGTCGTAACCCATGCATCGCTTGTGTCTTCGAGGGCAGGCGCCTTTCCTTATTCATTACCCTAGCAATGCGATAACTTCGAGGTTCTGCGAACCTCATCCATACCATCCATACTGTATTAACACGCAACCCCGTAGTTCGTGTAATAATCGTTACAATGCTTGTTCTGTTTCCACATCCGAGGACGTCTATCGAGCGCCCTGCAGAAGTTGGTTCTGTATCACAAGCAGGAGCGCGTAAAGCACCTCTATCCGCTGTCATCGAAGACACATCTCCATGAGAGTGGAAAATGTGCAGCAGGGGCAAAGGAATTTACCGGTATCGGCACATTCCTCTCTCTTGCCATCCTCACCACCTCGCCTACAATCACCTCCACCTCTATTGGCTTGCCGTTCTCGATGTCCAGAAGCATGCTCGGCTTGTGGGTGCTGTCTGCACGAACATGAATATCTCTCGTTCTGTTGATCGTCGCATCGATGACACTCGACGGTAGGCCGTCTTCGGTATCGGGGAAGCCGAGAGCGCGCCCGACGGCAAGAAGTTCCTCGAGCACACCGCGGATGACGGGGAGAGTGTGCTGCTCTATCAGCGAGCCGTTGATCGGGTCCACGTACGGTTTGGGCATGGGCGAGTTGGAGCCCGGATGCCGGTATATCGCCGGCAAGGGGTAGCGCGTTAGCGACGCGATGGACGAGTAGGCAACGTTCCAGAAGTTCTTATAGAACTTGATCCGTTGAACCTCGGGGACGACCTTGACGGTGCTGCCACCCGCAGCTAGCATGTCCGCGAAGCCGGACAGCAAGGCCTCTTCTGCAGGAGTGTTATGAGTAGTGTTATAGTTGTCGGGTCTATAGATTCCGATCGTCGCTCTATCCTGAGCCATAGTATGAGCCATGTCGGCTGAAGATTTCAGATGGGACTGACGAAGTCGTTGTGCTCGACTTCACTCTTGCTGAGCATGTTGGTGCCGATCCACACAGCAGCGGATATGACGTTGGGCTTCCCATTGCCGACGCTTCTGGAGGCATTGTGAAGGTGCTTCTCGACGTTCAAGCCATTTTGGAGGAGGACGTAGGTCGGTTGGGGATACTTGTTGGCGTACGGAGCAGAAAGCAAGGGCCTTAAGACTTCGGACGTCTTCTGCAGCTCCGGGATGCACTTCGTAGTTATGACGACATAAGAATACGGCCTGTCCAATGCTTCATCTGACAGAGACCCAAACACTGATAGCAACATACAACTGATTAGATGAATACAGAGCGGGGGATCAAACATAGAGCACACACGTCGATCGGGCTTCCATCCGATATGTGTTCCATATCTCTGACTTCTGATGTCTACACCTCTCTCTGAAGTCACCATTTAATGTGTGCTATATACGAATAAACGCGTTGTTGCCGACCAGATACGGCTTGATAGTTTCCTCGAGCTATCGCGGTCACTCGAGCAAGTCCACACCTCAGTCACCGTCAGTCCAGCACCTTATTAGGTGTATCTCTCCACCAAGAAAGATAGACCTAATAAGGTCTAAAATCAGATGTCTTACCATTCTGGCATTGTGAGCATGGACTCTCCAGCAGCTTAGCTAGAAGAATGTGGTGCTCCCATCTACCTATGGGGTGTGTATACCCTTAAATTGTCTGGTATCGCTCTGGTGACCCTGTACAGTTAATCATAGCTATACCTTTCCTTGCCAATTATGCTTGTGTCTCAACAATGACAATAAATGCAGTATTGGCAGAGCTATGGTAGCTCCTGTGCAATTGGGTTTCTATTTTCTGCTCCAGATATGTGCATTAACGATGTTTCATGTTCATATATAGTTCCCTTCCATCGCCTATCTGCTGCACCTTGGCTGGACAGATGTATGTGGTTAGTTGACTGGTAGTTCCAGGGTTGTGTTGGTAACATGCCTGGTGGTACCGTAAATACTCTCACAAGGTGGTAATACCACGGGGTGTCAGGGGTCTTTCAGCCTATATTGCTATAAATAGTACACTCATGGCAGGCTATCATTGCTTGTGGCTATGCAGATGGATATCAAACAATTCCTTGCGGAGGATTTGTTGGTTCATGTACCAAATAATGATCAGATGAGAAACACATCAGCCACATTGGTATTATCATACAGGCAGACGGTGGGTACGTGAAAGTATTTGTTCTTTTATACATACACGCACTGCACTCCAAGGGTGCACATACTGAGTCAGATCACTTCTTATAGCAGCTCTTATGGGTGGATTAGATTACGAATATCCGCAGAGTGGGGAATAGATATTATCAATTGCTTGCAATAGATTAATGACAAAAATAAAGTTAGCTAATAGCTTCACTATGTTGAACAATACCAATGAGAAAATGATATACTGTAGTACGGTGATGGATAAGGCTAACTTGGGAGTGACAATACCTGTCACATACAAGGCATTTGGAGTTACCACCGCACGTGTCACACCACAGCATGGAACCACCAGATACAGCCTATTGGGATTACCGTTGGGAGAACTGATTAACTTGTGGATGTACCAGGACATGTTGGGAGACTCCACAAGCCTCATGAGAAGGTCTCACCAGAGCAGGGCTGGAACCACCATGGTGAGGTCTGGTAGCTCATTGTGGGCACCAGTGGAACGACCATGGCGCTACGGCAAAATGTGTAATGGTCCTACCACACGATGTGTATGTCCAAGCATGGTAATCCCACCACTGTTTACCTGGTAGCTCCCTTCATACATGGCCACACCTGGTAGGTCCATGTCCGGTGGTCCCATCAGCTGGGGGCTACCTGTTCTCTGGAGATACCCTGCCTCCGAACACTAACACCATGGTAGTGCCACACATGACCCGGTAGGACCATGTACTTCAATGCTGTAAACTCTGGACACACCACCAGCGCCGTGGACTACCACATTCTTCCTCCAGGGCATGGACATACCACACCCACTGTAGCTTCCCTTTGGGGTACTACCTGTAGGATTGTCATGATGTGCACCCTTGCCTGTTCTTGGATGTGTGATGCGGAAGTTGTTGTGTGTCATTAGTAAGTTCCTTATTTAGATTTATGTTCCCTGTGGAACTCTCGGATCTCCATCACAAATTTATGCACCATATTCTCCTTTGATACATGTTGACTACTCATGTAGTTTTCAGCTCCGACAACTCCTTGTGTTCCGCTAGTATATAAGCTAGTGTACTTGTATAGTATTCACCGGTTCGGATATCGGCTAAGATATTCCCTTCTGCTCCGACATGGACTCAGAGCGCGTAGCAACTCAACTCTTTAGCTTGGGTCAGGTCTGTCTCTCTCGTACTCAACTCCGTATCTTGAACTTCTGCTCTGACTACCTCCAACTTAGATCCACTCAGCTCCCTGTTTGGGGTCCGGACGTCACTCTTTGGCATCGGACCTAGGCTCCGACTCATTCTTGACACTTTTCAATATCTCTCTGTTTATGGAAGGCTTGCCTAAAGCTACCTGAAAACTCGGGGCTACACTTTGACATCAAAACATCACGACTGCACTTCAACACCACATTGTTTGTGACGGCTACGCACACTGCACCCACGAAACACCGTGGGACAGTGTGTGTGGCATCACAAACAATACAGTGTTGACAGTGAGCCTTGAACCCTGGATGCCATGACACAAAGTCACATTGCTATACCACTCAGCCATCCAGGCTATTTTTGCTACCAACTAGAAGTGTCATGGCCTTATTTTGACTGACCTTCATTAGAAAATGAAATTAAATAAATGACCAGAGCCAGGTTCGAACACACGCCCCTCTGAGATGCACATCAAGCATTGAAGCCATGGCAGCATTCCACCACTCAACCATTCTCACCTGACAGCCTCTCCTCATTGTTGTTACATGACTCCATCACCACCTCCTGCCAGCTCTCAGGTATGTAATAACTTTAGATACATCTACTTCTCTACCTATGTCGTGGACGCTTTGACAGTGTCGCGGGATAGTCTCCACTATAATATTCAGCCAATGATCCTGATTGTAGTCCCCGGCTCATAGGTGGTGTGCGCGCGGCTTGAGGCGTGAATGATTGCCGATCATATCCCATCGGGGAGGATATCGGCGTGAATGGACCAAGCGACGACATGCGGCTACTGATCCCCGACGAGAGACGTGGTGTCGACGGTGTCACGTTCCTCCACAGCTCGCCGTAATTCTCTTCCACATTCAGGCGTAATTCTTCTACCGTCTCGCAAAGTGCCGCCAGATCTTCGATGTCGGCTGGATCGTCTTCGAGATGTATGAGTCGTCCTTCCGCGTCGACATAGTCGTCCGGGTCGTAGGCATCATCTTCCAGCTCCGGCCCGAGTTCTGCCTCTTTCGATACATCACGACATATCGCTTCCGTCATTTCCACTTCGGTAGGGCCCCATGAGCTACCCAAAGCCGGATCTGCGGGAATTGCGGCGACGTCTCGTCGCCAGACCACTGCGAGGGCCAGCAACTCGTCTCGTTGAATCGAAAGTTGATGCGCTAAACCAGGGCGTATACCTGAACCTTCGTGAGTACACCTTGCCGCGAGAGCATGCCCTAGAACAGTTACGCACCCTTTTCGTTGAGCGCGTAGTTGACGGCGGACCACTCATCTTGCAGCCAGCGCTGCATAGTTTTTCGTTCCTTCGCGATTCGAACGCCCTCCTCCCTGCATCTGTCGGCCTCGAGCATGTGCCGAATGCCATCTCGGACCTTCTCGTCGGCAAGCCATCTTGGCGGCGACCCGCCCTCTCCCTCATCGTCGAAAAGGCCGGTATCCTGCCAAATATCATCGTCGACGTCGAGACTCCACAGCGACTCGAGTTTGATCGGCACCGGCGGTACGGCTCTTGCTGGTGCTTGCCTTTTCCGAATGAGCTCCGCCATTTCAGAGCATAGCTTGTTGTACTTGCGCGCGACGGCTTCGATGCCTTGCTCGCGCCTTAGGACGGCTATCTGCGTGTGAGATGCCAATTTCTTGTCTTAAGAGAGATCAGAGCCGGCGACTTCCAATGAGCCTGCACCCACTGGAAGAATGCGAGCGAAAGGATCGCTCAACCCGCGACGTTTCAGATTTACGATTTCGCAGGCGGTCCCGGAGCCGGGTTTTCAGCGCCAACGCATTCACCCGATGCGTAAGGTATTTGCTCCCCCGGAGTGATTCCAGGTTTTGACGGCTGCGCAAATCCAGTCCGTTCTCGAGGTTGTGCTTCTTCGCTCTCGCGCGGCTCTGTTCGTCAAGGAGCTCCTCCAGGTACGACGTCGTACTTGCATCCCCGCGTCCGGTCAAGATCTTCCGCTCGACGTCGGCTATGGTCTTTTCGATGACGCGCAGCTGGTCCTGTATGAGGAGAATCGATTCGATAACCTTCGTACCGGCATCCTTTGTTTGTCCTGGTTCCATAATGAGACATCAATACGTTGTGAAGAAGATGTCACGAACGTTGTTTAGGCTTCGTCTGCGCCATGCGCTGGGCGTCCCATTCCTTCCAAAGTACTTCGCGCGGGATTTTGCAGTGCGCTAGACCGCGTTCGGCGGCAATCAAACGCATGAGATACGCGTGATGTTTTCTTGCTAGCCAATCCCCCAGCGTACGCCGATGGCAACCATCTAGGTGGTGTATCTGCCTATCGAGCACGTAGAGGCGCTGATAGAACTGAGGGTCGACAGAAAAACGTAAACATCAAGCGTTGTCAACGAATTCTCGCAGATACCACTCACCCCGCTCACGCGTAACGGCGGCACCAAGTGGTCGAGAGAGCTCCAAAGCCGTTCACAGGACTCTCCATCCGACAGCCCGAAACCCTTGCACTTACGAGGGTGATAGAAGACTTGGCACTCCCACTGATGACCGTACGCGTGGAACACCGAAATGCCGAAGGTGATTCGATTGCGGTACTCTGGTAGTAGGTCCCACCGGTAGCAACTCCTCTCCAATTGGCATCCGATATCGTACAGGAGTCCGACTTGCATCCAGGATGGAACATGTTGGAAGAACTTCTCCAACAGTGCGATCGCGTAGTGCTGGCGCTCGCCGGCACTGGTCATGTTGGCCAACCAGAGCACACGATCGTGGCGGCACACGAGGGCCATGAGTGCGGTGTCATCAAAGAATCGCGTGCTTGCTTTCTCCCGTTGTTCGTCCGCCGCCTTGAAAGACGCTTCGCAACCGTCCAGCACCGAGTTCGGAAGCTTCAGCGGCCCTTCACAACGATCATCCTCGCAGTGAATTGATGTCGATGCCTCTTTCCGTTTCCGTTTCCGAGTCGTCTGATTTGTATCGCCATCCGATGGGCCGCCGGAAGAGACATTGGTTTGTGGTCGCGCCTTCGCAGGCTTCGCCTGCGTTTTCTTCCTCTCTGCAAGCAATTTCTCCATTGCTAATACTTCGGCCTCGGGGATAAAGACAGAGGCTGGATGTCGCCGAGCTGGGTCCCTACCGCCTGTCGCGCAACGCTTCTGCGTGAAGCACGCGTCGAGGCAGATGATGACGTCGGGGCTAATGCAATGTTCACAATAAGTCACAGCAGCAGAAATGCCAGAAATGCAGAACTCACGAGTCGTCGCAGTCGGATGGAGCACCTTCGCTGAAGCATAACAGGCATCGTGAACGCAGGTACTCGCTTGGAGCTGTCGGCCACCCGTCCGAGCTGGCCGTCGAGCGGGGCGCGCCAGGAGGGGAGGGATCCTCTTCGGCGTTCGACGCGCGGCTTCTCGTCGTCGAGGACCTCGCCTCGAGGCTTGGTGTTTTCCGCCCTCCTGCAGCCACCAGTGGTCGGCGAGGCGTGGGGGGTGCAGACGTGGCCGCAGATGCAGGCAATGCCAAGGAATCCACCGCGAGATTCGACGCTCGGCCTTGACCTGCGATAACCGGTGATCGGGGATGAGCGGATGATGTGGGCGGCGTCGATGGAGTGGTCGTCGGGGAGGGTTTCCCTTCGGAGTTCGATGTTTCCCGACCTCCTGCAGCCATGGATGCTTGGAAAGGTGCGGTTGGTGGAGACGCTACCACGGATGTAGGCGCGGATGTAGGCGGTGCCAAGGAGTCCTCCGCGAGGTTCGACGCTCGGCCTCGGCCTGCGATAACCGGTGGTCGGGGACGAGCGGAGGATGTGGGTGGCATGGATGGAGTGGTCGTCGGCGAGAGATTCCTCTCGAGGGTTGATGTTTCCCGACCTCCTGCAGCCACGGGTGCTCGGGGAGGTGCGGTTGGTGCAGACACTACCGCGGCTGTAAGCGGTGCCGAGGAATCCTCTGCGAGGTTTGACGCTCGGCCTCGGCCTGTAACAACCGATGGTCGGGGACGGGCGGAGGATGTGGGCGGTGCCGACGCTGTAGACGTCGTCGAGCAATTCCCCTCGATGTTCGATACCCCTGACCCGGCTGTGGGTGGGCATGCCAAGTCAGTGGTAGCTCATGATTGACTATAGCAGAAACCGACCTGCATTCTCGAATCCAAGGTCTGTCTTGTCCTTTTCGCCACGCGCGATGGCCTTCCGGGCTGCCTCTATGGCCGCAATCGTTTTCTCCTTCACATGATCGATCAGGTAGATGTACCAGTTAAGGGCGTTGTTGAAACGTCTCCGCAAAGAATCCTGACCAAATAATATATGTGTAAGCACGATAGGCGACTTCACAGGAAAGCGTACTTGAGTTTTCAACCGGAATTTTCGGACACCAAGAAAAGACTCCAATGTGGTAGTCCATGCAGTGACGTTCGGCGCAACATTTAAGAATAATGTTGACACTAGTTCGAGCATATTCAGATCAAATGCGAGAGACGGAGACTGAGGAGCACACGGAAATAACCCTCGGGCTAGAAGTTGTCGCGCAGCTGACATGCAGGTGCAAATAGAGAGGTCGATCTGCGCGAGCCCTAGTCCATTTCATTAACATGGATTACATCGCGATGTGCGGGCGACTTACGTTCGCAATACACTGCCAAAACGCTCAATTTTCTCCCCGGCTCCTGACAAGTACATCGTGGAAGAGATGGCGGGTCAGCCATATGAGAGGTAGCCCAGATGTAGTCCATGTAAGGCGTTATGAGTTCCGGAATTGTCTCTGTTTGCCACCGGCGCCACTGATTAGCCTTCTTACGAGCGTATTGCGCCTTGTAGTTAGCCGCGTCGTCCTCTGTATCCAGCGTCGGGAAGTGGAGCGGGGAGGAAAACCGATTCGTAGTCGGAGTCGCGAACGGCGATGAAGTTTCAGGATTTATCAGAACATCGACCGGTTCATCCACGCGTGCTCCGTCGCTCCTCGCGTCGGAATTGCAGGATTCGGGATCATAGGGAATATCTTCATAGGCAAGACTGGTGGATCCACGATAGAACCCGGTTTGAATGAGGGTCCGGCGCTGAGGAAGTTGTGCGACGGGGGGTGGTCTGCCTCGATGGGACGAGGAGATTTTTCCTCTCCTGGAAATTGTTGGGCCTTCTTGTAAAATTTGACGAATTTCCGAGAGGTCATGACCCTCCCTCCCGAACGATTTCGGAACTTTGATAGGCATGATAGTTCGAAATTGGTTCAGGTCGAGAAGGGATTCGTGCGACGTGAACTGCTACCAAGGTGCTGTGAAGCGAGAATGTAAAAATGCGCCGCTACGGTCAGCGCAGCCATTACCCACACCCAAACTTACGAAGAAATAAGCGTCTACGAGCGCTCCCAATAGGTTATCTTAGGTCTGTGGCTACAAGATTTAAGATGGTGCTACGACCTATTAGGTATCTTATGTTGTGGATGAAAGCGATGGACTTATGACTCATGAACGCAACCGAGCATAGCGAGATCACGTGTATGCTACAATATCAACGAGGTCAGATTATCCCACGGCGCAAACCTTCAACCCTTCCTTCCATCACCGTGTTCCCATTCTCGCAACTTGATGCTCACCCATCAGCCTCATGTTTGTAAGGCCCCTTACCAACACCATGCCTCGGATTTTACTCAAAATCGACCAACCTCGCTATAGATCGTCCACTAGACAGACCATCAGCATCTGGTCCTTATCAGTGGGTCGTAATTTCCTCACTAACTCCGTCAAACCTCATGAGTTTCAGCCCTGCATCAAATAAGCGCGTTTGTGTTCGACTTACACTGGCGCTGAAAGTGCTCTAAGGCACGGAACAATTTTGGACACGTGACTATCCTTTCTCGCGCACCTCCACTGTCCGTCGACGCGTGAGTGTCCTTTCTCGCGCACCTCCGCACGGCTTGCCTGACCCCGACGTCGTGACGCCACGCCCAGGTCGATTCGTTTCGAAGCGGTTTCGGGGCCTGAAGATGCGGAACGTCTATCCACACGTGAGTATCCTTTCTCGTGCACCTCCGCACGGCTTGCCTGACCCCGACGTCGTGACGCCACGCCCAGGTCGATTCGTTTCGAAGCAGTTTCGGGGCCTGAAGATGCGGAATGTCCGTCGACGTGTGAGTATCCTTTCTCGTGCACCTCCGCACGGCTTGCCTGACACCGACGTCGTGACGCCACGTCAAGGTCAAATCGTTTCCACAACGTTCCGTGTCCTTTGCGCGCAGTCCTGCAAGCGCCCTACGATCATTCTGGCGTTGTATTGCTTCGTATTAGCCGCATGCATACCAATTGTGTTAAGGATGGGTTGTTTACGTGATGCTATGATGGCCGAGATAAAACATGATTGTACTCGGCGGAAGCATTTTGCATCCGCGACGGAAGCATTTTGCCCCGGCGGAAGCATTATTGGTCGCGTTTCCTCTGAGTTTCCCCATGTCCGTACTCATCGTTGTTGAGCTGGTGGCGTATACATTGTAGCATCGCGCGCAGTACATTACTAGGCTGATAACCACAAAAAATATCAAGGAACGCATTGTTGCACGCTGCGGTTGTATTTGAAAATTGAAGACGAGGGGTTTGTAGCGGGACCTATGGAGCGGTCGGTCTTGACACGAAACGCATCGGGTGAGGTACCCGTCATGGTGGCACGGTCACCGTTCGCATTTCGAGAGACTAGCGCATGATAGAACGCCTGCAAAGTTTTCATACAGACACGAGCAGGGTTGATGATCGCGGCGGGACACACGACAGGCGTAAGAAAATCATTCAAACGACGGGACTCGACGGCCTAAGAGCCGTCTGACAGCCAGCTCGATTTCTTCGACCCGATTCCACAACTTGACTGCGAGGTCGATCAAACTCTCCTTCTGCCTGGTGAGCCTGATGTTGTGCGATATCACCAAGGGACAGATGCCACATGGGTGAGCAGCTATGGGTGCATGCAGTCAGTTGACCGTCCGATAGCACGACTCAGAGTCCCAGACACATGAGATATTACCGGCTTGAGCCTCCAATCCAAATCTCTGGCTATTAAAACATCCAACACATCGTACTTGCTCGGCCCCATGCGTTACAAAACCAGGGCGTTGGAGGTCGGGACACGAAGCACGTCGAATCCGGCTTGCCACAGACTCGGTCGTGTCCATACTTGACGAAGTACAACTTGATTGAGTAACATTTCCTGCAGCTGATCGCGTAGCCATCTGACCTGGACGAGGACATGGAGATAAAGAGGGTCACTGCCGGATGGGGGCAAAGGCTCAGAGGCGGAAACAAAAATGATTCCGAACGCCGCGTCCCGACCCATTCCTATATTCACACGTCACCTTTGTCATCGTCCACAACAACATCGTCGCTTTCTGCTCTTGCGGCCTCTTGGGATCTCGTTTAGCATCAGCTCTTGTTACATGAAGTGCTATACCAGCCCCTCCGATACGTGGTAATGCATAATTTATCGTTATTGCTACGCTACGCGGGTGTGTGCTATCACATACGATTCGCAACTATCACTCTATTGTTCGTTCCATATCTGCAAAGGTTTATGCCATGTTCCGACATCTCTGGGTGAGTCCACGCCACGCTCCGCCTGCAATCCCGGTTTCTTGTTTATACGTCAACTGACGCATAACTTCCAGTCTTTGCGACAGTCTCCGCGGTCTATGGCCGACCTTCGCATTGTGCATGCCTGCGGTATCCTAGCGACCTGAATTGTGCGTACGCCTGTCATCGATCGAGTGTATACTGTTTGAATCACTCTTTGCGGCGTATCACTCTATGCTCGTTCCATAGCACAAACCTTTTACGCATACGCAGGTTCGCGCTGACATACAATTCGCAACTGATCACTCTATGCTCGTTCTATATTTGCGAACCTTTATAGCATATGCCGACATCTCTGGGTGAGGCAACGGGTGCTCCGCCGGTAATCCTCGTTTCTCGTCTATACGCCGACTGACGAACAATTTACAACGTTTACAACAGTCTCCGCTGTACGACCGACCTTCGTATCATGCATGCCCACGGTATCCTAGCGGTTTGATCTGTGCGTATGCCCGGCATCGATCGAGCGCTCACCATTTGACCCACTCTTCGCAGCGTATCACACTACTATCACTCCATGTTCGTTCCATATCTGCGAAGCTTTATGGCATGTTCCGACATCTCTGGGTGAGTTTACGCCGCGCTCCGCCTGAAATCCTTGTGTCTTGTTTATACGTCGACTGACGCAGAACTTCCAGTCTTTGCGACAGTCTCCGCGGTCTACGGCCGACCTTCGCATCGTGCATGCCTGCGGTATCCTAGTGTGCGTACGTCCGTAATCGATTTCTTGAGCGTATGCGGTTTGACACATGCTTCGCAGCTCATCCTCCTACGCGCGAGCCATCGCGCGAACTTGACCAATTTGCATCACTCGGAAGAACACCCCGATCAATCTCTGACAAATGCAAGCCGTCTGGGGCTTGTTTCGTTGGTGGTTTTATCAAATCGGACTATACTACATGCATCTATATGCGTAGGTCACCATACCACCGCGAATGCAGGTCATAAAGGCTGTTCTCAGCTTCCTACGACAGGAGTCAGCGGTCATGTACGGCCTCGTATGATGCCCTTGGCATACCTCAACGTCCAGGCAACGATCGGCAGACGCCTTCGACGGATAGAGGTTGCCGTGACAGAAGACGCGAAGCAGATAGTCCCGAGGCTTCATCAAACATTTACTATTAAGGCGGTGGAAGTTATTAACGTGAAATTGTAGGTTGAGACGGTTCGTTGCGTAGCGATCACTATATAGCTCGACGTCGCTGAAGTGCTTCTTTAGATGCTTCATGAGTAGCCGGGCCTTGGTCGCGCGAGACAGTGAGTTGGTTGTTCGGTCTTCGCGCGAGAACATGCTTACCTCTCGATTGCGATTCCTCCACTCCAGGAAAAACGGATGAACTATCATTGGCGCGTCCGGCCGACCGTTAACGCCCCCTTTGGCCTTGAAGATGAGATTCAGGAACTTAGTTAGTTCGTCGTCATCAACCGGAACGTTTTGGAGGGTGAGTGCTTGACGCCAGCGTTGATCGCATGTAGTAAAACGATTTTCGACCGGCTGACTTACACTCCAGTTGTCGTTCTCACCAGAACAATGAAACACACGTACGAATGTAGCCATTACGTCGACCTCAACATTTGCGGATGCGATAAGCCAGAACATATACGAGGCATGCGGTGACCCAAACAAATCCTTCTCTCTCTTCGAGAAAAGAAGATGCTGGAGGAGATCTGGGTGATAGCCGTAGAGGTCGCCTTGCTCGTCATCCTGCAAGAGAAGTGCAACTAGCTGACCGACCTTGTGGGTACGTTAGTGCCAATCTACGACGGGTACGACAAACTAGGACTCACACGATGGCTCTTCCAGGAGCCAAGCTTGATGCGTTGACTCTCGATATTCTCCCAACGCGAAGCGGCGGTGGACTCGCGCGGCGCAGGAGGGGGTAGGGTGGACATCGTGATGGACGGCGCCGGATAGGGCGAGGTGGTTCGGGGAGGCGAGGGTCCTCTGTCCCATATGTGCAAGTAGGATGCCCGCACCCCTGATCGCTGGCGGTGACTGATGTGATCGCGTGACAGGAGGATATTTTATTGAAGCAACAGGAACAAATCATAGCGCGCACCGTCGCCACGCAGCTATCGCAATCGCGGAATATCCAAGCTGCCTGCGCCGACGCCGAGCACCGGCCAGCCGTCAGCAGGCGTATCGAATCAATGCGCCATGCGTCGCAATCCGTCGCCGAAGGCGACTGTCCAACCAGCTGATGGTGTTCAAGTCGCGAACACGAGGCTTTTCGCTTCGAAGTTCCATATCTAAAGGTACGCTGTTCGTGTTTGCGATCGCTTACATTCATCGACGTGCTTGCGTGATAAGGGAAGATCGGCGGGACTGCAGGAAGAGTGATCAAGCAACTAGAACATGGCATATACGCCGTCTGTACACCCTCGGATGTCCCATTCCTACCGGATATCCGTGGATGGGACGCATAGTAGGCTGCGACCTATCACGACTAGAGAGTCGCGGACGGGGCAAAGCTTGTGGTCCCATTGCGGCGCCGTTACTCCCGATATGGAATTGGCGAGTTTGGGGTGAAACCGAGCTGCCGCTGGCCCGCGTGCTGCAACAGGCACATGTGATGATGAACGCAACGGCCGAATATGGCGTATCATCGTATACCCGCCCGCGCCAATCCCCTCGTTCGGCGGCCTCTGGCAGCGCTTACGATTCACAGCAAAACGTGGACTCAACCATTGGAGCTCCCGTCGCTCTTGGACGTTCCCTACCTCGATATCCCCGCTTGGAACTACCCACTTGTAGAACAAAGCACGCGAAAACTTGAAAACAATGAAACAAGGCGTTGGTGTTCCATCTCTTCCACCTCGCCGTCTGCTCACATCTTTACTGTCAGTCCCGTGCCACGAAGGAGGTCGGCGACCTCGGACCCGCTTTACCAGAAGATCGTCCGCCTCGCGCGAAGAGGTCCACGGTGAGCACCTCATTTCGTGACTTGCTGCATATGCTGAGACTTTCTCTTCGCAGACAAAAAACGCGAAGCCCGTTGGTCGCGGGCCGCGTGCACGTTCTACCAGGACGTCAAACGTCCGTCGCTTTATACCTTAGTTTGCAGGCTAGAACTGATGTTTTTCCTCTCAGAAGGAACCTTCAACCGAACGGCGTGCTACGCGCCGCAAGAAGACAGCTACTACGGTAGCGACGGTCGGAGAGGCCGTCGAAGACGAATGGGTAGCCGCAGCTGCCACCAACGAGGAGGCTGCCGCCAACGAGGAGGCAGCCGCCGCCAACGAGCAGTCAGCCGCTGCCAACGAGCAGTCAGCCGCCGCGAACGAGGAGGCAGCCGCCGCCAACGAGCAGTCAGCCGCCGCGAACGAGCAGTCAGTCGCTGCAGCCCCCGCCAACGAGCAGGCAGCCCCCGCCAACGAGCAGGCAGCCCCCACCAATGAGCAGGTCGCCCCCGCCAACGAGCAGGCAGCTGCTGCCAATGAGGAGGTCGCCCCTGGCAACGAGCAGGTCGCCCCTGACAACGAGCAGGTCGTCCCTGCTAACAAGGAGGTTGCCCCTGCCAGCGAGCAGGTCGCCCCCGCCAACGAGGAGGTCGCCCCTGCTAACAAGGAGGTCGCCCCTGCCAACGAGCAGGTCGCCCCCGCCAACGAGCAGGCAGCTGCCGCCAATGAGGAGGCGGTGGCACCTGCCGCCAACGAGGAGTCCGTCGCCGTGAACGGGGAGCCGACAAGTCCACGTTGGGTATGTCATGACCCATGTTGTTTCGTCACATGATTGACAAGGGTTCGTTTTCTCCCTCAGCCTCCGCAAAATGGGGCCGCGAATGAAGACGAATTGCAGCACAACAAAGACACGAGTGCATCTGAGGTACGTGAGACAGTCAAATTGTAGCGGAGCCAGCAGCCAATACCTTATAGATGGTTTCGAGTCGATGGCCGCACGGCTCTGCACCTAGCTCAGGGTACTCGTCGGGCACTGTGGAAATGTTCAAGGCAAAGGCGAGAGACGCCATCTCGCGGCTCGATAACGCTATGCTGGGTTCGACGACGCAGCAACAAGACGCAAATGCCGTGCAAAGCCCATCCGGGGAGCAACCCGCCGTCATATTCGACCCATCGCTCATCATCGACACTTTCCACTCAAGCATCGAAGCAGCCGCAGCCGCAGTGCCTCTCGGTTCTTCGCCTGAACAGGGCATTACGCATGTGAATGATACAGTATTGGTAGCGGCAGCACCGCGCCGAAGCCGTACGCTTGTGTTCGATGGTGTCGAGCTTCCCTCGGTTTGTACCCTGTATTTCCAACGCAGAAATGTCATTGAGATATGTGCACAGCGTGTACCACCTCGCGATGTCCGTGATTCCCCCAACAATCCCTTCCGGGCAATCTCTCAGCAGAACATGGACGTCGATGATCTCGGCCCGTCCTCGATGCCCTCCCCCGGACTGCCGCCATCCTCGCCGCCACGGTATTCATCATCTCCCGTCCCTTCTGAATCGCCTAGTTACCCTGGTGGGAGGAGTGGCCTAGAGTATGGGTATGACAGTGACGATCCCGTGCCCGACCTGATATCACCGCCTCCGTCCGAATACTCGGAGTCAGATGACGAAGACGAGGGAGAACGATTGAGATCTGGCTCTCGCAACATAGAAGAAAGCGAAGCCAGCGGATCTGAGTGGGATCAGTCCGGTTCTGGCGACGAAAGTGAAGAAGACACGGCAGCGGTAAAGGCGCGCAATATGAAGCTAATCCAGGCGAAGGCGGCTGACGTCGCCCGCGATGATGAGAGGAGCGGCGGGGAGGAGAACGAGGCGGCGGCACCTTCGAAGAAGTCTGGACGGAAGCGATCCAAGGCGAAGGCGGCTGACGTCGCCCGCGACAATGAGAGGAGCGGCGGGGAGGAGGACGAGGCGGCGGCACCTTCGAAGAAGTCTGGACGGAAGCGATCCAAGGCGAAGGCGGCTGACGTCGCCCGCGACAATGAGAGGAGCGGCGGGGAGGAGGACGAGGCGGCGGCGCCTGCAAAGAAGTCTGGACGGAAGCGATCCAAGGCGAAGGCGGCTGACGTCGCCCGCGACAATGAGAGGAGCGGCGGGGAGGAGGACGAGGCGGCGGCGCCTGCGAAGAAGTCTGGACGCAAGCCGAGGGCAGTCGATATCGCCGACGGTGTAGCGGGTAGCGGTGACGGGCAACATGGAAGCAAGAAGCGCGCGCAACCTGGCCCTCTTTCGGACGAACACCAAGAGATGATCGAGCAATTCAAGGACAAGATTGACCAGTTTATCTCGAAAATGGCGAGCCTCACTCACAAATCCCCGGCCATCATCTCCGCCCTAGTCCACGGCACAGACGTCCCCAAACATCGTGCTAGAAATATCTGGGACGTCTTTTCGTCTTGGTACGCTCGACAACACCCGCAGGAGGATGGCGGTGAGTTTACGCTCTTTCGCGTGTTTCTTTATACATGTTGCTGATTGTGTTATTAGAATCGAGGGATGACTTCATGACGCGCCTGCGGATGGAGTATCGGGTGCAAATATCGCAAATCGAAGACGATGAGCAACGAGAAGAAGCCATACAAAAATATATCGAGTGGCGTGGCGACCTTGAACAAACATACCTCGACCACCTTGCTCAGACGGGGAAACTGACGCAGCAATTCAATCGCGGCGTAGCCAAAGTCAACAACCTGGTATGTACTTGTACGCACATCGCCGTTCAACGTGTGAGAACCTCAATTGCGCGGGTAGGCGCGGCACTTATACCACGACCTCGGTGTACACGTCTTCGGATATGTAATTGACGCGCACGGTCCGTGCGGGTTTACTATGTTCGGCGGGTCACCGGAATGGGAAGAAATCAAGAAGTTGTACGTGAAGGACCATTTCGGGACAATGGCGAATTATCAGGCTGTCATACGGTTAGTCGAGAAGTCTGAAGTGTTAAATGACAGGGCTTCTAATATGAAAATAGTGTTATCGAGCTACGAAAAGCGGGAATTCCAGTCCCTGAACTCCCACCGCCGACATTGAATGGGTACCAAATCCCGGCTCAGGGGGAGGGCGAGCATATCCGGGATTACCACCATCGTATCTTCAAGTCTTTGATGAAACAGAAATGCCGTGAGTTCGTCTTCAATTCAGTGGGCCAGCTACTAACTTAGTTTTCTCCTCCTGCAGTTGAACTTGGTGTCGTCATTGAGACAAATAGGTTTCCCTGGGCCAGGATCCTCGAGTTCTTGGCGCGGAATCACATCCGTATCATCGACATGCACCCTCATTTCATACTCAAGAAGAAGACGCGCGGTGGATATGGCTTCAGCTTCCGTGGCGAGAATGTTGACGCAACAATCAAGCAAATCGTTGAACCATTCTTGGCCGAGGGCGCACATGGCACGAGGTTTCGCGTTGAGTCGTGGTTGCCGGGTTCGTACACGCAATTCCACATGTGCATCGCATCTAACATAAAGCTCTTTGTTAGAGGAGGATGCGATGCCCTGGAGTAAGAAGGGCCGCCTGCCGCTCATGATGAGCTGGCCGCTCACGGACTCCGAGCCGACGATAGTCTTTGCCGAGCGCAAGCAGGCCATCATGTATCGCCTCGACCAAACCAAGGTCTATTACGATAACGTTGCGCGCGAGGCGAAAGGAAAACGGGATGTCGACCTCGACGCCGAAGGTCTCTACCAGATGGATGGCGAGGACGAGGACGAGGACGAGGACGAAGACGAGGGCAAGGGCAAGGATGATGAAGACGAGGGCGAGGGTGACGGCAACGGCGACAACGACAACGACAACGAGAGCGACAACGACGGCGAGGGCGACAACGACAACAATGACGATGACGACGATGCCTTCATGATCGCCGCTGATCCGGGTGTTCACGACGAAGAGATGTTTTTCCGACACATGGACGACCATGATGACTTCGCGCCTGCATATTACAGCGGGCCATTTGCCGGCGGGGAGTTTACCTCCGACGACATTCGCGAACACGAGCCAAATGGGGCGGATGGGGCGGACGAGGCTGGGGGCAGCGAGTCACCGCACTATCATGAGGTCAGTCGTCTGTACCTCCATTTGCATACCTGGTGACGATGGCATGCAGGATTCCGAAGGCGAAGACGACGCAGACGACCACGACAACAGGGATGATGACGCCGCCACCGCCGCCTCCGAGTCTACGATCAATGGTCGACACTATCAGGAACCAGCAACGATGGCCCCATTGGGCTGGATTACTCAGGAGGATGCCTACCGGAGACGACCGATGGATCGCCATCCCGAAAGGGCTAGCCGCGATCATGTTGCTGTGACCGGTGAACGCCCCCCGGGGGTTGAGAAAGGGCATCATCGATCTCGTGCTACTGAAGGAAGACCTCAGGTAATAATTCTTGTAGAGAACTGCCCTCCGGCGTCTGACAATGGCCCCCTTTAGACGGATCGTCGTCCACCGACCGGTGAACGCTCCCTGGTGGTTGAGAAAGGGCGTCATCAATCTCGTGCCGCTGAAGGAAGACTTCTGGTGATAATTCTTGTAGAGAACTGTCTTTCGGCGTCTGACAACAGCCCCCTTCAGACGGATCGGCGTCCACCCCGCGAATGGGACTCTCATGGTGCAGCGCCCGCCACATACAGGCCGCCAGCCTCGGAAGGCGTGGAATGGCGCGGTTCCGCAGGGGCATCATATCAAGACGTAAGATTTCTCTGGACTTGTACATCGCTCACATCTGATATTGACACAGAGCGAACACCTTCAACATCAAGGGCAGCGGAAACGTACAGGCCACGTGACTCAAAGTGCGCAAGAGCCCGATGTTGAGGAGCGGCAAGTGAGGGTCTTGGAGACTGCCGAACGTGTTGCCGTGTTTACACTTCCATTCAGGTGAAACGCAGAAAAGTCGAGGATCATGCAAAACCACGCGGCGAGTCATCACGAAGCTCACTGCCCCAAGCCGCGTTTGGCGCCGAAGTAAGGACATGCTCTGCACAACTGTGCGCATGTTGCATGTTGGACTGACCCGAGGTTGTACAGAATGATGCCGCCAAAACCAGTCGACACGCCGTCGGCCTTACCGCCCGCCAACATGCTGAAGGACCGCGAGCACGATCGGAAAGGCCGCTTAGTGGGGAGGTTCATCGCGTGGACAACGTGCGCTCACGATCTGTGATACCAGGTGCAGGCTTCGACGTGGGGCCTTACGCTGGCGCTCCTATGGCCCGCCATCATGCTGAAGGACTGCGAACGCGATCGGAAAGGCCGCTTAGCAGGGAGGCTCATCGCACGGACAACGCACGCTCACAATCGGTGATATCAAGCGCAGGCTTCGACGCGGGGCCTTACGCTGGCGCTCCTATGGCCCTGCAAGCAGGCGCTCATCGCGCTGTACAAGGTACGTGGCTTAGCAGATTTTCTTGCCTTTTGATCATTTCATTTGATTAACAGATGGAAAAGGAAGGCCTGGCGCATCCACACAGACCTCGAAAACTGCGCAAAAGGCTGTATCAAAGACCACCGCACGCATCGCGTCGAGCGGTCCAGCGCAATCAATGTACAACGCCGTACGCGCATCATCTGGCAAGCCGTCGATCAATCC
This sequence comes from Punctularia strigosozonata HHB-11173 SS5, assembly GCF_000264995.1. NCBI lineage: Eukaryota > Fungi > Basidiomycota > Agaricomycetes > Corticiales > Punctulariaceae > Punctularia > Punctularia strigosozonata. The sequence goes on along the minus strand of NW_006767438.1, from coordinate 716,900 downwards.
TTCCGCAACGGGTGCTCGAAGCGCAACGATGTCAGCGGTAGCCGCCCAAAGAGGCTCATCGCAAGCGGTGTCGCATCCTCGCGTGAGCGCGACGCAGGCTCATCGGCGTCCTCCAGGGCAAGGTGCCGCTCACGAGGCTACTCGTCGTGCTCCGACGCTATCGGTGATCGCGGAGACGCCAACGCCGGAGGCCTATCGCGCAAAACCGAGACCGAAACCGCGGCCGCTCAAACGGAAGAGGGATGGAGAATTGTAAATGACCGTCATTTAGAAAATCTAGAGGCTCGCATGGTGCATGTAAATATAATAATGCGAGCAGGTCAGCTCAATCGCCGTACATGCGTAAACTGTAACCGTCCATCACGTGGACCCGCCCCGTTTCGGCAAGACGGCGCGAGTTCACGATGCACACTGGCAGAGAGTCATAGCCCACTACCAGAACTGCAGCTCAAACAGCAGGTAGTACCCCAAAGGGAAGCTACAGTGGGTGTGGTATGTCCATGCCCTGGAGGAAGAATGTGGTAGTCCACGGCGCTGGTGGTGTGTCCAGAGTTTACAGCATTGAAGTACATGGTCCTACCGGGTCATGTGTGGCACTACCATGGTGTTAGTGTTCGGAGGCAGGGTATCTCCAGAGAACAGGTAGCCCCCAGCTGATGGGACCACCGGACATGGACCTACCAGGTGTGGCCATGTATGAAGGGAGCTACCAGGTAAACAGTGGTGGGATTACCATGCTTGGACATACACATCGTGTGGTAGGACCATTACACATTTTGCCGTAGCGCCATGGTCGTTCCACTGGTGCCCACAATGAGCTACCAGACCTCACCATGGTGGTTCCAGCCCTGCTCTGGTGAGACCT
>NW_006767438.1:603988-715079 GCF_000264995.1 Punctularia strigosozonata HHB-11173 SS5 | reverse complement strand
TCTGCATAGGCCAACAAAGCAAAATGATAGCCCTGCCATGAGTGTACTATTTTATAGCAAATATAGGCTGAAAGACCCCTGACACCCCCGTGGTATTACCACCTTGTGAGAGTATTTACGGTACCACCAGGCATGTTACCAACACAACCCTGGAACTACCAGTCAACTAACCACATACATCTGTCCAGCCAAGGTGCAGCAGATAGGCGATGGAAGGGAACTATATATGAACATGAAACATCGTTAATGCACATATCTGGAGCAGAAAATAGAAACCCAATTGCACAGGAGCTACCATAGCTCTGCCAATACTGCATTTATTGTCATTGTTGAGACACAAGCATAATTGGCAAGGAAAGGTATAGCTATGATTAACTGTACAGGGTCACCAGAGCGATACCAGACAATTTAAGGGTATACACACCCCATAGGTAGATGGGAGCACCACATTCTTCTAGCTAAGCTGCTGGAGAGTCCATGCTCACAATGCCAGAATGGTAAGACATCTGATTTTAGACCTTATTAGGTCTATCTTTCTTGGTGGAGAGATACACCTAATAAGGTGCTGGACTGACGGTGACTGAGGTGAAGTCCACTGCGTTTCAGGATGTGCGAGTCTGCAATGACCGTGATCGTCAAGTATCTGCTCGAGGGAGGTAGGTAGCCATGTTCTCGCACAGATCACGCCGACTGCTCCATATCCTACGAGCAGAACGTCCTTCGCAGCTGTGGCCATAGATATCCGCGACCGAGTCCACGTCGGACCGACGAGGCAACTGAAAGGGGTGTTCCCGAATAAGCCCGCGCCATCGGCGATCTCCGTCCGGTCAGCTTTCCCACTTGGCTGCCTAGCTCGTCGCTCAGCCCGTCCTCAACAAGCCGCATCCACCATGGTGAGCATCGTTGTCCATCGTACACACCATCTTTGGGCTTTGCGACGCCTAAGAAATGCCGCTCGATGATGAACTGTGTGTTTTGGGAGCTGGATCCGCTGGATGGCATTCTCGTCCTTCGGATGACGCTCCGTCGCTGGCCTTTACTCGTCCGCTCCTGGGATCATCACGACGCTGAATTGCTTTCTTGCTCCCCTTAGACCAAGAAGAGAAGAAACAACGGCCGTAACAAGAAGGGTCGCGGCCATGTGAACTTCGTCCGCTGCTCCAACTGCTCGCGCTGCGTTGGCAAGGACAAGGCCATCAAGCGCTTCACGGTCCGTAACATGGTGGAGAGCGCGGCTGTTCGTGATATCAGCGAGGCCAGCGTCTACCAGGGTACGCGAGCTGCGATATTGCAAAGAGGACCGGCCTTCCTTACCATCTTGCTCACGCAGAGTACATTGTGCCGAAGCTCTACCTCAAAATCGCATACTGCGTGTCGTGCGCGATCCACTCGCACGGTGAGTCCATTCTCGCCGGTGAAACGTATCGCCGCTGATGATACATGCTGTATATAGTTGTCCGTGTCCGCTCTCGCGAGGGTCGTCGCAACCGCGCGCCGCCTCCCCGCGTGCGGTGGAAAGACGGGAAGAAGGTTAACCCTGCAGTTGCCGCCGCCGAGGAGGCCAAGGCGGCAGCTGCAGCAGCAGGCAAAGTCTAAGCTTCCCTCCACTCGCACCTCGCATGTTACTATGTATTACCCAATGCATCTCTTCCTCCACGACGCATGCTGTACCCAATATACGAACGGCATTCTTCAATGCACCAGACGGAAGCCTTGATTCATAACGGCGTGCCGACATGCAGAACTGGTGCGATGATTTGCCAAGTATGATTATATACAGTTCTTGTGCTAACTCTACAAGGGAAGGACGACGGGGTTACATGCGTGGAAGAGACAATATTGACATGAATTGTACTAATGAAATCGGGTAACATTGACGATGATGATTGCTGAGACGGACGCGAGCAAGAATGAGCAGGGCGGCCGGTGTAAAGGATAGATCTAAGGCAAATTAGTCATAGTTCAGCGAGGAAGGGCCACCCTCCGGTGGAGGTGGGCGCCCGGACGGAGGAGCACCTCCGCGGTCCCGAGACGTATACGGTGGTGGACGCCCGTCCGGGCCCAGAGGCTGCGGGGGGCGTGCTGGCAACGAGGCATTCGACGGCGGCCTTGGGGGGCCGCGCCCGCCGTAGCCGCCCCGACCGCCTCTATGGTGTTGCGGTGGGGGTGGGCCCCCGCCATACGAGTGCGGGCCGGGAGGGTAGGGGGCGTATCCCGGGGGACCAGGAGGAGGGTAGAGGCCAGGAGGGCCGTTGCCGAAGTGCTGGGGCGGCGGCGGGAATGGCATCGGTGGCGGCCCTTGGAACGAACCGGCGTGGCGGAAGACGTCGCGCGGCGGGGGCGGGGGCGGGTGTCCTCCGTATCGCATTCCGCCGCCTGTCGTTGGAGGGGGGAGCGCGCGGGGAACGTGGGGTTCGGCGGGCATCGGCGGGCCCGCGGGCGGGCCGTGGCGCCGCCCGCGCTTGTCGTACTCATGCGAGGCCTCGTACTTCGGGAGGCTGCGTTTGCGGATAGTCAGGACAAGGCGAAGGGATATATATGCAGCCGGGAGTCACGTACGTTTTCGGGTCAGCAGGGAGTGGGTCGGACCAGAAGTAGTCGTGGTCGAGCGCCTGGCTCGCCGTGATGCGCTCCCGGGGGTTACACGTGAGCAGCTTGTCGAGGAGGTCGGCGGTCTCGGGCCCCACGATGCTGCAAAGTTGATCAACAAGCAAGTCACGGAGCTTGGCGCGGCGACCCTACTCCTCATAGACGAGCTTGACCCGACGTGGATAGTGCTGGAACTGCTTGACGCCCTCGCACCCAGGCAGCTGGTCGTAGTTGGGCCACGTGTGTTGATTGGGCGTTCCACACAATTTCCAGATCCTGTCGAGCTGGTCGATATCGGACGTGCCTGCGAGGATGGGCTGGCGATTGAACATTTCGCCGAGGACGCAGCTGTCAGAGACAAAGAGGTTGGTCACCTCGTCGGGAACATAGATGATACGTTGACGAACCCGATGCCCCACAGGTCGATCTCGCCGCCATAGTGTCGCGCGCCAAGAAGCAGCTCGGGTGGGCGATACCAGCGCGTAACGACGCAGTTGGTATACTTCTTTGGCGGTCGGCCATTCCTCGCAACAACTGCTGGATTCTGCAGTGCGACCTGCGGATCGAATGCGCGCGCAAGACCGAAGTCGGCGATGCGGAGGTTGCCCTCGTTGTCGATTAGCAAGTTTGCAGCCTTCATATCGCGGTGGAGGATGTGATTCTAGAGCAAAAGCGTCAGGGCAAGTCGGACACCGGTGATAAATGAGGAGGAGTTACCCGATGCATATACTCGGTTCCCTCGAGCAGCTGTTTCATGTAAAGCTTGATCTGACTGGGCGAGAGCTTGACACGGTCGTTCTCGAGTAAACCGGCAAGATCGTGGTCCATGTACGGGAAGACCATGTACACCGAGAGAGGATCCTTATCCGAACCTGCGAGCTGTCAGTCGTCGACAGCGAGCGGCCTTACCTGGAACTTACTCTTGACAACGAATAAGTCCAGGATCTTGATGATACTTGGATGATCGAGCGCCTTCAAAATCTTGATCTCGCGCAACGCGGTGACCGGCATGCCCTCCTTCTCGTTATGCATCAGGATCCGCTTAAGCGCGACGAGCCTGTTGGTCGCGTTCTGGCGCGCCTTGTGGACCTCACTGCGTGGAGAGGAAAGCGGTCAAAAAGGTGTTTCTCTCCCGTGGAACACAGCGCGCACCCAAAGGTACCCTCGCCGAGCTTGGTCAACGGCACATAATCGTCCTGTTGCCCGCAGCCGACGAACACACGTCCGTACGCCTCCTTCTCCTCCTCGCGCGTCCTGCGCACGGGCGGGCGACGCTTCCGCGGCGGTGGCCGGGATTCCAACTTTTGTTGCACCTCGCTCTTGACCTGCCGCCGGTCGGGCGACGGCGGCTTGGGCTGCGACCCTGCGCCCTGGGCTTGAGTGGGAGGTGGAAGCGGCGACAGCGTACGTAGCGGGGGCGGCGATCGCGCCACGTGAGGCGGCAGGCTTGGCGGGAGAGGGTGCAGAGGCGCGGGGGGCGCATCGACGAGACCGGGGGTGGCAGGACGGGCGGTGGGTGGAGACTCGGGCCTGTACGAGTCATAGCGAACGCCGCGGCTACCGTAGGATCCTTCGCGATCGCGGTCGCGGGGTCGTCGAGGGTCGTACCCTCGATCGCGACGGCCGTCGTAGCGTCGGTCGTTATATGACTGAGGCGACGGCGGGCGGTGGCGGGCGGCCTGGCGCCAGTAGTAGTCGTCCTCTTCACGATGGTACTGGTGGCGCGAGTCGTGCCGATCAGGAGCGTATGGGTTGGCGGACGGGCGATAGAACGACCCGGAGCGGCGCGGGGAGAGCTGGTCCGACGAGACGGTCGGTGAGCGGTGGGAGGGCTGGCGGTGCGGGTCGCGGTCGGGCGTGGGCGTGGGCGACAGGTGTCGCGTCGAGGGCGTGCGCGCGAGGTCGTCGGCAGCGTCCCTGGGTGGACGTGTCGCACCGCGGTCGCGGCGATGCCGGTCTTCGGGGTAACCGTTCCAGTGCGGCCGGTCGTCGTAGCGGGATGGATGATACGAGTCGTAGGGACGCGGAGGCGGGTAGCGCCCAGCGTTGCGGTCTCCCCGCCGGTTGTGATCCCTGTTGTCTCTGCTATCCCGCCTGGGATTGTCGGCCCACTTCCTCACTTCCTCCTCCGAGCGCTCGTAAATCACCCGCTCGTTGTCCCGCTCGCCCGAACCGGCATCCGCCAGCTTCGCCTCCACCTCCCGGGCTCCGAAACCGTTCGCATTTGCGCTGCCGTTGGCGGACCCGGCGCCTCCAGCCTTAGTCTTGAACGGGAACTTGACCCCAGGCAGTTTATTGTCGGTTGCTTTGGGAGCCGGTGTCGGTGTCGGCGAACGCGCGACTGGGGGCGGAGGTGGCGTGCCGTCGTCGAGCTCGCCTTCCTCAGGCGAAGAGACGGCTGGTCGTTTACTTGCGGGTTCGTCGTCCGGTGCGTCAGGCGCGGGACGTTTGGGTGGGGTGGGGGACATGGGTGTCGAAGAGAGAAGGGCAGAGGGAACGTTGGACGCCGCGGCTGGCGTTAAGTACTGCAGCTGCTGGGTTGTCGGCTACTACGAGCTGCTGTATATCGCAGCGAGCCACGATCTCATACAGCCATTGTTCTCTCAAATCGCTCTACTCAGATTTACGGGCAAAAGCCATGTTAGACAGTTCCGTATGCCGGAAAACTTGGAGAACAAGGAGAGGTCGCTGACGTAACCCTGCCTCCCGGTGTTTAAATTTCTTGTTGGCGGGGCCTCTTCAGCTTTTGATTGCACACTCCGACAAACGTCCTCTACGCTGTGGAAACGGAACGATGCGCTGTGCTCGTTTTGCCATCAGCCATAAGACGCCAGGCTTGATTCAATATTGAGTCCTGCATAGCCGTTATACGTGACCCGGACGGGCCGGACCAATGATGAGTTCGCGTCGGGCGCTTACACTGACAGTGATGAGGTCAGGACGATGTGTATTATGATAATATGCTATCCTGTTCCTCTCCTCTTACGATGCCTTGACCTTGGACCTTGGTGTAGCGCAAAGGTAGATCATCTCGATCCACGCTCACAACATCGTGTCACAGGAGAGGTTGCGTGCGGTGCAACGATCGTGGTCCGCCAACGCACTCCCAATGTCGCGAATTCTGCCTCAAGAGCTCATCGATATTATCATTCAATTCGCCGACGACGACGACCAGCGGGCGCTCTCCCTTATCAGTCATGCTTGCCTCCGTGCCGCTCGCCCGCGCATCTGGCGTACCCTCACCGTCTCCAAGAGCGCCGCGCGCCTTACCCAATTTGACGAATACATGGAGTCCATCCCCCGCCTCACACACTGGGTTCGCGCACTGCGCATCGTCGGCGAGTTCCTCGGGAGCAAGTACGAATGGCCGCTCGACATGTGCGAAGTGATCGACGAGGTTGTCCCGCGCCTCCCGCGACTGGAGTCGCTCTGCCTGGACAACCGCGGCAGCCGGCACGGATTCCAGGACGTCGACGTATCGCTGCTCGCGCACTGTTCCGAATTCTCGTCCGTCGCCGATCTCTCCCTGATCGGATGTCCCGTCGGGACATTGAACTGGCTCATCGACGTCCTCCGCGGACTCCCCAAGCTCGCCCACCTGAGCTTGGTTGACGTCTCGTGGTCTGCGCATTGGACCCAGTCGAAGAGCGCGGACCCGACCACAAATCTCCGTTCACTCAAGATAAAGCGTTGCCCGACTCCGAGCCCGCTGCTCCAGTGGCTGTCCCGCACCCGTACCACCTCAAGCCTCCACTCCTTGAGCCTGCTCGGCATTGTTCGCGATGACTGGGAAGAAGTGGCCTCTTTTATCACAGGACTGAAGGGGCTCCGTGAACTAGAGATCGGCATCCAAGCTTACAACAGATTCGGTGAGTGACAAGCCCTCTGCACCGTCGCGCACCGTCGCTCATCTCGCGAGGCGTGCAGATCTTCCGAGCCTTCATAGCTGCACCGAGCTGGAGCGCCTCCACCTGGTCGCGGAACGAGCGCAGTTCGACCCTATCGCGCCCATCGGCCTTGCCATCTACGCCGTCCTCGTCACCCTGCCAGTCTCACTCCACTTGACCGAAATCGGCGTCACGTTCGACCCTCCCGTGCGCGTGCGCCCGGCGGTGTTCGACTGGGGCGCCATCGACGTGCGCCTAGTCCGACCCGACATGTTCCCGGAGCTGCGCAACGTGCGCCTCCGCGGTCTCTACTGCATGCACAGGCCGCTTTGTGCAGATTGCATACGAGGCCAAGTAGACGTGTTCCTGCCCCGTCTCGTCGAACGGTGGCTGATAACGGTGGAACACGCGTAACACTCGGTCGTGGGCGCGTGTTCGTAATAACGCGTGCCATGTAGTTCTACCGTGACCCTGTCAGGCTGTCAAGGAGCCCAAGTGATCGAAGTTTGTTCGCCGAGCTCTCTCTACCATACGACATTCGTAACTACGTACTCGCCAGTCTCACGTCCCGATATCCCCGAGACGCTACCATCGGCATACCCGGCCCGAGATCCAGTGTCTATGTCTCGTGGAAGATGACGATGGCCGCGATCTGGTATATCTTTCCGTCTCTCTCCCGTTGTCAGCGATGAAGGCGCTGTATTACCATGCCGTGAGGGCTTTGCCTGTCATGGACGCGTAACGGATGCCTCACATCGCCGTACTGTGCATATCGTAGCCCCGGCAACTCGAGGTCAAAGAAGTCCCCATCCCGGATATCGGCCCTGAAGATGTGTTATTGAAAGGTATCGTCGTTATAGAGTGATATCGCGGATTCTTCACGCTCTGATCCTGGACCCCGTAGTGGTTGCCTGCGGTGCGTCTCTCTTCGGCCTGTCGGTTGGGCGGACGCAGTAAAGCGGTGGACACCGCAGGCGTTTGCGGAACAGATGGCCACATTCACGACGGGGAGTTCATAGCCAAGTAGGTTGACGCTTTTTCGATGCCATACTCGATCTGACACCACGACGACCCTCTGTAGGTTTCCTGTAGGCCGTCACGCCGCCTGGAAGCCGACGTGATCGAAGCTGAACTTCATTTGTCGAGCTTATCCCCGGCCACGAAATCTACGGTATCGTCGACAAAGTCGGCCGAGATGTAACGGAATTCGTCGTGGGCGACAAGTGCGTCGCCGACAACGCGACCACCGTCAGTCCATCCGTGATGCATCTCGGATATCTCACCCGCCTGGCTCACTTTCGCCCCCCGTCAGTGCGACAAATGCTTCTATTGCAGGCGCGGCCAGTTCCTGCTCTGCCAGAACTTCGACGGTAGAGGCGTCACCTCCCATGGAGGCTTCGCCGAATACGTCGATTTGCAAGTCATGATCGCCCTCTCAATCGCCTCCAGGTCGCGCTGACTTACCGTGCGCAGCCCGGCAAAGCGCCTGTACAAGGTCAACAACCTCTCTCCCGAGGAAGCCGTTCTGGTTGAACCCCTGGCATGCGCTGTGCACGGCATGGACCGGCTTCAGGCGCCTGTTGGCGCCGAAGTCCTCCTCATCGGCGCTGGGCCAACGGGCCTCCTTCTCGCACAGCTCTTACGTCTGAACGGCGCGACCAAGGTCACCATCGCGGCCAACGAAGGGCCCAAGACGGAGCTGGCGAAATCGCTCGACTGCGCGGACACGTACGTCGAGCTCGACCGCGCTGACCCCGATGCGCAGTGGGCGCAGCTCAAGAAGGACCACCCGTACGGGTTCGACATCGTCGTGAGTTTTTGCAGCCTCATGTTTGCTCTCGACGTGCGCGCTCACAAGACGTCGCGTTTAGGTCGAAGCCACGGGTTCGGAGAAGGTCGCTGACCAGGCCATCAACTACGTCCGACGGGGCGGGACCCTGCTCGTGTACGGCGTGTACGAGAACAAGGCGCGCGTGCACTGGCCACCTTCCAAGATCTTCGGGGACGAAATCAAGGTGATCACAGCCAGGCCTTTGTGCATACATAAGACTGAGAACAGGCCGCCTAGATCATCGGATCCTTCGCGCAGGTCCATTGCTTTCCTCGAGCGGTAGCGTATCTCGATGGGGGCAAGATCAACGTCAAGGGCATGGTGGGTGTTCTCTGAGGCATCACCGATAGCATCCTCGACTCACCCCCACCAATTTCACAGGTGACCGACGTCTTCAAGCTCGAAGAATACGAGAAAGCGCTGGAGAAGATGAACAGCCGCACGGCTGTCAAGATCGCAATCAAGCCTTAAATAACTAGAACAACGAAGACAAGTCGATTAGATACAGCGCGTCCCTATGTACTCTACCGCAAACAGACGTTTATCCGTCTGTCCCACGATATATATGCGCTACATACACGCGCCCAGAATCAGATCCACAGAACTCTATACGAGACGAGGACACAACGCACTCGCAGCAAAGGCCATAAACTAGAACGCAGCGCGCGCAGCGGCCCGCTCGAGCTCGACGAGCATATCGTTTGCGCGGTCCTTGGCCTCGCCGAGCGCGGCGCGCAAGTTCGCATCCTCGATCCCCTCTCCCTCAAAGCAGTCGAGGTCGAGCAGCCGCCTTAGGCTGCGGCGCACCAACGCGGGTGCGGTAGGTGGCGATAGCACGACCGCCGGGCCGTGCGCGTCCGCGGCCGAGATGCGCGACGGGAAGACGTGACGGTAGAGTGCCAGCGCGCGGACGAGCGGCTTCACGTCGTCTTCTTCATCACCTCCATCGCGGTCCAGCGGCAGCGCAGACGACTCGTCCTCGCCGACTCGGCAGGCCCACGCCGCGTCGAGCATCTCCGCGACTTCCGCCGTCTCTCCGCCGAGCGACACGCCGGCGGCGATCGCGACCCTCCGCTCCTCCTCCTCCTCCTCCATCGCCTTCTCCGCGTCCTCCCCGGCACCATCATCCGCCTCGTCCTCGAGCACCGCTCTCGAGAAAAGAAGCGCCGCGTGCCTCTTTAACATCCCGCGCACGACGTGCGCCGCGATGACGCGGAGCGGGCTCTGCCCCGCCCTCGCAGCGGCCGGCCGGGCGCGTAGCACGGCCGCGGCCTCGTCGACGGACATCGCGCCGAGCACCAGCCGCTCGTGCGGACGCACGAGCCCGGCGCGGAGCGCGCGCGCCCAGAGCGCGTCCGCTTTCCCGCGCATGGCCGCCAGCGGGCGGACGACGAGCGCGAGCGTGGACAGATCCGACGGCGACGCCGAGTAGGGCGAGATGCGCGAGCGCATGCACCAGTACGTCTGCACGCGCACGCCGGCCGACGCGTTATCTATAACGATCGAAGCAAAGTCACACGTCGTCAGCGATCCGTTGTTATGTTTTGTTTTTTTTCGTGCGATGCCGAAAGCGAAAGGCTTGCACGTACCGTCAGCGGCGACCAGCTCGCCCAGGCGGACCCACGCGCGCTGCTCGAGCTGGCGGAGCTCGTACACGCCGCGTCCGCGCTCCTTCTTGCTGGCGCCCCCCACGCCGTTCAGCAAGAGGCCGAGCAGGCCGGCTTTGACGCCCAGCGCGTGCCTCAGGCGCGGCGCCTCGTCCGCTTCGCCGCGGTGCGCCGGGGCGAGCGCGTCGAGCAGCTCCACGGCCTGGTAAGAACGCGGCTTGCGGGCGGGTGTGCCGCCGTCGGAGTCGCTGCCGGACGACGTCGAAGCGCGCCGGCGGGCTCGCGCTGCCGGAGGGGCCGCCGAGGACGTGGCGAGCGCCAGCGGCGACAAGGCGAACAGCGCGAGCTTGGACGCGCGCAGCCGCTTCGGGAGGTGGAGCCAGGGCAGGACGATGCTCAGCAGCACGAGCGCAGAGACGAGAAGGTGGAACGCCTGTATCACGCTCTGCCACGTCCATCCGTGCACCTCCGCCGCCGCCGGTACGGATGCGGGCGTGCGCACGGAGCCCGTATGCGCGTGATGCGCCGCAGTCGAAGACGCGGAGGACGCGTACGAGGGCGCGAGCGGCGAGTTGAACACGGAGAAGAACGCGAACGCCGCGAGGAGGTACCGCGGCGCGCCCCGCGACTGACCCCCGTCGTCTTCGCGCTTCATCATCTCCACCTCCATGCCCGCCGGGGGCCGCATCGCGACGTACTGCCGCTGCCCGGCCACCACGAACGGCGAGCTCTCCATCTCCACGGGCGGGGCGACCGTCGCTTGCGCCGCAGGGGGCGCGGCGGGTGCGGGCAGCGGGTTCTTCCTCGGCCTCCCCCTCTTCCTCTTCTCCGGCGCACCGGGCACGGCGGGCGGCACGACGGCCGGCGCCGGCTTCTCCTTCTTCACCGGCCTCTCCCTCTTCGCCGCCACCTTCGGCCGCTTCCGCGCCCGCCCGCCGTCCTCGTCGTCCTCGCCGTCGTCCTCGTCCTCGTCGTCGCCCTCCATCTCGTCGCCCTCGACCTCGTCCGCCTCGCACCCGCCGAAGCGGGCCACCCACTCGCGTTCCCACTCGCGCAGCAGCGCGGGGCCGCCGACGAGCCCGCACACGAGCGCGCGGAGGCCGGCGTGTTCGCGGGCGAGCCGCGCCTCTCGTTTCTTGAGCACCCTGTGGTGGAGAGTCGTGCACGTAAGAATCGGTGAGGAAGCGAGAACGAGAGAGAGAGGATGAAAATGGAAGGGGGGGGGGGGGGCGAGGGGCGAGAACGCACCGGATGTATTCGACGGCTTTGCCGAGCACGTTCGCCTTGCTGATTTTTCGCGCGACTTTGACGCCGTCGACGAACCCGCGGTCGTCGATCACGTCGCCCCACTCGTTGCCCACCGGGCCGCTCACGATCCCGGCGCTGCTGCTGACCTAAAACGACGCGGAACGACGTCAAAAAACATTTAAAGGAAAAGGACGAGGCGGCGGGCGCGCGTGCGTGGGTAAACGGACCTGGTTGGAGTTCTGCTTTTGGAACTCGACGACGCGGAGCGCGGGCACGGCGGCTTTGAGAGACTGGATGCGCGCGTTGAGGTTGGTGCGGTAGCGGCGCTCGATCGTCGTGTGGTCCGTCTTGGGCCGGCCGGAGGGGCCGATGGTGATCACCGGCGCCGGGCTTGAGCTCGGAGCGTTGGAAGAGTGGGTGGGCGTGGGAGAGGAGGAGGCGCGGGAGCAGGGCGGGGAGGAGGGGGAGGAGGAGGAAGCGGGTGCGGGGGACGCGGAAGGGCGGGTGAGGAAGGCGGAGGCCGGGAGGTGGGGAATGGGGAGCTTGGAGGTCGCGTCTAGGTAAATTGTAGTCGTCAGTTGAGGGGGGCGAATGGTACATGTAGAAAGGTGGTGGGATCTGACCTTGTGGTATGAGGTGGGAAGCTGTGGGTACGGCGAGCATCACGCCGGCGTTCTGCCGCACTAGTTGGGCGAGCTCTTCGACGAGCGCGTCGGCTGGGGACGCGGGCGAAGGCGCCGGCTGTGAGGCAGCGGTGGCCGCTGCGGAGACGGAGGCGGGCGACGCTGCCGTTGATATGTCCGAGTTAGGCACGGAGGACGCCGAGGAGGCGGAGCTGCGCGGCTCGATGACGGGCGAGAGCGATGCGCCGGACGAGGAGGAGGACGAGGTGACGCTCGAACGCCGCGGTCGGCCGAGATCGATGCTCGACGCAAAGTCAAAGTCGGGCGTGGTCGTGAAGGGCGAGGGCGCGAACGGGTCGGCGTCGGTGCCGAGTGCGTTGGTGAAGGAGGACAGCATCGAGACGAGGTCGATGTCGCCTGGGGCGAACATCCCGAAGTCGGGGTTGGCGCTCGCGTAGGCGGTGGGGTCGTTGGCGGCGGCGAAGAGCTTCTGGGCGTCGAAGTGCAGCGCGGCGGGGTCGACGGACAGGTCCTGGTGGTGCGGGTCGAAGTCCATGTCCATCGGCGCGAACAAGTCGAGCGTGCCAGTGCCCAGCTCCCCGCCTGCTTTCGACGGCGAGAGGTCGGCGTGCTCCGACGATGACCAGAGGGTGGAGAGCTCGTTCCACGAGGGCGGGCTGCCACCTGCGCTCGATTCTTGCGAGTCATCCTCAGAGGAAGACGAGGAGGACGAGGTGTCCGGGTGCGCGTTGTGGATGAGCAGGTTGAGCGGGTCAGACGGGTCGAGGCCGAGCGTGGTCGCCATCGTGCGCGACGAGTGAGGGGCGTCTGTCGTCGTCGTCGCTGTTGTTGGTGTTGTTGATGTTCTAGGCGGGATGATATGTTCTAGGCAAGACAGGAAACGGTACGATGGGCAGGAGGACGAGGGGGCCGGAGTGCACGGCGATGGCACCACCCACAAAAGTGGAACGATCTCCCGGGCGCAGTCCAGGGGATTTATCTCCTTTTCTGGACATTCTTGGGGTCAAACGTACTGTTTAGTGGCAGTGTCAACGGGCGCTTAAACGCCTCATCTAAGCGCCCGTTGGAAACCGTAGAGTACACAGGACCCATCCTGGGTACTAACTTTCAAGCTGATAGCATTGGATACTGACAAGCATCTAACGCTATAAAGGCGTCAAGGTCCAGGAAATTATCACTCCGTCGGGCTAAAGTCAGGAGACTCTTCAAAAAGGGAAGCACGTGCTTTAGTGTTTTCATCCGACACTTGCCTTTCCTGGACTTTGTTGCAGCGCGTTGCCGACTGCACCTGCCGGCTTGGGTGCTCGCCGCGATCATCGTTGGATGTCTTCCGCAAAGCCTGGTGAGCCAACCCTCCGTGTTCCATATCCCATCGTATGCTCATGTGCTGGAACAGATTTCAGCCTCTATGGGGGCGCCGAGTCGCTCACGGAAGGCAAGCCGCACCGGGCCCCCCGCAGGACCGTCGTCGTCCGCCCGACGCAGCAGGACGACGGCGTGTCGCACCCCGCGCCGCCGCAGGACCCGACCGACTTTCTTTGGCTCATGACCGAAGAGCCGCACCGCTCGCGGCGCATGGCCATCATGAAGGCGCACCCCGAGGTTCGCATTTCGTCCGACTGCATCTCCTTCACCCCGTATCCTCGGTCCTCACCTCCGTGTCCTCTTTCGACGCTAGGTGACGAAGCTCATGGGCCACGAACCCCTCACCAAATACGTCGTGACCGCCGTCGTGTCCCTCCAGCTAACGTGCGCGTACCTCCTCCGGCACACGCACCCGCTCTCGTGCAAGTTCCTGCTCTGCGCGTACGCGATCGGCGGGACCGCGAACCACAACCTCTTCCTCGCCATCCACGAGATCACGCACAACCTCGCCTTCCGCGGCGTGCGCGCCAACAAGGCCCTCGCCGTCTTCGCCAACCTGCCCATCGGCATCCCCTACGCCGCCGCGTTCAAGGTAAACCGGTGCCTACCGCTCCCACCCTTGCCGCATCGTTCATTCACGGCTATATGCGCCTAGAAATACCACATCGAACACCACAAGAACCTAGGCGAAGACGGGATCGACACCGACCTCCCCACCCGGCTCGAGCTCCTCCTCCTCAACAACGTCCTCGGCAAAACCTTCTTCGCGTACGTCCCCCATCCCTCTCTGCGCCGCCGCCCCGACACTGAAACACCCCCCCCCCCCTCCTCCCACAGCACCTTCCAAATCCTCTTCTACGCCCTCCGCCCGACCTTCGTCCGCGCCCAAACCCTCACCCGCTGGCACCTCCTCAACCTCTTCTCCCAACTCACCTTCGACTACCTCCTCGTCTCCGCCCTCGGCTGGACCCCGCTCGCCTACCTGATCATGTCCAGCTTCTTCGCCGGCAGCCTCCACCCCTGCGCGGGCCACTTCATCGCCGAGCACTACCTCTGGGACGGCCTCGCGCAGGAGACCTACTCCTACTACGGCCCGCTCAACGCCCTCGCCTACAACGTAAGCCCCCCCCCCTCCCCTCCCCTCCCCCCCTCCTTCGCTGAGGTCGTGTCGCAGGTCGGCTACCACAACGAGCACCACGACTTCCCCTCCGTACCCTGGACCCGCCTCCCCGCCCTCCGCGCGCTCGCGCCCGAGTTCTACGACACCATCCCCTCGCACCCCTCCTGGCCGATGGTCATCGTCAACTTCATCCGCGACGCCGACGTCGGCATCTTCGCCCGCGCCAAGCGTCTCCGCAGCTACAAGCGCGCCGCGAGCGAAGCGGAGAAAGCGGGCAAGGACGAGGACGGGTCCGAGACGGAGACGCTCGTGGACCCGGACGGCGTCGAGATCAACAAGGTCGAGTGAGGGGGGGAAGGGGGGTCCGGTGTGACGGGACGGGGCGGGGCGGGGCGGGATGGAGGTTCTCTTTTTTTTTACGAGTCGAGGGTACAAAATGTAGAGCATCCTCGGACGACGCTGGGCGTCGCGGGAGGAATTTGAACGCATGTCCGCTTTAGATGGGGCTCCTCCCGTTTTCCCGGGGGAGGACGTAATCGATGCACGCTGGTCTCGAAGCCCTGAAGGTCCATCGTCCACTCGGCAACGACGCACCGGAAACTCTCCGGGGTCATATATGATTGCAGGACCAACGACGTGGGTGCGCTACCGAAAGACGGCAAGCTATACCCACTCTCTTCGACTTCGACGCCATCTATGCGACTCAAATCCACGGCACGAGTGCTACGCGTTCGTGCGGCTCGAAATAGCCGTGCACCATCCCTTCGCAGTGTCTATAAGTAGTGCAAGTATTAAGTTGCGGCCGGAACGGTGTGCGCGTCAACACGGCCTGACAGCAGGGCGAAACGACGGCATGGAAGGATATAAAGGAGGACCACACTCCACCAAGCTGAATAAACAGCAGTAAACCAACCCCCCCCCCCACCCAGAGACCAAGGACACGCAACAAATGACGCGCGACCTTCTGCCCACTCGCAAAGTCGGCGAAGACTCGGTGGTGGCCATCGGCCTCGGCCTGATCAGCTTGTCGGGCGGTTACGGCCCCGTCGGGGACGACGAGGCGCGGCTCAAGGTGCGCTGAGATGGTTTCTGGGGTTGGAACGAAAAGCCGTTGCAGAGTACGGGGTTTTCTTTTAGTTCTTGGACGACGCTTACGAGCGCGGCGCTCGCAACTGGGACACCGCGGACAGGTACGGCGACTCGGAAGAGCTCCTGGGCAAATGGTGGGTGAATGGGGGCCCTCGCACCCGAGCGTCCGGCGCGTAGCTCACCCCCCAAGTCGTCGTCGAACAGGTTCAGACGCACCGGCAAGCGCGCCGACATCTTCCTCGCGACCAAGTTCGGCACCGCGCACGGCGTTCCCGGGCGCCACGTCCGCGCCGACCCCGAGTACGTGAAGGAAGCGCTGGACAAGAGCCTGCAGCGCCTGGGCGTCGACCACGTCGACCTGTATTATCTCCACCGCGCGGACCCGTCCGTGCCGATCGAGCTCACCGTGCGCGCCATGGCCGAGCTCGTGAAGGAGGGCAAGGTCAGGCACCTCGGCTTGTCGGAGATGTCGGCGGCGACGCTGCGTCGCGCGCACGCCGTGCACCCTATCGCGGCCGTCCAGATCGAGTAACTCCGCGTTCGAGATCGGGATCGAGAGCCGGGAGCTGGGGGTGTTGGCCGCGGCGCGCGAGGTAGGGGCGACGGTGTTCGCGTACTCGCCGCTCGGGCGCGGGATGTTGACTGGCAAATACGTGAGCTTGCGTCCGCCCGTACGACGCTCACTGCAGTAGGGTCCTGAGAAGAAGTTATGCAGAGAAGCCCTGACGACTTTGCTGAGGGTGACGTGCGCCGATATCTGCCCCGGTGAGCAGTACCCCTGACGGCGGTGAAGAGTCCCGAGCGAGGCGCGAAAGCTGACAAGAGTTCGTTCTGAAGGTACACGAAGGAGAACTTTCCTAGCATTCTGAAGATCTGCGACGGAATCCGGGAAGTCGCCCAGCGATGCGGCGCGACCCCCGGCCAGGTCGCGCTGGCTTGGCTACTCGCGCAGGGCGACGACATCGTTCCGATACCTGGGACGAGAAGGATCGAGGTAGGATTTTTTTTTACAGAGCCTCGATGGGTTTGTTGATTCGGCGGGGCAGAACTTGGAGGAGAATCTCGGGGCATTGTCTGTCAAGTTGTCGCCGGAGGACGTGCAGCAAGTCCGCGAACTCGCAGCCCGCTCCGAGTTGGCATCGGTGAACCGCTATCCGGAGGCTTCCATGCAGGTCGTGTACGCGGACACGCCGGAGCTGGAGGAGTAGAGGAAAGGCTGCCCAAAGCCGAGGTGCTCGAAAGATACTCTGGTACTTGGAGAAGCTTCTTGTCGTGCGAATTCGGGAGGTGACGTAGATGCAGTCACGATACTGTCACTGTCACGTTTCCGTAGCTCTTGCCGTCCCATTTGCTTCGACGCCCAACAAGCACCTCGCTGCGCATAATCGGTATCATATCGGGCTCTGAGCAATACTGATTTATGGACATGATGTGGTTTATACTCGACTTTAATCACGGGTTGTGGTCGACTTCCAGCAGTGCCTCACCCATACGGTCACTGGTACCACGCCGAATGAACATCCCAGAGCTCATCCATCATCATATGACAGGGGCCCGGGCCTTCACCCCGCGCTTCACGTACGGCTCTTCTTGTCTTGCTGGCTTCTAGGTGGGCGTTACCAGTTACGCGGTCTTGAGATAGTCGGGTCGCCAACTCTAACCTTGTCCTGTGTGTCGTATACACACGTTACGGCAGCGATCACCTAAGTGCGGGACCAGTGGGAGAAATAACTGCCGCTGGCATCCTTCACTGGACGGATTATCGTCTTGCACTTGGTGGTCATCTGAGAGCGTCTCTGCATAGGAGCACGCCAATCTGAGGACGCGCGATTGTGATAAGACATGGACGGCTCCCTCCACCTACGGTCGACCATAGACTCGCATGTGGAGAGCGCGGGCGATCGCACACATGACAGCACATCGCCCGAGGGAGACGATGCGTATGTATCCATCTTCTGCAGATGCGTGGCAGCTGACCAGTCTGACTGGGTAGCAGCCTGAACAGACTAAAAGGTCAGCAGATGGCTCGTACGTCCTGCTGCACCAGATTAATGGTGCGACGCGTCATGTGTAGGCGATATTGCTGGGTTGCAGGATATATTATATAAGCACGCGTCGCAGATGAGTGAGGTATGTTCTGCACTGTTGCCGCCTGATTTCATTTATCACATCACCTTGAGCAGGCTGCAGAAGAAGTATGACACACTTGAACAGCGCCTTCGACAAGCGGAGGCGCCTCAGGTACCAACGAGTTGATATTTCGTCCACATTCTTGTTCACTATGACCTTAGCGTCGTATCGTGTGCCTCGTTGACGGTGATGGTGCTATCTTTTCCAAGGAACACGTAGAAAAAGGCGGCGAAGGCGGGCTTCAAGCCATTCGCATCCTCCTTGACGCAATTCGGCGGAAGACTGAAGAGGAGCACCCTAACTGCGAGATTTGGGTACATTGTGCTTTCAGCAAGCGGGGTATCGCCGACACCATGCAGATCGATCATGACATCTACGATGAATTTGTTGGCGGGTGCAACCGAGCCGACCCCAGATGTTTCGTGGTTGACGTCGGCAAGGGGAAGGAAGCTGCGGATCACAGGCTTAAACGTGAGTGGTTTACTCGAGTTGCCTGCGTCATTATGTACTTGCGACCTTTGACGTGCCTTTGGAATCCGTCCTTCACAGATCTCCTGCACCAGCATATTAGTTCGCCTCATTGTCCTCTAGTATTCTTCGCAGGTGATCACTTTCGTGCCGACGTAATGCACTATAAATATCTCACTTCAACTCCAGGCTGTCACGACGGCGGTTACGCTCGCGACCTAGATGAGATCGTATCTCGCGGCTTAGGCCACAAGCTCGTTCTTTTACATGGATATCAAGGATCGGAGATGGCGTACCAAATCAAAGAACTGAACTTACCGGACATGCGAATACCGGGCCTGTTCGAGCAGACGAAGCTAATATCACCCTACCAATCGCCCAAGCCGCGACAGTCATCTTTTTCGAAGACATCCAGGCCGAACAGGTCATCGTTGCAAACCGAACTTCCTTGGAGGCGCGTCGAGGGCGCACCCTCCGATAGCTCGAGGAACTCGACACCCCAGTCACCGTCGCAGGGAGGTGCACTGGGTCTCCAGCTTGTGAAAGGGGAAACGGAGGCCGGTGAGGAAAGATCAGCGTCGAGCTCGAACGGGAACTGAGTGCCCGCGTGCCGGAATGAAGAGCTTTCTGTATAATGTTAGGGGGCAAAATGGGTCTGATGCCTCCAGTTCCATCGTCGTATGTAAGCTCACAAGACTAATAATCAATCACGATGAGGTGATGCAAACGTTGGTTATAATATAGGCGCAATTATCACTTGTCGGCGACGGCGAGGCAGCTTGAGGTGGTATCAACGAACAGGCAATGATGAATTTGTATGTTCTAGAAAGGTTTTATCCCAAGCCTGCGACCATCAGTGAGCCGTTGCGGATGGTGCTAACGCGTATACGAGTCGGAACAAAACAGTACACTTCGAAGCGATATTTGCTTCCGCTTCAAGCACACGCATCTCACTGGGTGACAACTACTCGCGACGAGGGCGACAACCTTGGTCGAGCCCCTGGGTCCTTCCAACCGGTGTTTTCGGTTCCTGTTCGCTTCCGCTCGGAAGCTCCGCTCATCGATGCTCACTCTAGTAGCGTGCGTTCGATGCCTTCATTTGAGAGTTGAAAGCGATTGAGAACAAGTTCTGTTTAAGTACTTAGCCATGAAGTTAGCCATTGTATTACACTCCCGCACTCTCGTAAGCGCCCCGAGCACCTGCATGTGTTAGCGCCATGGGCAGCACCGTTTCACTGTACAGTACACGCGTCATCGTGCCGTGAACGATCAAAGATTCTTTCGTGCATACGCGTCTGAACGGCTTGCTAGCCACGGGTGCGAGATCATCGAGCACGCTCATACTTTGGGCAGCGAATGATCGTATCGCCATTGCATAAATAGAGGTTTGGTTACCGGAGGGTAGCACCAACTCCAGTCCAATTCCACGCATCTCTCGTTAAACCTCAGTATATTGAGTATCGACTGTACTGATGTCTCTCACCACACGCAAAGTCGGCGACACGTCTGTGGCGGCTATCGGCCTCGGTCTGATGACGCTCTCGGGCACGTATGGACCCGTCGCAAGCGACGAGGAGCGATTGAAGGTGAAGAGCATCAGATCCGTTCTCGTACCTCACTCATCGCACGCCTAATGACAGTTCCTGGACGAAGCGTACGCGCGCGGGGAGCGCAACTGGGACACCGCGGATCGCTACGCCGGCAATGAAGAGCTCCTGGGCAAATGGTATCTGTCGCGTTCCTTCCTAGCTGTCTCTGCCGAGCCTAAGACATGCTTCTGATGCGCGGCGGCAGGTTCAAACGCAGCGGCAAGCGCGCCGACATCTTCCTCGCGACCAAGTTCGGGCTCGCGCACGGCGACTCCAAGCGCGTCGTCCGCGCCGATCCGGAGTACGTCCGCGAGGCGTTCAACAAGAGCCTGGAGCGGCTCGGGGTCGACACCGTCGACCTGTACTATCTCCACCGCGCGGACCCGTCGGTGCCAATCGAGCTCACCGTGCGCGCCATGGCCGAGCTCGTGACGGAGGGCAAGGTCAAGTACCTCGGCTTGTCGGAGGTGTCGGCGGCGACGCTGCGTCGCGCGCACGCCGTGCACCCAATCGCGGCGATCCAACTCGAGTACTCGCCGTTCGAGCTCGGGATTGAGGATCCGAAGATTGGAATACTGGCAGCGGCGCGTGAGCTCGGCGTGACGGTCTTCGCGTACTCGCCGCTTGGGCGTGGGATCTTGACCGGGCAATACGTGAGTTTCTTGTTGAACCGCCCGCCGATGCGGGGTTGCTGAAGGACGACACAGAAAAGCGTCGATGATTTCGCGCCAACGGACTTGAGGCGGATGTTGCCCCGGTTAGTGGTGGAGAAGCGAGATCGGAAACATCTTGGCCAAAACACTGATATCCGTTCCTGTGGATAGATTCTCCAAGGAGAACTTCCCGAACATCTTGAAGCTCGTCGATGGGATCCAGTCGATCGCGAAGAAGTATAGCGCGACGCCGGGCCAAGTCGCGCTCGCGTGGCTTCTCGCGCAGGGCGAGGACATCATCCCGATCCCCGGCACGACCAAGATCGCGGTGAGGTTCTTCTCGGCGGCGACGTAGTATGCGAGTCTTGCGTACTGACGTGGCATATGGTCAGAACCTCGACGAGAACCTGGCGGCGTTGAATCTGAAGTTGACGCCGGAGGAGGTGCAGGAAATCCGCGAGATTGCGATCAAGTCAGAGGTGGCGGTGATCGAGAGGTACCCGGAGGTGTGGAGGTCGTATGCGTACGCCGACACGCCCGAGTTGAAAGAGTGAAAGGACCGCCTGTTATCGGTGTTGGGGATGCTTGCACATCAAGCGTCGGATGTAACTGTATTATTGAACAATATCATGGTCGGGATCGATGCTGGGCTATGCCGTGTGCAGTCGGCTTTGAACCGGCTGCCGACGCTAAGTAACGGTTAAACGTCGGCATCGATAGAGCGTTCAGCAGCGATATACCGCTCGACACTCGAGTTCGACAGTAGCACAGAGAACCGATAATTGCATGATCGCAGGTGCTTTGTAACAAGACCATGATCGTATTGCTTTGTTGAAGCAGCGGCCGTGGTGGTTTGGTGGCAAGATTCAAGGACAGCTGATGGGATGTTCGCACGCCCCTGTGGACCCCATGGGTCACCCTGGTTCGTAGGCTGATCCAGTTCCCCACTGTCCATTCACCTCCTCCTTCTCTCCTTCTCGATACTCTCAGGCTACCTACGGCAAGGCCAACCCAATATAACGGCCCCAGGAAGCAGCCGACGCGATCGACCAGTGCACACCGCACCGGCTGCGCACTGTCGAGCTTTGCAGTGTATATACCTGCGCACCTCTGCGGGATCTGATAACTACTAGACGCTTTCGACATCCTATAAAACAAGAAACCCGGGCGATACCCCTAGAAGAACTACACATATTATGGCGAAGGGCAAGAAGCCGACCCCACAGGAGATCTACCGCGAGAAGAAGGAGCGGGAGGCGAAGGAGCGCTCCGCCTACCTCCCCCCGGGGCTCGTCAACCACGGCAACACCTGCTTCATGAACTCTACCCTCCAAGGAGTGAGTGGTCATGTCTTTATTTATTTAGTCGGTTTGGGCGCGTGCTGAGATAATGTGCAGCTTATAGCCACCCGATTTCTGTACGAGCTCGGACACTTCAACCCCGTCCCGGACGCGGCGCAGACGTACGCCGCGCTGCCCATCCTTGCCCAGCGCTCACCATTGCTCACGAATGGGCACGGTCTCGGCGGCGGGTACGAGCATGACTGGGAGGAGGGCATGCCGCTCGGGGACGCGTTCCTGCGCGTGATGCAGCGCGCGTGGGACATCCAGGACTCGAAGTCGAGGGCGAGCATGAGTCCCAAGTTCGTGACCCTATCATTGACTGGACCTTTCTTCTATCCTCTCTAACGAAGACCCGCCACAGAGAAGTTCTGACTGCGATCGGCACCAAGTTCGATCAGTACCTCGACTTCCGGCAACAAGACGCACACGAGTTCCTGCGCCAGCTACTCGACGCGATGCGCATGGAGGAGTTAGACGTCAGTCCGCGCATCGCACCTTCCAGACTACTATGATGCTTAACACTCCGCACAGATCATCAAAAAGCGCCAACCGCCGCCTGCGAAGGACAAGCGTAAGCGGCGGCGGCGGATCGAGCCACCTACGCCTCAAGGGCCGTCGCGTTCCACATCCCCGCTCGCCCTCGGACCCTCCCGACCAGTCTCCCCACTCGCCTCACCACCTGTCCTACCCTCAGATTCTACCACGCCTCCATCCACCGCCTCCCCACCTCCCTCCTCCTCTCCTGTATCTACTGAATCTGCCACCACCTCCTTTCCACCAAGTTCCGACCCCCCACACGATTCCCAAGAGGAACCACAGCCATCCTCGTCTGATCCCACCCCAACATCGCCTCCACCGCCGGCTGCTACCACAGCGTTTGCCCTCCAATCGCTCTCCGACATGCTCTTCGGCGGTAAACTGGAATCGTTCGTCGTCTGCGAGCGCTGCAACCACGTCAGCCGGACCCTTGAAGACTTCAACGACCTCAGCTTGAGCATAAAGCCCGAGGACTACGCGCGCGAGCGCAAGCGGGACCGTATCAAGACGCTTGCCAAGAAGTTCAAGTTTCGGTCGTCGCCCATGGGCTCTACCGGTTCCGGCCTCGGCCTTGGCACTGCTGCGGGATCGGGATTGGGAAGGGGCGATGGCGATGAGGTGCGGGCGTCGAGTGTACCGCCGAGTCCGATGCGAAGGAATTCGGAGGCGCGTGGCGGGGGTGTACCGGATGATATCGATGATTCTGCGTTCGTCGCGACGGCGAGCACACCCCGGCGGCGGAGCATCGATCTCTCGCCCGGGCTCGCTCCCAACGTGGCAGGGGCTGCCGCGCAAGGTTCCGAACCCCTTCCAACCTTGGCGTCCATCTCTTCCGTACTACAAGTGGATGGCAGTGATTCTCGCGACTTGCAGTCGCAAGCAGAAGGGACTCGAACCCCCGATCCGTCTGCGGCGCAGCAGCGGGAGAATGTCGCGTTAGTGACGGACGCTGTAGATGCCTCGCCGCACGAGGAGGAGAAGAAACTTCGCGAACATGTCGAGTTTTCTGACGCTGGCAAGCCAGATAGGGAGAAGAAGGAGAAGGAGAAAGAGAGAGAGAAGAAGGACGACGATAGCTGGGCGCGCCTGGGTCGGCGATTGAGCATGTTCGGGCGGAAGGAGAAAGACAAAGAGCGAAATAGGAGGAGCCGCTCGCGTGAGCGCAGCCGGCCCGTCAGCCTCGGTCACCTGCCCGAGGGCCAACCCGCCTTCTCCTCCCCCGCGACGCCGAACGCTGCTACTTTCTCCGCCAGTCCGCGCCAGTCCGACGCGAGCCGCGCGCTCAGCCCGGATCTGAAACACGTCCGGCCCGCCAGTGCTGAGCCGCCGCGAACGGCGTCACCCGCCCTTAGCATCGGCTCACCGCACCTGTCGACCTCGCAGCGCCCGGATTTTCGCCGGCTGTCCAGCTCGCTCGCGTCCGTGCTCCTCTCCGAGAAGGACAAGGCCAAGGATGGGAAGCACCACCACCGGCACCACCATAACAAGCCATACAAGTCATACAAGCCGAGCAAGGGCGAAGTGGAGTACCTCCATCGCATTCTCGCCGACGTCGGTGGGCCGTCCGCGAACCCATTCGCGATTTTCCGAGCGCCGCAGCCGGGCCCGTCCGCGTTGTCCGGCTCACAGTCTTCGACGGCGGCGGCTGGCGCCCAGAACCTATGGGCGAAGCTCGCGCAGCTGACGAGCTTGGAGGAATGCCTAAGACTGTTCACGAGCGTCGAGGTGCTCGACGGGGAGAATATGGTGGGGTGCAGGCGTTGTTGGAAGATCGAGCACGGACTGTGGCCGCCACGGACGAATGGTGGTGCCTCGAGCAGTGAGAGTGAGACCGAGAGTGACGACGGCGATGAGAAAGAAACTGTGGAAGCGGCTGGAGACGTGGTGGACGCTAAGGAGAATGGCGATGACGACGACACCCTCGATGAGGAGTATGTCAAGGTCCGCTCAGGAAGCGTGCGTTCGAGCTCGTCGACCGCCGCGACCGACTCCTCGCACGTGCTCTCGTCCTCCGCGACGCTCGCCGATGCGCCCTCGGACGCGTCAATCTCGTCTGTGGAGCCTACCAAAACCCCCCCTCCGGTACCGCCCATACCTATACCGGACGCCGATGAACCCGCTACGTACGGCGGGCAGATCATCCCCTCCATTTCGACCACCGCGCCCGATTCGCCCGCTCCGTATTTATCTCCGCCCGCCACTGCCAGACCGGAGAGTATACCGCCGCCCGTGCCTTCTCCACGGCTGGGCACGTCGCTCTTGGCGTCGAGCTCGCGGGACTCTCTGCGCGCGCCTGACGGTCGTCGACGGAGACCTCCGGGCCTCAAAGACGGCGCCGAGGACAGCGAGCCGACGAGCCAGGACGACTCGGACAGCGACGAGACCAACTCGACGTACACCTACTCGGACGTGTCCGCTGCAGCGTCCCCGGTAGCGTCGCCCATGGTATCGCCTAGCGCGTCGCAGGAGCGGCTGGCGCCCGCGAAGGCGCAGCGCACCCAGTCAAAGATCCCTCGCTCTAAACAGGTCATCATGCGCCGGTCTTTTAAGCGGTACCTCATCGCGGTCCCCCCTCCGGTGCTCGTGATTCATCTCAAGAGATTCCAGCAGATCTCCAAGGTTCCTGCTCTTTCGTTCTCTTCCGGATTCAAGAAGCTGGACGACTACGTGGCCTTTCCCGAGTATCTCGACCTCACCCCATACCTGGCGCCGAACAGGGAGGAATTTGGTCTCGGCTCGAAACATCATCGTTCAGGGCACGCTGGTACTGCTGCACCATCGTTACCGAGCAGGGACAAGTCGGGAAAGTGTATGTACCGGCTGTACGCTGTCGTCCAGCACCTGGGTAACATGGTAGGAAGCCCCGTATACATCTTAGATCTGTGTCTATACTGAGCCTTCCCGCAGCTCGGGGGCCACTACGTTGCGTACGTCGCGCTCCCGCCCTCGCGCAAGGACGCGCCCGTGTCCTCCCCCTCGTCAGAAGGCACGCCGCGCGACGACTCGGCGACATCGCGGCATAGCAAGGAGTCAGGGGCCGAGGCGCAGCGAGAGTGGGCGTACGTCAGCGACACGGTCGTCCGGCTGACGACGCTCGACGAGGTTCTCAAGGCGAAGGCGTACATCTGCATGTACGAGCGGATATAAGTTGCAACGTCATGCGTGGGCATTGTATGGAGTTCGCGTCCCCACACCGGCCTCGCGCCCGACTCGTTCCCATCGGAGCGGCCTGCAAGGTCGCTTGATCGAGCTAGGCGCGCTGGTGGATCCTCTGATAGATCCTGTCGGTGCTGTATTTCCTCCCGGTTCCGAGTACGGATCGTCAGACGATCTGTGTGCGCGCAGATTACACACCGTATCATCCACACAGTGTATTTTTTGTGACGTCCGGCATCAGCTTTGTGGAGTAAATAAACGATCGGACGACACGTGCGATGATGTACTGTGATGTATGTGATGTATTCGAACTGTGATCACCCTTTAAATTAGACTTATTGTCCCACGTTAAGCTTCGTCTTCTTTGCGGACATAGCGCGCTTCCTTTCGCCTCCGAACAACGGTGAGTACGCGCGTACAGCAACACGTCCAACATATTATCCAGGACATACAGCTCCATCTCGGATGCTTTAGAGCGATATGTCGGGATTTCGCAAGGCGAGTGCTGCTCATATCGATGCGCGCGATGATGTTGTTCCCTATACCCGGATCCTATGACATCGCACTCATTGATCGCTCTTTCCTCAGCCCGCCCGTGCCTGAATTTCTTTTTCCTCCTCTGGCCAAGGCCAGGGCGATTTCTTGGTATCTCAACGTTCGGAGTTGGATACGCCTCGTCCGATCATATATTCGCCTCGCTGGGCGCCACGAAGTCGCGCGAGGATCGACTACGTGAGAAAGCTGGAGGGCCGCACTCTCCCCATTTGCGCACGCTTTCTCTGACGAACCACGGATCCGAAGTCAGCGCACTGAGGCCGAATGACGCCCCCTCAGGTTCGCCTTCTTCTGGCTGCGGCCAGATATTTCCCGAGCGGCTCGCGGCAAGTGATCCCATCGGAACACGCCAAGGGCCGGATATTGAAACGCCAACCATGACACCCACATCTCCGGATCCGGACCTGCTTTTCGGGCGTTTGCTTTAAATACGAGGGGGGCTCGGGGGTGACCCAGCGTGCCCTCGCGCAACACCTCCTGCTGCTGTCCACTCGTTGCCGTCGTCGTCGAACGCGTCTCCGCCAGTATGGTCTTCTCGACCAAAGCCTTTGCGGCCGCCACATTCGCTACCCTTGCGCTGCCCTGCGTGTTGGGCGCGCCCAAGATTCCTCGGACGGTCCTCAGCCCGGACTCGGTCTGCGGAAAGATCTCGAGCGCCGTCTCGTCCGCCTCGGACGTCTACGTGCTTGGGACTATCAATTATGCTACCGACCTCCAGCATTGGGCTGTGTCTAGTTCGCAGTCGTCCGAGTGCACCGTGGAGCCTGGAACGCCTGAAGATATCGCGACGATCGTAAGCTGAAGAGCATAACATCTTTGGCAACTCGACTGTACCGACGTCCCTCTGCAGCTCCAGATCCTTGGAAACAACTCGCACCCCTTCGCTGTGAAGGGAGGCGGTCATGCCTCGAACCCCGGCTTCTCGTCGACCGTGCGTTATCTAATCTGTTTGACATGATACTCGGCAGGCACTGATGCGGGGCCGACGGTTTAGACCGGCGTGCACATCTCCATGACCCGGTTCGATGACGTTGTGTACGATGCGGCATCTGGAACGGCGACATTCGGCAGTGGCCTCGTGTGGGATGACGTCTACTCGGCCCTTGTCCCGCTCGGCGTGAACGTCGTCGGAGGCCGTGTCACCGTCAGTAGTATACTCACCTGCGATGGTGCGAACGGCATACTGACATCAATTTGAAGAACGTCGGCGTCGCGGGTTTCACTCTCGGAGGCGGTACATCGGTCCTTCCCGTGATCCGGGGCTCGTACTGATCCGGACCTCCGATACGCAGGATTGAGCTGGAAGTCCAACCAGTATGGACTGACTATCGACACTATCACCAAGTACGAGCTGGTACTGCCCACGGGCACCGTTAAGAACGTCACGGAGACATCCGACCCCGATCTGTTCTGGGCGCTCAAGGTAAGCGACCCGATTAGCTTCGTGTTCTGCTCGATTCTGACGAACTGAGTCTAAAGGGAGGTTTCAACAACTTCGGGATCGTGACTAGATTTACCCTCAAGACATTCCCTCAGACCGACGTTTGGGTACGTGCAACGTTTGTTGGCTGCGTCGGATCGGGACCTTATCTGTCAACAGGGCGGATTGATCACCTTCACGGTCGATCAGATGGACAAGGTGGTGAACGCTACGATGAACTTCGCGGCGAAGAATACCGATCCTAAGGTACGAGTTTCATGTACCGGATGAAGACCTGCCCTCTGATCTTGTTCGCTTAGGCGGCCATTATCACCACCATGAACTCGATCAGCGGCCTAATCGTGGGGCTGGTAAGTTACAAACGCTCGTCTCAAAAAGGTGACATACGCTGAGGTTATCGCTTCGCAGCCTGGCATCTCCCAGCTCCTCTTCTACGACGGCCCGACGCCTCCTGACGGCATCTTCGACGAGTTCCTCGCCATCCCTCACTTTAGCGAGGACGTATCCACCCGGGACTTTGTCAGCCTCGTGCAATCGTCCCCGTCCGACGCGACCGCGGGCACGCGTGGCGTGTTCCACACGGTTGGCGTCACGGACTACTCGGACACGTTCCTAGAGATCGTCAAGAACGAGACGATCGTGAGTCTTCCTCATCTATCTTTCCACCACGACGACAGCTGACGCTCTCGTCCTCCAGTTCTGGGGCAATGACTTGGTCCTGCAATCGGGCCTCTTTATCTCCTACGACCTCGAACCCTTCCTTGAATCCGCCTTCACCAAGGCGAGCGTCTCCAGCTCCGCCTGGCCCCCCGTTCGGCGCAAGATGTACCCCACCAACCTCTACTACGCCTGGTCCTCCGAGCTCGCAGACGATGTGATGCACTCCGCTATCAAGCAAAGCCAGCAGCGTCTGCTGGCCGCCGCCGAGGCCGAGGGCCAGAACGTCGCGGGCCTTCCCCTGTACGGTAACTACGCCATCTTCGACTCGGACCTCGAGGACATCTACGGCAGCAACCTGGCGAAGATGAAGGCGGTCAAGGCGAGGGTTGACCCGAAGAACGTCATGGGCCTCGCTGGCGGATGGAAGATTACTGTTTGAACTTGTTGCTGACGAGCTTTTTCTCGTCTTTCATTCGTTGGTTTCGATGGACTTTCCTTACACTTAGTTCGATGTTATAGTGCTCTCGAATACTAATCATAATACACGACTTGGCTAGCTAAAACGGACCTGACATCGCAATGCAAGATGTCATGCTCCCGGAGCTTTGGTACACGGAATCACAACTGTAACTAAGTTCGCGGCTATGCGCCTTGCACCCCTTCAGGCCGCAGGGCATTCCATGAGAAAAATCGCATTGACAATAGTACGGGTTCCCATGAGCCTGTGAGAGACCATCCGAAGAAGGTGATGCCGGAAAGATGGCACGGGTGCACGTAACGGAGAAGTCGCAAAGCGGTCTAAAGTGGACGAACCGTAGAAGAAGGTAGAGAGAGTTCGACGATGCATGTGTACAAGACCAAACACCGCAGTGACGCCATGGCGTACGACAAGAACCGGCAACGCAGCCGCCCCGAACAATCACCGCCGCCTCTTGGATGGCTTGCTCTTCTCGAGCGCATCCTCGCGCCGTTCCGAGACGCGCTCAAGGAACTCAACTTTGTCAAGGTAGCCTCCGCCGCGCCGGTTCGCCTCGAGGGCGTCCTTATCCGCACCGGCTGAGGCTAGGTGCGCTTGCCAGTCCATCGCGGACTTGTCGAGCGTCGAGAGCTTCTTCGGTTTGGATGTGGACGAGGAAGGGTCTGGGAGGGAGCTCAACGATAGCTTGGATTTGCGCGGGCCGAGGCGTTTTGCGGGGGGTTTTGGCTGGGGGTTGGGAGCAGGGGTGGATGCGGTTGCGGATGCGACGGAACCGGAATGTACAGTCGGCGTTGATGCAGGAGATGCGGAAGTTGCGTTTACTTCCGAGTGGGCTGGGTTGGGTATCGCCGCCTTCGATGCCGGTTCAGAGGTGGTAGCACCGGAGTTGTCCACTGAGGGACGCCACAGAGGCCACCTTTTGGCATCCTCCGAGTCTTCGTCCACCTCCACCACTTCGCTATGACGACCGTATGAGAACACGGGCCGATGAAGTCGATGCGGCGTGGCAAGAACGGCGTGGGCTCACCATACATCTTCTCCCGCAAAGCGATATATTTTCTCTACCTTTATCCGTCTCCTCGCAGGAGGTCCCTCTTTTGGACGTGGGTTCGCGACTGTGCTCTGAAACTCGGCCCACAGGGCATCGCGGGCGCTACAACATCACCACTTGATGATGAGAACGGGAGCATGCGGGTGAAGACATGAGATCGGCTGCACCTCACTTCTTCTGGCTTTTGGCGTCTACTTGCTCTGCTGCAGAGTCTGGGGACGTCTTGCGCCGCTTCACGCTTGGTCCTGGCTTCCCATCCTCAGAGTCAGATGAGTCGTCCGGGGAATCTGAAACATCCGAGGCTGGTATATCAAGTTCGGTTGGCTGTGTCTGAATTCGGATCTACCAACCTGCCCGAGCAGCGGGAGGAACATAGTCGGTATCATCTTCATCGTCGTCATCGTCAGGTTTCGACACGTCCTTCCTAGATGGCTGCATATTTCGGAAGTAATATTCGCGAAGTCGACGTTCGAGACAGAGTCTCAGTCGCCCTGGGCGCGACTTCGCACACTGAATGCGCACGTGGTCAGCTTTCTCCCATCTCCGGGGCCAAAGTCTATCGGTCTGTGTCTCGACGACGACACCCAACAAACGTCCAGAACACAGAAGAATACTACCATCATTATTGCATCTACCGTGGCAGTAGAACTGGAAGAACGTGGTAACACGACTACGGACCGCAACATCCCGAGGAATAACGCAAGCGATGCGTTTCCATGCCTCGCTATCACGAAATTGTCGGCCACGGTGTCTGTCGGGCTTCCAGCGCAATTCACCGCCCAAGCTCCACCTGTCAAAGAATCCGTGATGTCCGATATCCGAGCAATGCAGTCGTGGAACATGGTCTCAAGGATATTCCGGTCTGTGGACGCTGGCCACCAGGTTTGCGGACGATTGATAACCTGTACTCCAACATATCGCGAACGTGATGCTTCCGCTGCTTCGACATGTTTGACCTGTGCAGCCTGCGTCAGCGTGTGCGTGCAATACGGTCTCCGCGAGGTTACCCCTGTCACTCGGACAGCCCACCGACCCGCCGTCTTCGTCGTGTGCCGCGAACATGCCATAGAATTGATCTCTTTCCATATCACAAGCGAGACCCGAGAGGCCGCGCTGAAATCTGGTGAGAGGCCTGAAATCTTGCGCAGCCTCCAAGGCGGTTATATATCCACGAGCGTGTCGTCCGCGGAGCAGGGCCCGATACTCGGACATCCACATCTCATATCCCTATATCCTTCTCTCACCGCGACGTTCACCATGTACGCACAGCCCAACCTAAAGCTTGCGTTGACCTCTCTTCTCCTCATCGCGATGTACGTGTTGGATTTGTCATGTATGCCCTAGGCCTGTACTTACATCGTGCGTGCTGTTTGTTCAGGTCAGCCGTCGTTGAGGCTGGTCCGGCTCTACCATGCATACCGTAATCTTCCATGCCTGCGGATACTGACCCTGAACTGACTGGTCGCAGGGGCACTGCTGGCTGCATCAACCCTCCAGATACGCAGGCGCCAGTGAAGGCAACCAGCATCCCGTAGATGCCTTCGAGCCTCCGAAATCTGGATCATACCCCCGTATAATACCCAGGCTTGCTCACCGCTTTGTACCTGCAAGGCTGAGCTTGACTACGATTTGGACATTTTATTTGTCATACATCTGGCACTGTCGCACTGCATATACACATCCCTTCGCGCCAATGAGTCAATGCTCAGTCTCCCTTTAGCAGTGGAGATTCGAGAACGAAAGAGAGAGGAGACGCAACCGAAAATGAGCTATGTGATTCAGAATGTCGCGTGGTACATACTACGTGTCTCCAGGAATCGATGATCATCAGTGCTACACTTGAACTCAGGTTCCGTGGATTATCCCAGCACCTCGCATACAATAGACACGAAAGCAAGCAAGATATCCCCAGAACGGCGAAGAAAAACGCGAAAATGAGGAAAATTTGGACACATCCGGAATTGAACCGGACACCTCTCGCAACGTCCAAGTGGTGCTAAGCGAGCGTGATAAACCAACTACACCATGTGCCCGTGTAAACGAATCCACTTAGTATCAATACATCCGTACAATGTGCAACACTTGATCGAGGTCATCTTCAAAATGTATGGTTTGGTTCAATTCCGGACACCGTTTGTTACTTCCGAGTTACCTCCATCAATAAATCACGATGACTGGCATCGATATGGTGTATGTACTTGGTAAGAGAATGCAAACAGGCGATGCTGTGTCCGCCTCAACGCACGCATTTATCATGCATGTGACGATCTACTACTTGGAAGCGGCGCACTGTTCAGTTCCATTGCGATGATCATCTTCTGTTCTACTGCACAATGTCATAGGCAATGGACAGCTCTACCCGCGTCTGTTGGGCAGCCTTCTGGTTAAAGTTAACTACCTGCGATTGACTGCACTACTCCTCATTCGGATCGGCCGAAATCCGTGGGTAGGTAGATTATCTATCCTTCACGCAGAAGTAAGCCGATTTGTCTTGACCGTTGTGACTCCGTTCCCTAGCCATTATCTCTAGACTCTGTAAGGCTCCATTCCTTCCCTTACTCTCATCAACGCATTCTTTACACCGTTTCTTGTGCTGTGGAGAAATTGCTCCAGGCACTGAACCCACTACCATGGCCATCCTAGGACTCGCGCCATCGAGCACACCCACAAAACCCGCGCACTTCGACATAGAAAAGGTCATCCGGCCGAACATCCTTGCGTTGCATCCCTACCGCTGCGCCCGGGATGATTACCAAGAGGGAATCCTCCTCGACGCAAACGAGAACGCGCTTGGGCACTCCATTGCCTCCTCTTCCCCTTCTGACCCCTCCCTCTCGGCCTCCCTCGACCAGGATCTCCACCGCTACCCCGACCCCTCGCACCCGCTCATCAAGTCCCGCATCGCCGCGCTGCGCGGTCTCCCGGGCCCGGAATACATCTTCCTCGGCGTCGGCTCGGACGAGGTCATCGACCTGCTCATGCGTGTGTGCGTCAAGCCGGGCGGGGAGAAGATCCTGATCACGCCGCCGACATACGGGATGTACGCGGTATGCGCGCAGGTGAACGACGTCGGCGTGGTCAAGTGTTCGTTAGAGCTTGGTGGAGAGCACGGCGAGGGCGGGGAGCGCGGCCGGTTCTCGGTTAGGCTCGAGGAGGTGTGAGGCGTTTATTCCACCTGCTTACAGTCACGATCGCATGCTGATGGGGCGAGCGACAGATGAAGAAAGCGATCGACGCCGACCCGAGCATCAAACTCATCTTCCTCTGCTCGCCCGGCAACCCGACCGGCACCCTCATTCCGCTGTCCACCGTCCGCGCCTTGCTCGAGTACGAGTCGTTCAAAGGCATCGTCGTCGTCGACGAGGCTTACATCGACTTTGCGGGCGAGGACTCGAGCGCGGCGGCGCTCGTGTCCGAGTACGCGAACGTGTGCGTGATGCAGACGCTCAGCAAGTCTTTTGGGCTCGCCGCCATCCGGTGCGCCTATGCCTCTTCCCGCATACCTTAAAACGGACGCTGACAAAGCTAGCGTAGGTTGGGCATCGCGCTCGCGCAGCCCGCGCTGATCCAGATCTTGTCCAACACCAAGGCGCCGTACAACATCGGGACGCCCACCGCTCTCCTCGCGCAGGCGGCGCTCGCGCCCACGTCGATCGACGCGATGCGCGAAAAGGTCGGGACGCTCGTCCGCCTGCGCGGCGTGCTGCTCGAGGCGCTCGCGGCGCCGGAGCTGCGCGCTCTCGGCGTGGGCAGCGCCATCGGCGGAAACGACGCCAACTTCGTCATGGTATGTTCGCATAAGCCCCCCTTTTCGTTGCGCGATGCAGTGGGCTGACGAGCGGTAGGTACCGATTCTGTCGAGAGAAACGGGCGAGCCGGATAACGCGCGCGCACAGCGGGTGTACAAGGTGCTCGCGGAGGAGGAGGGGGTAGTGGTTCGTTTCAGGGGGAACGAACCGGGTTGTCTGGCGTGTCTACGGATCACGGTCGGAAGCGAGCAGGAGACGCGGACGGTGCTGGAGAGGTTGAAGGCGCTGCTGTCGAAGATATAGTGAATTGCAAAAGGTTGCCGCTGTCGTCGTTAGGGAACATAGACGAATCGCAGAGATTCTGTTTCCAGCGAGAGAATGAGATTTGGAGCTTATCGAACGGGCGCGAGCAAACGTTAGATTAATTCGCGTACGCTGCTAAAGCTACCCCCTGAGTTTCCCGGAGTGTGGCAGTGTGATCCCTAGACGCGGGCCACATCACGTCGAGTTGGCCATTGCGCAGCGCATTCAGTTCATCGAACTGCTGTTCTCTCGCTAGCTGGACGCTGTCCGAGACGACCCGAACGACAACAAGCTTCAGCGCGGACGTACCCCAACGCGCACCATGGCGGAATCGGGCTCCGCCTTCAAGGACATCCCGGAACTGTTCGAGGTGCGCCAACCCGTCGTCCTACCGCGGCAGCCGCTCTATTCGCTCACACCCGTGTCTCATTACGTTTTGCAGAACGAGCTCGGCGAGGCGCTGACCGCCCGGACGGAAGTGCTCTGTAAATATGCCCCCGCTCTCTGCCGTCTACCGCGAGCGCGCGCTGACCCTCGCCGACCCGACAGCCAACTTCCGCGAGCTCGGCCCACCGGACCTGTGCCACATCGTGAAGACGACGGGCCGGAGCGGGCAGCGCGATCTGGGCTCGTACCACTTCGTGTCCGGCGTGGACGCGTCGTCGTCCGCGTCCCTGGCCGCGTACATCAATTCGCTCACGTACGCCATCGAGGACAACTCGGCGTGGTTCAGCAAGAGCGCCGCGTGGAAGATCAAGAACGGGTCGTACTGGTCCGTTTCGGTTGCTCGTTCCCTCGCGTATCACCAGTGCTCACACCCCGGACTGCGTCCAGCTGCTTCAACGCGTTCTCGAGAGTGGATGTACGCGTCGACGTGCGCATACCGGGCGGCGTCCACGCATACGTGATTGATCTGCGGGGCGAGAGGTGAGCGCGCACGACGACCGGCTACGACCCAGCTGATCCTATCGCGCCAGACACGAAGCGACCCCCGAGATATGGCAAGAAACCTACGTCTCTGCCATCCTGCGCGCGGTGCTCTACTCGGACGACCCCACCTACTGGATCGACGCATGGCGCAAGCTCGACCCCATCACTACCCCAGAAGGCGAACTCCGGTTCCTGCAGGCGGCCGAGCATCTGTTCATGAAGGGTGATTCCGGTCTTCCCCTGTTGTCTTCTTCCGGACCGTATGTTTACCTATAGAGCAGGCTGGCAGGTTGGGTCCGACCCGGAGATACAAGTCGCGACCGTCGTGTCCAACCATCTGACGGCGGCCATCATGAAGTACTTCGGGGACAGCTTCAGGTGGCAGCAGGCTGCGAACCTATTCGAGAAGATATCCGCGCGAGATCCGGAAGTCGCGTCTCTGCTTGCCAAGAGCTACCTCGGCATGAGTGCGTCTTCTCTCTTCTTTTCCTCGCTCCTCCCGCTATCGTAGCTGATCCTATCCGCGTTCCAGACGAGGAAGTCAAAGCGGTTCAGATCATGTCCGCCGCGATGAAGCAGACGCCGCAATCCTACACTCTCCTCCACGTGCAATGCGACTACCTCCGCTCCAAAGGCCGGTACGATTGGGCGCTAAAACTCGCCAAGCAGGCGGTCAACTGCGCGCCGAGCGAGTTCGTCACCTGGGAAAAGCTAACGGAGGTCTACATCGAGCTCGGGGAGTACGAATCCGTACGTCCCGCCACTCCACACGCTGTGCCTAGGCACGTCCCTGATGGCAATGCGAACGCAGGCGCTGCTCACGCTCAACTCGTGTCCGATGTTCACCTTCAACGGCCGAGACCAGCACAGACCGCTTCAACCCGCGCGGGTGCACCTGCCACCGAAGGGACCGATTGTGGAGATCCTACCGGATCGGACGCGAACGGAGGACGACGAGGTGAGAACACCATCGTTTTAAGCGTTTTAAGCAGTGCGAACTCAGGATTGACCTCGTCAATGGTCTCAGGCCGACCCAGCGTTGCTGCGCCTTCCGGCCCCCGGCCTGCGAGGAACCTGGGCACGGGCCTACACCTTGCTGACCAAGCTGGCGTCGCACATAGGTTGGGACGAGCTCCTGAAGACGAGGAGCGCCGTCTTCGTCATGGAGGAAGAGTACCGCATGCAGAAGGCCGCGTCCGACATCCACCAGCACGCGCGGACGGCGAGCAAGGACGCGGACGCGGAGAGCACCGTCGTCGGCCACGACGGGTCGCTCGCGCCGGACGCGGCGCAGGGAAAGGGAAAGGGAAAGGGCAAGGCGGACCCGAACGGAGACGACGACGACGCGAGCACGCGCGGCGTGGTGTCGCCCGCCGTCAGCGCGTCGGACGCGGACGTGGAGGACCTGCAGGCGGGGATCCCGACGATCAGGATATCGAGCGAGTCGGATCGCACGCACCGGCTTGAGCGGGAGCGGGAGAAGGAGAAGGAGAAAGAGGAGGCGGAGGAGAAGGCGAAGGCGCACGCGCAGGCGGAGGCGGAGGCGAACGGCGTGAACGGTGCGGGCGGGCTCGAGCGTCCTGTGCAGGCTGCGGCGGGCACAGGCGAGGCAGGCGATGAAGATGCACTCAAGTCGCCGAATCCCGGGGCGGGGCAGGAGGCGTTCTCGTTCAGCAACAAGCGTCTCTGCGAACGGTGGTTGGATAACTTGTTCATGGTTCTGTATGAGGTGCGGCTCCGTTTGATGGCTTGTTCTTGCCGTCCATCTCATTTTTTTGCGTACTTTGTATCCAGGATCTCCGGGTGTGGACCATCTTCCGCGCCGAAGTGGCGCATTTCAAGACCCAGCACATAGCATACCGCAAGACGGGCATGGAGTGGGAGATCTTGGGCGATCTCGGGCTGCGGCTGCACCATAAGGAAGAGGCGAAGGAGGCGTACCAGAGGTGCCTCGACACGCCGCGGTACTCGTACAAGCCGTGGATGAAGCTGATGGAGACGTACACCGAGGAGGGAGACTTGCCGCGGACGCTGCAAGCTGCGATCCGGGTAGCGGCGTACCAGTACGGGGACTATACCGAGATGACAGTGCGTACCATCGTGTCTACGACCAAGGAATTGTGCTGACGGTGCTTCCTGGCAGTATCCTACCCTCATCGCGAGGTGTTTCTTCAAGCTTGGCCAGATGCACGGCCATGCCAAAATATCGTACACGCTCATGAGTATGAGCCTCCCCGAACCGATCTTGAAGATCATGGAGAGCTTCTTGCACTATGGAACGGTGTTCAAGGTGGAGGGGCACAACTTCTGAGTCTTGGACGGGCCTCCTGTACTTATTGCTATGCGATGCGTTTTTTTCGTATTCGATATTATTGATGAATGTGTTGTGGAAACATGGGTGCTCGATGCTCGTGCAAAGAAATATGAAGTGTATTTCTCGCTGCTTTTGCGGCAGTCGGGCGCGGACCCCGTTGTTCCGGGCACGCCGGCTTCTGTGACTTCATTCTGATTCGCAGTTCTTTGGCTGCTGAGCTGGTCTTGTGTCGTCTCCTATACTCCTCTAAAGGTTTCAGCTTGGCCCTCACCATTGCCCGAATCTCCATGTCGGTCTCTCCTCCCATCAGGCGGTTGTCTACCTCGAGCAAGCGGGAAGAAGAACTCATCAATGCATACGAGGCAGAGGAGGAACGCATCATCAACCTCCTCTCGCGCAAGCTGGAGAAGGTCAGGTCACCCGCATCTACAAGGAACGGTCCCGGATGTATGCTGAAAAAAAAACGGTTTGCCTAGCTGCGAGAGGAGAAGATTGAGCTCGAGAACGCGCTCGAGGCCGAGTCCGAATCGCATGTGAACAGGCTCTCGCGGGAGTTGACGGTCCTTCGACTCGCTCAACAGCAACAGCAGCAACAACAAAACGGAACGATCGCTAACGGTTCTGTCAGCGCCTCCCCGGACGCGCGGACAGGACCAGGATGGAATGCGTTCTGGACCGGCTCGACTGCGCCACCCTCGGCGGAGACCATGCTAGACGCGATGAAGCGGGAGAACGAACAGTTACGGAGCAGGCTGGTCGATACCGAACGCAACTACATCCGCGTCGTACGGCTCAACGACATCTACCGGGAGGAGTTGATTGATCTCAGAAGACGGGTACGTGCGCCACCGTATCGCGCTCGTCATGATCTGACAGGTTCTCAGCTGGGATTGCCCGTGGACAACCTCATAGGGCTGCCGACACCTAACGACCCGTACTCACAGCCCACCCACCGCCGCTCATTTTCCAACATGTCGGCTGCCGGAACACAAGCTCAACCTCCCTCCCGACCTGTCGGCGGCGTCCCCATAAACGGCGTCCCCATCCCGCGGCCATCCTCGCGGATATATCGTCCCAGCAATCCCCTCTCCGAGGCAACTACCCCCGTCTCGTCCTCCTCCGATTCTCATCCTCCTTCTCCATTCCCCTTCTCTCCCGTGACCTCCCCCATGCTCACGTCGCTCGGGAATCCCGCGTCTCTGATGAGCAACGGGACCGTGCTCACCACACCCGCCTCCTCCGCCTCGCTGCACAACACCCCTCCCGGCGCGAACTCCGCCACGCCCGCGCGAATCCTATCCTATCCCTCCGTCCCGCCTCCGTCTCTGTCATCATCCTTCGGTTCACCTCAGACGCCGTTCCACTTCCCGCCCTCGCGAGATCAGTCAGCCTCCCCCGTGGAGCGGCGAGGGATCCCTCTCCCTCGGCGGGGCAGCGCGGAGTGGCGCGTGGCGGAGTCGGGAAACCTCCGACGAAGCGCGAGCCGCGGCGGGATGAGCAGCGGGAGTCAAAGCCGGCGGGAGAGCGTCGAGCGCGGGGCGAGGGTGGCCGAGACGGGGAGTCTGGCGCGCAATCGGAGCCGGCACGGGAGCATCGGGTCTGCCATGGAAGTGGGACCGCTGCCGGAAGAGAGCGAAGGTAAGGAGGACGGCCCCGAGTGATTCTTTCTACGTCGGCAGTATGCCCAATGCGACCTTTGTACAACACGTGTAACATTTCTTCCTCACTTAGCACTCGATGCTCGAGATATTCTTGAGCCTAATGCATGACATCTTTCGAACACAATCCTGAATCATAAGGAACCGCACCGCGTCAACCTCGGGGACATGAAGAGGGCATCTACTTGATGTTGTTGTAGGCAAAGTCAACTTTCTCCGGCGCCCCTTCGTCTACCCGGGTAGACCTCACGACGTCTTTCCACTCGTCTAGCATGCTTAGCATCTGTTCGCACTTCGCGCGCACGTCCCTCTCCGCGTCCTCACCAAGGACTAGCGTGCCGGGCCACGGCCGACCGGTCGCAACGCCCTCTCCCCGGACAACGTCGAGGATGACGTTCGCGACCTTGACCGGGTCGCCGAGCGCCGTCCCGCCCTGGGATGCCCCAAACTTCTTCGCGTGATCGCGAAGCTCGTCGTAGTCGTGGATAGTCGTGGACTCGTCGAGTGGATTCCGCGCGTTGCGCCACGCTCCAGTGCGGAGGCCGCCGGGCTGAACGAGCAAGACTCGCACGTTGAAAGCCGCCACCTCTGCGGCCAAGACTCCTGTCAAACCTTTGTTGTTCTTGAATATCAACAGGTGGGGCATCGAAAAGGGCAGGGAAACTCACCGTGCAAAGCTGCTTTGGAGGTCACGTAGGGTCCTGCGACGAGTTGGTTTGAGCGTAAACGGTCATCGGGATTCGGGGTCAATTCTCACCCATGAACTACGACGGAAGGACATCAGCTGAATACACCCAGTAAGGCGCACTGATACTAACCGGCACATTGTCTCGCCACACAGAACGACTCCCGATATTCACGATCGTGCCATCTCGTCGTGATCGGAAGTGGGGAAGGAACGCATTAGTGAGGTTCATGACGCCCAAGAAGTTGGTTTGGAATTGATGCATGAAACGTTCGGCGCTGACGTTCGTGTTAGCCCGTCAGCTCAGCCTTGCCAGCAAGTTTCGTTCACCCGAGTTCCTCGATGCTTCCGAAAAGGCCAAAACCTATGCATACGTTTCAATCAGCGATAGCTGCATGGTTGGAGCTCGAGATAGTATGTACCGCTATTGTTCACGAGAACATCTACATGTCCAAAGAGCGAGATTGCTTCTTTAGCTTTCTCCTGCAGCGCGCTGAATGGTTCGTCGACATCCAGCTGCAAGACCTTGCACGACTCGGACTGCAGGTCCTGAACGGATGATAGCTTGCGCCCAGTAGCGATCACCTTGTCGTTGCGGGCTAGCGCAGATTCAACGATGTGTCGTCCCAAACTTCCGAGTGAGCAACCTTGACGGCGATCAGTAGGTGTCTCTCATAGCTGCGAGTACGCACCAGTGATAAGCCAGACTTTCCCGCTCCACGTCATGGTTAACAAGCAAAGGGGAGAAACATCCTATTCTCACCGCCTACGCTATGGCTGAGTCACGCCAACCGCACACCCATGCCACCCATGCTCGCGTCTACCCCGCAATCCGGTCATCACGGTACGACCCTGAGATAAACGTTGACCCG
This sequence comes from Punctularia strigosozonata HHB-11173 SS5, assembly GCF_000264995.1. Classification (NCBI taxonomy): domain Eukaryota; kingdom Fungi; phylum Basidiomycota; class Agaricomycetes; order Corticiales; family Punctulariaceae; genus Punctularia; species Punctularia strigosozonata. The sequence continues at coordinate 675,127 of NW_006767438.1, read as the reverse complement.
GCGTTAGTCGCGAGTAGATCTCTTGTCGATCAGTGCGGGGTAATCGCCCCAAGGTCGTAACTCGTCGAAAACCTGCGACGTGCGCTCACCAGCCAATACTAACACGATCCATGTAGCTTTCTTCCACCAGTCGCCTGTTTGCAAGCTGGCATATCCCTATGCTCGGCGTCGGATGTCCCGAGGCTAGGTCGTGCTATCATCGTCTGCTTTCCGCTGAAGCTGACGTTTAACGAAAACAAATCCGAAGAATAGAGTGTATCTGCAGGTGGTAAAAGTTCTCCGCAGTGGTCAAAGATGTCCGCGGGGAGCCCCGCCGAAAATTGCAGTGCATGGTAAAAGTTCCGCCCCACTTTGCCGTGCTGCAGATACACTCTAATGTCGAGTTGTAGAGTCCTCAGTCGTCGCAGTGCTTGCAGAGAGCTAAACGCGGCACGGCCGCCGTTCTGCCGCCGTCGCCGAGCGGCGGCGACAGGCGTGAGAGAAACCGAAGCGCGGAGCACAATGCGCGCCACCGCCTCATGTCGGGTTTTGCCATTTTTGGACCGCCTGGGCCTCCCGACGGGGCGGGACCGGGCCTCTCACGAGTCACCATTGTTCTCGGCCGAATATAAAAGGCGGGCAGTGCGCGACGACGGCCATCCAGCTTGCCTCCCACCATTCCCGCCCAAATGTCATATTCGAATCCATACCCCTACGGTGACCAGTATGCGACAACACCCTCAACGCCCGGCAGCGCGCATCAAGTGTTCACGTGGGATCCTCAAGCTCAGCAACCTCAAGCCCAACCTCAAGCCCAAGAGCCTCAATATCCACCACCTGCAACCACCATACACCTTCACGAGCGTGCCCAACTGCCTCCTTCATCTTCTGTTGCTTCGTATCGCGGCGCGGTTAGCAGTGAGCACGCCGCGCAGCCGTCAGCCGCCACGCTCCCCGCTATTGACGAAAGAGACGAGCTTGGCTTAGACCAGCGAGTTGCAGCGCATACGCGTCCGGCGAGCGCGCCGATAGGCGCTGCTCCCGGCGCTGCAGGGCCTTCTGCGGCGGGTGCGCCCGGGCCATCGCGTCGGCCGGCCAGCAGGGCGCGCGCGAGAGATGTTTCACATCCGTATAGACGTCAGTCTGCAGCTGAGAGCTCCGCGCCAGCGATGACCAGAGCGACGAGTACGCAGAGCGCAGGCGGGGTGGTTGCTGCTGTTCATGCGCACCACCACCAGCCCGCGACGGCGACGCCGTCGCAGCCGCAGAGGCAGAGTCTTCGTTTGAGAACCGCGGCCGAGGAAGTGTTTCGGAATCTTGGCCCAAGTCGTTCAATTCCTTGTCCTGGACAAACGGGGCGTCAAGAGCAAGAGCAAGTACGTGCGAGAGCCAGGTGCGTGCATCTGTCGCGGTCGAGGGTTTTTGTTTTGGTCGTGGGTGACGGTGCCGGTGCAGCGTGCCGCCATCGGCGACGTCCACCACGAGTCCTCAAGCCACGGTCGGAGTGGAGGCAGGAGGGTCAGGTGGTGTCGCCGGTGCTGCTGCCGCCTCGAGCTTGCGTCGCTTTGTTATACGGACGGACGTGCACTTCGATGAGGGTGCCGGGCTGATGACGGCGATGCTGGAATTGCCGGGCATAAAGAAGTCGGACTTGTCGCTGGTCATCTCGACCTGTCCGTACACCCGGGTCAGGCAGCTCACCGTCGCCGGGCGCAACCAATCTGTGTGGCCTGAAGGGTCGCTGGGGTGGACTGTCCGGGAGAGGAAATTTGGAACGTTCTCGAGGATGATCGTTGTGCCGCCCGAGACAAGGGTGCGTCGTTTGATTGAGCATTGATGCATGTAGGCCGACCTGACGAACGTCCTCACTGTTCGCAGGCGGATACAGTCGCCGCCGAGATGAGGGACGGGATACTGACTCTCAGGATACCAATCGGACAACCGATGCCTCGCGAACGCCCAACCGCCATTCCTATCGCTTAAAGCTTGACGAGACGTTGCGACCAGGACGGTCGTCGTTATCCATATACCATACGGACCCCGCTCATATTCTTGCACTTCGCTTTGACCCTGCTGTGATTCGGATTGCATATCCCCCCTTCAAAAAAACCCCAATCGTACCACGACCGGCGGCTTCTGCGCGCTGCTAATGTTCGCTTTCGTCTTTGCTCGCCTCCCCTCCATCTATTGCTAAGTAACGTCCGCATTGTATCATTCATCCCTGCTCCATCGGCATTTGCGTATATTATTCATTGACTCGTCGCATTCCAGACAGGCTCTTTTAAGCAGAATCGTGCGAACACCTGGTGCGGATGTCCTTTCTGTCGCAGGACGTGTTGCATGTGCCCCTGAGACATCCGCCCTCAGCATCACTCGAGTTCTCTCTCCATCAGACTATCCTACAGGCCCTGGTCCTACCAAGGCGAGCACCGCAGAAGAGAACGGAGCAACGCTGGTATCGAAAATCCAGGCACTGGAGGAGTTGAACGCTAACGTGGCGTCTTGACAACCTTCGACCTGCAAATAATGAACGTGGTTGGCAAGCGGTGAGTGAAGTTCGTGCTGCTTAATCCCATCCCTGACTCAATTCAGCGTCATCAGGCAGGACAGCCGCCGTTAGACATTGCATATTGTGGTGCTTATCCAGGCGTGGAAAACTCCGTGGATACTGCGCTACTTCCTCGTCGACAACGACCGCTGTCGCCGACTTCGCGTACTTTCTCCTTGCCAGCTAGGAAACGTCTCAAGGCATCCTTCGGTTCCACTAGTGAACTTGCGCTAAGTATTCTATCGTCCGTGTCGTCATCTCCACGCACCCAAGCAGGATACAAATCTTTCTGTTGCATTCGTACAACCAATGTTCCTTGCTTGTGTTCTCCGTTCTGACAACCTGCCCGGATCACGGCAGAGATCCCGTCTTTACTTTATTCACAGCATGGACTTGCGCCATCAACGATGACATCGGGCACATTATCCAGAAACCCACGGCGTTGCGGATATGTTGATGCCTTTCCAGGTGAATATTATTTGTCTTGATCTTTGATAGCGTCCGGGCTGTCGAATGTTCGAAAAGGGGAGTGCAGAACGATGGCTCACTAGTTCGGAAGATGACCCGAATAGAGGCCTACATGCAGCACGGCCAGGAATCCGTCCCTGGCCCTTGGCAGCGGGGCACAAGGGCCGCAGGATACGACAACGTCATTCTAGCGCTTAGACAAGGGAACCAGAAAAACTGGGACAGACTCCAAAATGATTCAAGGGCACTAAGGCGAGTACTTGGCGAACGTGCGTAAGCGACCGGTGAACGGCCGTCGACGCATTCCCTGGGAGGAGGACCACAGCGACTGGCAAGCCTTGAAGGGATTGCGCTTCCTGAGACACGACACCCCCCCTGTTCGCCTGTACCCCAGTCAAATGATCCGGATCCTGTCGGCGAGCTGGCTGTATCCAGTTGCGGAATGACGGCTGGACATCAACTCGGTATCGGCAGTACCGATTCCCGCCAGGCAGCATCGGGATGGCAGCGTGTATTCTGTCTCGTATCGGGACTGCGGGTCGTCACTGATTCGAGGTCACTGATTCGAGTCTTTGTAGCGATCGCCTATGAGGACGATCTCCTGCTCTCAGCCTTGCTTGTGAATAGCGAATGATGCCGAAATGCCGTGCGTCTGGTGCTCGTCCGATGGAATCCCCACGTCACCGATCACTTATAGGACGTCGGAATCGTCCTCGAATGATAACCTTCATAACCTTTTTTATTCCTTTCATCCCACCCGAGGCCTTTTGCGGACCCAGCTCCGATTACCCATCGTCTATGAATGCGCATACTCATCCTGTAAACTCGAAGTAAGCTAAATTCTGTGCGTAGTGAATGAAACCACAGAAGGCGGAACACGACAATGGTCCGCGACTGCTGGTAGAAGATTCTCGAGCTCGTTGATGATCATATCACAGAAAAGGTGGCTCATAGCTACATGCAAATTCCCTGTAACCAACTCGTTCATTTGCACACGAAGAGAGTTTTGCTCAGCTCCGGGTCACCTTCGTAGTACCAAGTCGACAGGAACAGCAAGTACGGCGGTTGTGCAGCAGGGCCCGGGCCCAGGGTATCATGTTGGGGAGGACCGCGTAGGTATGTAGTATGCGGGGTGTATCCCGTTGTGGGTTATAGAGTTGTGTTGACGGACCGGGTGTCGCGTGAGGTCACACTCCATCACGCCTAACTTATCACGCTCATAACAAACGCGTTATGACTCAATCGCGATCTTCGTCGAGCGACATCCTGCAGGGTGGCAGGTTGGGAGCACAATACACCTGCATAGCTAGGACTCAGCACGGATCTCAATCTACTCCCTGAAGTTAGAACTAGGATGATTCCAGGCATTCCCGAGGGCTATCGCGAAGTTTCCAGTGGAGGTACCGACCTCCCATGGGTAGGCTTCGTGTCGACCAAACCATATACGAATGGTACGCGGTTTCAAGAATTAACTTAGGGGCTTACACTTATCGTAAATGTAGCCTTCATTGTACAAAAAGATCGGGTGAGTACGTCCTGATATGTTAGTTGTGATGTGCTTCCTAGATGGCTCAGTAGATACTGCTTGGCTTGAAAAAGCGTGGGTTTGGGGTCGGAAAGTGAGTCGTACTTGGATCTCGATCCCTGGTGCTGATCCCGCTCAACTGAACATGACTCTCTTCAGATGGAACGGGTTCGGCGGTAAGGTAGACCCGGGAGAACAGCCTTGGCAAGCGGCGGTACGCGAGCTGCAGGTCGGCACGCCTCAACTTCAAACTTCGGGTATTTGACCCTGCTGCTACGACAGGAAGAAGCGTGTATCACCTCTAACCTCGAACACTGCGCCACGATCTATTTTGTGAGCAAGGGCGCAGATGTCGCCTTGCACGTCGACTACTACCGTGCCTCGTCTTACGACGGCACCCCGTCCGAGTGAGCATTAGCAACGGAGTTTACTCGTTTTCTTTCGTCGACAAAGATACAATGCTGATCTCACAATCCTATCTTACCGCTCGTAGGACGGAGGAGATGCGCCCGGCCTGGTTTGCAATGCCAAGTAGGCAAGAGTACGAAGCTTCATTAGGACAGACGAGCACAAGCTACCTCCTTGCGGACGCAAGCTCTACAACCCATGCATATCCTACTATCCCTTGGGACAAGCTATGGGAAGATGATCAGTACTGGTTTCCGCTGCTCTTAGCAAATAAGCCTTTCGCGGGTCGCGTGGATTTCGAGGAGGGCTTCGGCAAGATTCGCAAATGGTGGTTTGGGACTCCAGAAAAAGCACAAGGCTGAACTCCCGTTCCATATGATCCTCAGTATTCCACGATTATCATCTTAGAGGACAAGCAAAAGATTATCGCCCTTCTCAAGCTGTAACGGCGCGTCCACTGTATCCAGCATTGTCTTTTACCAAGGCAAAACCGGCTGCGCGGAGCTCGTGATCGGGGAGGCGTCCTCTCAGCTTCTGTCGCTCCTTGGCGAGATATTCGACAAGTCCCATCTCATTCGAGGCGTGCGACGGGTTTCAGCCTGACGTATAACGTTGCGTTCGTACCGAGGTCGTGCCGGCCGATTTTGTCGCCGTAGCCAGGGGGACGCAGACCGTAGATCTCACCTGAGAGACCGCAGCTCCGAACAGGAATGTTGGGGAAAGGGGCTCCATTCGCATGCGGGTTGAACGATATCTGTGAAGAGGGCGATTGTCTTCTTGCCCTTAATGGAGGCGGGTTCACGAGCTTATCGCCTTCCCACTTTATCGTCGACGAACGTACAAGGTTTGATTACCACTGAGACGAAGCCTGTATGGTGTTGTGCTCGAGTAGGTTCTCATCAATGGCGTGAAAGAGGTGGCTTTTCTCCTTCATGGTGGGAATGTGCCGGGTAATTCCATACCATACCATACCATACTAGGGAGGGCCAGGGTCCAGCAGGGCAAAATCAAAGCACGAGCGTTGGTGCAACAACCTAAGGATCAGATCCCACTAAAAGCACAAGATAAGCCAAATTACGTCATTGGTTTTGGCTACCCTCTCTTTGCAGTGAGTCGCATGGAAGTTGAAGGCGTGATGGTCTCGCTTGTCATCGTGAACTTCGCTGACCCTATCAACATATCGCATCGACATCGACGTTCTGCGACCGTTGCGGACGAAGGCTCTAGCCAACATATCACGCGCCATCCACCGTGTGCCCATGGTGATCGACGTGATGGGTCTGATACGGTGTGCTTCTGACTTCGCCACCCCCTTGCACTAGCTTAAGCTTGGATTTCAGTGCCCGACGGCGACATGTACCCCCTTTCGCTATAACGCGGGACCTCTCTCTGCTCCTTACAAATGGCCGATCCTCTCGAAGAAGAGGTCATCGCCCTGAAGGAGGCTGCGCGCATCCCGCTCTACGTTAGCGGTGAGTATATTTGACATGCTGCCTTTTCCGGGGCTTACCGACCCTATCATGTTATCAAGTCGTCTCTCTGACTTGGGTACTGCACGACTACGGTTGGTCTCACTTGTATGCCCGTCGTTTGGGTATCCCACTCACCGACGGAATCCTACAGTTATCACGTTGAAAGATGAAGTCCGGTACATGTGGGCAAGTCTCAGCAGCATACCATGGATCGCCGTACGAGCGTTCTGACTCGGTGCCTCCTGTAGCCCGGAAAATGGAACTTCGGCAAATTCATATTTTTCTGGGTATGAGCCAACGCGGAGCAACTGGTGTCAGGGACGTTTACCTGGTGATCATTTCGTCCCATCTTAGGTCCGCTACTACACGATCGCGCTGGCACTGTTTGACATAGCACAAATCCACTCTTTCGCGACGTTCCGGCCCAGTTTGAACACGTACGTCGTTTACTTCCTGGTCATCGTATCCCTCCTACAGAACACCACTGAAACATCCTACGAAATGTAGCTGCGTCGTGATGGACGCGATGATTCGCGTAGTTGGAGCCCTTAGCTTATGGGCGATCGAAATCGTCATGCAACTCCGGGTGTTCGCCATCTTCCGATGTTCGAAGCGGGTCAGATACTCCTCTTCCTCTTCAATTGCGGCGCGTATCTCACAAATCAAACCCTTATTCAGGTCGCAGTCGTGAACGCGGTCCTGTTCGCGGCATCCGTGGCGGGCTTCCTCTACATTCTGATACATAACGCCCTTGGACGAGCGGCCGTGATCAAGACGGCGAAAGCGCTGCCGATTCCCGGTTGTCCAGTCGTACATACTGGGATTGAGTGGGCACAGTGGGTGCCAGGTAAGCCATTTCGTTCCAGCTGCCAGCCCCGGCCCTTTCTTATCAAACACGTTCTTCAGCGACTCTTTACGAAGGCATCTTGTTTGGATTCGCCATATACAAGACGTTGGCCAAATTCATGCAGGCTCTCCGCTCACGAGCAGCGAAGCGCACACATACAAGCAAGACGTTGTATCACCAAATGTTACAAGATAATCTGTTGTACTTTTTCGGGTACGGTCTTAATAAGTTCTTTCTCACATGTCTCGCCTCCTTGCTGATCTGTTGCGGTTCAGAATTGCGTGTATACTCGTCTTCAATAATCTCATGGTTACCGTGCGTATCCACTCGCTTTCCCGCTCCAGGAAATGAACTTCTCAGATTCGCTTTTTCCATAGCACGTCACCCATATACCGTGGTTCAGCTACGGGTAGGTGGCGCCGCCAAATTCGCTTCATGTCGGACGCTGATCCGGACGTTAGACCGTTCCATGCCGTGACGGGCATCGTGACCGGCCGAATGCTTATCCACCTACGGAAAGCGCTGGAAGTCGGACCCCCGGCCTCTCGGATGACCGTCAGCCAGTCGCTCGCGTTCAGCCCCGGCGCACGCTCAATCACCGCTATGAGCCTGGACGAAGAGGACGAGCTTGACGCGTACCCCAGCCCGCAGATACCCCTCTCCCCCACCCGTGGTAGTGAGAGTAAGAGCAGTTCTTTCGGACATTTCGACGCTGGTGCGGATCCGTTGTCGTTTGGGGCGTAGCATCGGTGAATTCGTTTCTTGGTATTTGCTGGAGATCTATCGCCGCCGTCTAGATAATGGTAGTATTTTTGTACGATAAATAGGTTGTTCGGACAGATTTGTATACTGTGCATCCACCCCTAATGCAACATCGACACAAATTCCTCTCCCGTTCCTTTCCTGCTCAGCTGTTCGTCTAAGAAATATATATACTCTCAAACATCTATAAATACTGTATGTAAGAGATGAAGTAGGAACGAGGCTTGGTTCGGGCTACAGAAAAACATTAGGACTGCTCGAGTGAGTTGATGCAACATGTCGCGAGTACTCCACGGCCTCGCTTCGCCGGATCGGTAACGCAAAATTCATGGGAATATTGAGTAGTACTCAATACCTTGTATCCTATCTGCTACGCCATCCCGATTTGCGATTGCTGTAATAATGCTGCTGTAGGAGGATGTTCAACACAAAGGACGGTGTTGGCGTGACGGATGAGTTCAAACTCCGCCTGCGTTGATTGGCCTGAGCCGCTTGAGCCCTGCGTTGCACTGCAGCCTGTCCTAGTTCGGCACCTCGGCAATTCGTGACCGCGTGTGATGATCTCGCAACTTTGGCTGGTCCTCACTTCGTCTCGCCGGCATCTCGCTGGCAGAGTTGAGGCTCAACCAAAGGATTTGAGACGCTGGATGGCATATTTATAGCATCCTAGCTACCTACTACCAAAGTTTCGGGCAATTTTGAGCTGATTTGAGGGAGATATAACCCTAATGCAACACGCGTTGCATTAGGGGTGGATGCGCAGTAGAAGAGATGGTTTAATCGAGAGAACCACGTCGTCCGTGCGTGCATGCATGTGTAAGCGGATCACTGCTTAGCAGCGGCCCACTCTTTCTCGAGCGCCAACAGGTTATCCACGGTATCGAGGATCGTCTTCTGCCACGGGAGATACTCGCCAAAGTGCAGGTAATCCTGCAGGTTGTTGTCCGTGACCCGGAAGGGCGCGGTCGGGTTCGCCTTTGCAGGGTCGGGGAGACGATCCTTCAGCTCCGGGCGCTGCTCGATCAGGTAGGGCACGACCTGCTTCCAGTCGAGCTCGGGCTCGGCGAGCACGAGCACGCGCTTGCGCTTGATCGATGCCGGGGCTTCGAGACCGAGTACGAGCGCGCGGGCGGTATCGCGAACGTCGACGTACATCTCGTACCCGAAGAGGCCATCAGGCTTCAAGGAGTCGTACAGCACCTTGTTCGTGCCGAGCTCGGTCGGGCCGACTTTGACTTCCGGAGCGAAAGGACCGTAGATGTAACCTGGGAGGACTGAGAACGGAGTGAGTAATTGCCGGAGAAGTATTCGGGGGGAGGATGGAGACGTACTGGCGGTGATGTTAACGTGGGGATGCTTCTCCTCGAAGTCCCAAATGGCCTGTTCTGCCAGCTTCTTGTACCCCTGATACACGAGCAACGGGACCGTTTGAGGGTCCAGCGTCTGCTCCTTGGTGATCGGGTTCCAGTCGGCTAGATCACATCTGCTGTCAGATACGAGTGGAATATAAAGAGCAAAGACGGCTCACTGTTGGCGTTCAGTTTGTAATCGCCTTCGTAACCGAATGGGTTGACCACAGTGATGATACTGCTCGTGATCACGAACTTCTTGATTCCCGCTTTCTCCGCAGCGTGCAGGATGTTCGTCGTGCTGCTGACCGTGAACTACGAAGAGCACGTCGGTCAACCGGGCAGCGTGCAGAAGGACGCCATGCTGGCCACGTACCTCGAGTGCAGCCTCAGGCGCCATCGCACCCGGAAGGGGCGCCGCGTTGTGTATAACGCCATCAACGCCTGCGGAGGAAGACATGGTTCAGACCCGATTTTCGTAGAAGGGGGAGCGAGCGTACCTTTGAGGGCGTCCGTCCAGTCGTATCGGACGAGGTCGTCGACGGCGATAACCTCAACGTCGTCGCCGTAGAAGGCAAGGTTCTTCCGGTACGACTCGAACTTCGGCGTTCGCACGGTTCTGAGGAAGGTTGCTTTTCAATCTCTAGACATACCACTGCACAAAACGTGGTCACTTACCCTCGCACGCGATAACCGTGCTGGACCAGCTGGTGCACTATGTGTCCACCAACGAAACCGGAGATCCCGGTCACCTAGAAGTGCGAATGTGAATATGGAGTACACGAGGTAACGCGTGATGATCTGCAGGAAGACGTGCCAATATGAGCTTCTTCGTTTCGGTGGGCATTTGAATGTAGAGATGTATGAATGGGTGTCTGAAGATAGGATGCGGGGGCAGTTCATGCATTCGCTCCTTCTCGACGCATTTTAAACTAGACGGGATTTCACTTCACACAATCGTTTAGCGAGGAAGGCGCCATCCAAGCAACGATCGCTGCCGGGATGAGTAAGTCTTGACTGCTGCGATGTAGCTTATCAAGCCGTATCTGTTTTACTCAGCACAGGTGGAGGATGGTCCACGTAGTGATCGGAAGGAGCGTCGAGTGCGCGACGCGAGCCGTAGTTGCAGGAGGTCTGGGTATCCGGGCTCGCAAACGAATTGCCCCAACATCGAGTTCAAGTAGACCAAGATCCTCGTTCCCCAATCAACGAACTCGAATCCCCAGCATCGGTACCAACCCTGCCGTAGCATCACTGGGCCTCCGCATCGACACACGCATCGACTGCCGATGCCTTCGCAGAGCAGAGATTGAGCGATATCGGTGATCGTCCTGAGGGAGATGATTCCAGCTACTCTCAGAACGATAGACGAATGTGATCGTGTTCGGTTCGTGAGCCGCAGTCTGCCGCAGTCCGCCGAGCCCCACTCCTGCCATATGTGGAAGGAGGGGTCCGTTTGCTACCCCACCGGAGAGCTGGGCGTGTAGCACATCCAACTCTTCCGCATCTACCCTTACTCATGCCAGGCAATCGTCGGCACATACCAGCAGAGCTGAAAGAGCTCATCGTCAGCCTGATCGTCCGAGGGCATGACTCAAAGACTACCGCTCGGATAGTGGAATGCAGCCAGAGAACAGTCAATAGAGTGTGGTCGCTAGCCTACCGTACGGGAAGGGTGGAGAACAAGCCATTTCAGGCAGGAAGACCTCGTATATTGACTGGAGTTCACTGTGCTGTATGTCTCAGTTGAGCCCATTATCCCATTGCCAGTGCTCACAGGCCCAATTGAATTCGTCAGTTTCTCGAGGGCTGTCTTGAGCGCAGACCAGACCTCTACCTCGAGGAGCTTCAGCAAGAGCTTCTCGAGCTATGTCATGTTGCAGTCTCGATTAATACAATCTCTCGGACCTTGAAACATAAAGGATGGACGCGTAAACATGTATGGATGAGAAGTTCCCATTTTGATACGGTATAACCTTCTGAATACCTTTACAGGTCTCGCGCATGGCCTTAGAGCGGAATGAAGACCGTCGTACAATGTACCAACTGCATATGGCAGAAAATTATAATGCCGAGCAGCTGGTATTTGTTGACGAGTCAGCATTCAACCGGCATACACCTGAGAGGCAGACAGCATGGGCACAATTGGGTTCGCGGGCACGGAGGCATGATCACTTCATCCGTGGGCAGCGATATTCCATATTGCCGGCGCTGTGGTTAGGGGGGATTCTCCATCTTGACATCCAGGAGCGGGCATATACAGCCGCACTTTTCAACGAGTTTATCGAAGCTCTTCTTGACGAAATGGAGCCTTTTCCGAATCCGAAATCTGTCCTTGTGATGGATAATGCATCCATTCACAAGTCTGATGCTCTTGTCGAGCTTGTTGAGTCTCGGTAAGCTGTATCCTCAGTATTTCAGAGCCAGGGTATAACACGAAGTGACCAGTGGTATGTGCATTGAGTTTTTGCCCCCTTACTCTCCAGACTACAATCCGATAGAGGAAATGTTCTCCGCTATGAAGGCCTGGCTACGCAGGAACACGGATCGTGTGCGGCCTGAACTCAACGGTGGCATGCGCTGTAATCCATACCAGATACTGTGGGAGGCAGTGTTTGACGTAGGTACTCCCGAAAATGCGGAGGGATGGTATAGACATTCTGGTTACTTAGCATGATTAATACATCTTCAACTATAACGAGCGAGGGAGTGGAGGTCGCTGTGATTGCAATCTATGCAAAGACAGTACAACCAGATCATAATGTACTACAGAACTTCAAGCAATCTCTTCGTCTTCAATCTCAGTCCAGTTGTCAGTGTCAGTGTCTGACGGCCCGGCCATGTCCTCCAGCGATAATCTGTCCAGGGCTTCAAGCACACGAGAGCTCGACGCTGGCAGATTTGCCTCGTGTTGACCAAGCGGCTGCGATGGTAGGCCATTGACGTGGACATGGATCTCCGGCATGTTCGGATGGAGATACTGAGCTCCACTGCGACGGGGACGCTTGGACACATGGTCGAAGTTGAGACCGTTCGGAGGAGTGCGAACGGTAGCTTCTCTGAAACACTGGATTAGCTGGTGATGAGCGTAGCGTCAGACATAGAGTATCACGAACGCACTATCATTTTGCCCCAGAAGGTTAGCTTTGCAATATCGAGGTGGTGGTGGTTGGCGTTGACAGGGTCAATGTAGCAGTGCTGGTTGTGACGAGCACAGAAGGTATGCTCCTTCAGCTGGCGAAGCTCGTCCACAAAGCTGATGGTCGCACACAGCTCGTCCGTGTTCTCGTCCGGTCCGGAGCTCTTTCGCTTCTTCGGATTGCCAGAAGGCGGTGGTGTGTCGGAGCGCTGGGAACAAGGCTCAGACATAGTACACGCCGAATAAGAATACACACGTACCAGGTTATACACCTCCATGATGACACGACGGGACCGGGCCCGTCGCATAAGGCCGATGCCGGTCTCCATAGCCTCGCGATAATCATTCTCGTCTTGGAGACGATGTTTGGGATCGCGTGCACGCTCATTATGAAACTTGTATCCAAGCTCCGCGGTCGACGGATGCAAATCCATCTGTGCGCACATTCGGTCGTAGAAGTCCAGCCAATCGAGGTCTACAGGAATTGTGATCGTATGGCGGACTGCAGAGCTGCCGGCACCAGATCTCCGGGGCACCGACACGAACAAGGTTGAGGGTTCATCTTTGTTCGGTTGTCAGTGGATTCGAGTAAAGAAACGGAATACAGACTTACCACGAGCATCCAAACCTGGCGGCGGCTGGGGAATGCCCGCAACCTGGGGTGCCGCTGCAACCTGGGGCGCCGCCGCAACGCGAGGAGCCACTGCGATCTGGGGCGCAGGCGCAACCTGAGGGGCCGGCAGGGCCTGAGGGACCGGCGTGACTTGAGGGACCGGAGCAACCTGATGTGTCGGAGCAATCTGAGGAGCGGGATAGGGCGGGTGCATTGGGGGAGCGAAGCCGGGCGGTCCGAGAGGCGCAGGGTACACACCTGGCAGACCGGGCAGACCGACAGGTGCACTAGGGACAGTCCGAGGCCAGTGCGCCCTGCGCATCGCCCAATATTGCCAGAGTTGCTCAGCGCGAGTGATACTAAGAACAGGGAAGTCGGGATTATTGTTAGGATCCATGTTTGATGTACTCACTTCGACACACCGTCTCTCTCCTTTATACTGTGTCGTGCTTGGACAACGTCATCGAGGGCGTATTCGGTCTCTCTACACACATTTTCGCCCCCTTTCACGCATTTCACGAGTAGTTCGCCGTCGCTGGCATCGGAATAGGCGATAAATCGAATATATTGACTCCACAGGTAGACGTAGCCGAGGGACCCTGACGACGGGGTGAGCCTCCACTATGTATTGCAATTCAATGACAGACATACCTCTAACTCTCAGTATTACACGGAGGGCGTGAATGTTGTCGTAGGATCAGCCGTCAGGGGAGTATATCATGGTGAGCGACACGGAGGGGTGGTCGTGGTATAACAGCGGTGTGGGTCCACGCAGAGAACGGGACCCCCACTTCTTGGACCTCGTGTCCGCTTCTGTTGGAGCTCGGCATCCAACGGCGGACGAACCGAGCGCAGTCGCATTCGTCTATCGTTCTGAGAGTAGCTGTCATGAAAGCAGGCAAGAACCCCCGTCTTCGCGGCAAGCGGGCAAGACTGCCGCTCGAGTCAATGATGCACGTGACTGACGCCCTACAAGTCCCACTCACCGTGTGGGTCTCGCTCTCCCTAGCGGTGGCATCTGCTCTTGGGAGAAAGGATGTGTAAATGGACCGACCTCTGTAACCTGTTCCGCTCGAAATATGAGCCCTCCATGCTCTTTCCATCACCTATCCCATCCAACATCGTATGGAGTTCTGGAATGTAATGAAAGCCCTGCTTCGACATTTCCACCCACGTCCACACGGAAAACACGAGGCGCAGGATGCATTATATGAAAGAGGGCCCCTCCCCGCGATTGGCCAATAACATCCACTCTCGAATGAACCACCACCGCTACCGCTACCATGTTATCTTGCCAGCACTGTCGTGAGCGACGTTTTGACACCAAGGAGGCGCTCCAGCAGCATGTCCGGGACTCGCCTGGGCACCCGTACTGCAGCGACTGCGATCGCTTCTTCGCGGACTACCAGGGATACCTCTCCGTGAGTCACACGACCATAACGATAAACGGAAAGGTGGAACTGAGGTTTTCGACGCTGTAGCACTGCGATACTAAGCACCCATTCCTCCATCGCTGCTGCGACAAGAAATTCAGGACGTTGAACGCCCTCGCTCAGCACTACTATGTGTCAGACCAACACCCGAACTGCGACATTTGCCAGAAAGGCTTCAAGTCGGTGCAAGTGAGGGACAAGGTGAGCTTTGCGTTTGCGATGCTTTGCTCTGTGGAGTACAGGATTATCAACACCGCATGTTTTAGCACCTAAGGGAACGCCACTCGCGCCGGTCATGCACAAGCTGTCGAGAGATGGTATCGATAGACAGCCTCGAGGAACACTATCGTACCTCCCCGAAACATCCCTTGTGTGCATACTGTACGTTCCCTAAAGGATTCGAGAATGAAGCGGAATACGAGAAGGTGATTATAGCCAAACACTCTAGGATCCCTCGTGCTGATGATATTCGTCAAAAAGCATAGGAATAGTTACCATTCGTGGATCACCGCAGAACCGATGTATTATCACGACGAACTTGTGAGCATATGCGCGACATCATTGTGCACAGTGCCTTGACAGTTTCACAGAGTGGTAACGCGGTCGTGCAGAGCGTGCCCCCTACTCAGGCTACACATGCGAGAGGCGCTCGCGAGGCTCGTGCAGACGTTCCACGAGTTCGTATTCATGAAGATCGCTCGTCCACGGACGGATCTCCAGTAAGGCGACGGAAGCCTAACAGGCAGCCTAATGGCTCATCTGCACTGGTTGCTCAAAACTGCCAGCCTGAAGTCGCTTCTGCAATCCCCCACGTTGCATTGCGAACCGCATTACCTGTTTCACCTCCCGCGTCGCCTCCACTGCTGAGCGTCCACACCTCCGACCAGACCGCCGCTTCATCTGCGTACTTCACCCCTGTCTCGGCTACGGATCAGGTTACCGCCGCCCCTACTGTGCAAATCAGGTAAGATTCTCTGCGACAGCACCCTTCTATACCGGCTCATCTCCCCCATGTAGTGCGCCTTCTCCGGAAGATGTGATGCAGACTTTCAAAGCTGCCGCCACATACGAGTTGCTGCCTCCTCGCCGAAGCCCTGTCATCGAAAGCCCCGAGCTCGAACGGCTACCCAGCATCAGGCCAATCGACTCGCCCACGTCTTCCTGCCCGCCGCATTCGGCCTCGTCCTTCCTGCCTCCTTGGGACTACTACAAGCTGATGCGCCACAATCTCTCGGCCTCGCTTCCGACGCCATTGGACGAAGAGGCCGAGGATGCGATCCACGACGCAAGGAGCGGCGACCCGCAAACCATCGCTCTCCCGGCGAGCCCGCCGTACTCGCTCGATGATCTCGCTGACGACGCCACCGCGCCACTTCACCACGAGGAAGAAGAGGATCTCAGCCTCCTGCACGAGCCTCCCCCGCGCGACTACGCCGCGACCGCGACCGACATCGAGTCCTCCACCCTCCTTTCGTTCAACGCCCTCCTCGAGAAGTTCACGAACGGCGCCCAGGGGCTCAGCGAGCTCCAAGCGGAGACGTTCCCGCACGTGCCCACCCCGCCACCGTCCAAACACCTGCCACCGACGCGGCCACTCAAGCCACTGCTCGCTATAAGACAGCAGCTGCAGCGCGCGGACTCGCCCCTGCCCTCCTCCGCACTGAGCACGAAGATGGACGTTCCGAGCCGCAAATACTCTCAGCTCCTGCGCTCGCCCGCCGAGTCACTCCAGAACCTACCCACCGCGGACTCGCCCATCGTGGAGGCGCTCGTAGAGCACGTCGTACGCGAGAACGGGTTGGCAGGTAACTGTGTTCACCAGATGTTTCTACCGTGACCTGTCCACTCACCGCAATCCGTAGCAGGGCCTCAGTCTGCAGTCCTAGACGCCCCGTCCCCGCCATCCTCCACCCGCGAGCCGGAGCCACAGGTCGGCTCCTCCAAACTGCACTGCAGGCTCTGTCTGGTCGACCCGTGCAAGGAACCTACCGCAACATTCTGCGGGCACATATTCTGCAACTCGTCCGTCGCCCTCCCCTCATACTATGCGCCATCGCTTCTGACCGCCCACTTGTCGTCTACAGCTGTATCACGGAAAGCATCGTCAGCGCGTCCAAGTGCCCGGTGTGCAATGTTCCGACGCTGCTGTATTGCCTGTTCAAGCTCGATCTGGCCGCCTAAGGTTCCAGTGGACGAAATCTCCTTACGAACACCTTTACGACCATCTTGTATCACTAGCGGATGAGGCAGGAACTCTCGCATTGCGTGTACAACAGCAACATCGGCATTGTATAGAAAGGAGACGCAAGTAAACGTACGCTCTCATGTAGGAACGTAGCAAGGTCAGACGTCAAATAAAGGAATTGATGGAATCGTGAAGAGGCCGTCTATCGTCAGGGCGGTGTCTATACGTAAACAGGCGCATCTAGTGGTGACCTGTGGATAAGTCGTTGGTTTGCAAAAATGGTGCAGGCGGGACCAATGTTTTAGAAGATCAAGGTGATCGTGTACGCCGTTAGGGCGGTCATCGATACCACCATGATCGCGTATTGCGGTATGAGGAATGCTGATGAACCGCCGGTGGGTGAGCTTCACGAACGGGATATTCCACTTTGGACGAACCTGAGAGGACGCTGGCGTCGCCGGTTCCGCTGTAGACTTGCGTGAGGAACACCTGAATGAGAAACCGGTATCAGCGGGTTATGACACCACCAATGCACAGTCATACTTGAGTTGTCGCCGTCGGCAAGCAGGCCAAGAATCTAGACGACGAGCAGCTTAGTTCCGCGTCATTCGAATATACGAAGCTTCTGGACCCTTACATGCACACGAATCGCAACACCTTGTCGTTTGGATCGATGACTCCGGCCGTGGCCAACCCTTGACACATGATCACTCCAATGACGGGGATGAGGATCATCCGCGCGACGGCGAGGCTGCTGATGGCCCCCAGCGGCAGGTTTTTCCACTCCCCACTCGGGATCTTCAGTCGCGCCAGGGCAGAGCCGAGGCAGGTGAGGCCGAGGGGCACGCTGGCGGCGCCGACGAAGCTGGCCGTGTCCATGACGAAGGCGAGCGGCGGCTGGCCGTCGGGCGCATTGGGGATGCGCGTGCCCGTCCAGCCGTCGACGGTGACGAAGAGCGCTTTGAGCGGGTTAACGAGCGCGATGATGAAGGCGAGGATGATGGAGATGGAGGAGGGCGTGAGGAGGGATTTGAGGAAGGTTTGGGAGTGCCTTAGGAGGGGGTGTCGGCGTCGGGGTGGTGGAGGCGGGGCCGGAGTCGATAAGGCGGGTACTGGAGGCGATTTAGTGGAGTTCCCGCTGGGGCCCGGTTGGTCGTCTCCGTCAATATGGGTAACCGTGGGTGCGGGGGAGGTGACACGGGATGTTGCGTGCAGCGTCGTGGCGGGTGAACGAGCGAACACGGTGGTGCCCTCGACGTCCGGTTCGTCGTCGAAGAACGAGACGTGTTTGCTGGTGGCAGAGCGATGAAAGGGCGGGCACTCTGGAGCCGCGCCTGACGCCAGTTTCTGCGATGTCGACTGGGGCTGTTGGACGCCTTTCTCCACATCGTCGTCTGTCGCTGGCTCAGGGGTTTTCTCCGGCGTCGATCGAACCCGCTTCCGTAGGGAGGAGAGCGGGGCCAAGAAAAGATTTCTGCGATTGATCCTAGTGGCTTCCCGGACTTCCTCGTCCTCGACGTCTGGTCCAATGTAGTCCCATGCTATCAATCGGTGGCCTCCCGCGGGAAAGAGAAGCACCTGATAACGCATTTGAAATAAAAGATCGTTCCACAGAGAAGGGACATCTTACGAAGAAAACGAGGATGAATGCAGCGATGTATGCGACTGCGAGATTCTGATCCTCTGTGCCGTTGAAAGGCGCGTTGCCTGCTATACTCATGACGACGGCCGTCGCTTCGAGGTTTGGGAGAACATCACAAGGTCAACGGATCAGAGCAGACAAAATCACGGGCGTGAGTTGGATGGGCCAGGGCAGGGCGCGTGGAATCGCGCAGGACACCGTCTGCTCACGGATATCGCCAGTGTTACCGAAGCCGCCCGCAACGAGAATGCCGTATCGGAAGCGATGCGGGACCCAGAAGACCTGTTTGATGGCCCAGGCGAAGGCGACACCCAAGGCCTGGTAAATGATTGCAACCAGGACAAGAGGACCTGCACATGCTTGGTTAGGTGTGTTGAATAATGCGAGGACCGAACGCAGCGTACCAAGGGCAGAGATATTCTGAGTCGTGAAAGCCGGGACGATTTTGGAGAACATCAGGCATGGCAAAGCGATGTTCTAATGAGGTGTGAGCGTCACTCCGAGGCTACTGGCAAGGCGCTTACAAGCATAATCTGACCCGCTCCCCTCGCTGCAACCGCAGGGAAGATATCCGCCTTCGTTATCGCGAACCCGAAGGACGTGGCTAGTACCCTGCAATACGTCACGTTCAGCGGGAACTCTCTCGACGCTAAGCTCTTGGCGTACAGTCGGATGAGGGGTCTGAGGGACACCCATATGAGAGCACCGGCGGAGAGCATGATGGGGGAAGAGAGCAGGAGACCGACACGAGACGAGGAGAATAAGATGATGCCAGATATTCGGTGGGCGTCGGGCTCATGATAATCGGCTGCACCTTCGTTTATGTCAGGGGATGTGTCTGGAGCCACGAATGCCTTTTTGACTCGGCATCCCCGGGCCGGCTGTCCGACAATTGTCACGTCCAGAGTTATCCACTGTAAGGAAAACCACCAACATCAGATCATGATCACCATTCCTGTATGGACAGAGCGTTCAATGGGACCGACGATTTTTGCCAAATGATGGCCATGACGGCAAAAGCCAGCTTTTTAGCAGATTTATGAATGTCATTGGCAACAAGACTCAGCCATACAGTCGCAATCGTCGTCAGGAAATGATGCAGTTCATTACATGCTACCCGCTTCACACGAATAAGCACCCCTCTTCCCGTAGTTTCCTCCAATGTAGCACGCTCAGGCGGCCGTAATGTATGCCTCTACCCAGGGATTATCTTCGGCACGGATAGCCGGGGTTGGAGCAGCACGCTGCAAGTACGATACGTGTTATTACCCTGATGGGATCCGCGAGAATAAATGAGTAGCAGGCTTACGTCTTCGATGCAGATCGAAATCGTGAACCCAACGCTGATTGTGCAAGAGAAATTGTTCGTCTTGCAGATGAGGCAGATCGACGCGCGGTCGTCGAGCTCGACATGGCGAGCGACCTCGGCCATGGGCAGAGCGCTCGTCATCGTAATGATTGACGCGATGAGCCCGAGGGCGACGGTTTGGGGTGATGCGAACTTCATGTCAACCGAGCTTCGGAATTTAGATGTGAAGTCGGAGGAATATTGTCGCAGCCCTGCAAGCTCCAAGCGTACTCTCATGCATTTTATACCTTGCATCTGGAGGTTCGCCACCGCGTTCGGCCCTCCGGCGATGTGTTGCGCTGTAGCAATACCGCACGGATGATGAACCTTTGTTGCAGATCTCAGGCTGTCAACGAAGATAATGGTCAGAGCGCATTCAGGTCGTGTCCGTACCAGATACGCCGCCGCTTTCTCACCTGTCAATCAGGTTTTGCAATGAACATGGCCGTTTTTCTTTGGCGGGTTATTGATAGAGCAACCCTACGGGTCGCGTGCTATTTTCGGGACTGATGGCCGCCTACGACTGAAGGGGGCGAAGTACCCATGTCACGGCCGTTGTTTGACCGGACGAGGGTCAAGGGCTAGAAGCAGGGATCCTTGTCAGCGTGGCCATATTCGGACTGTCATGAGGACAACCACCTTCGGCGATAATTTAGGAGCATTCACCGTCGGAATTGCTATCGACGAAATTCTGAGACATTTCGCACCCGCAGCTTAGAGATACTCGGGAGCAAGGAAGGCACCATAACAATCACTATCGAATGAACATAGTTATGGATTTGGAGAGCTGAAATGACCTGCTTGATGAGGATTACTGTATGTAAGGAGAAATCACAAGTGAGGGCACCGCACTCACAGTGTGCACGCCACGATCGCCACTCCGCAGGTCGACTGCCATGGATATCTCGGGCTCGAACAACCGATATCACCGGATACGAAAAGAGGATGTCAGCGCGATGGATTGACTTGACACCTTCCTACGAGCAGAGTCAAGATTTCATCCAGCCTCCTGCGAAGATGACTGTCCGCCCGCTGAGAACGCCGAAGTTGTTACAAAGTGCACGGCCACATCGATATACCCTGAACTGTGCTCACGCCTTCACAGAACCCTGTTCTTGACTGCTGAATTTCGTATCTTTCCCTGTGCTGACCTTGAAGTCAACGTGCATTGCAGACTCATGGGAGCCATCACGGTGCGGGCGGGCGACGATGAACACAACCTTGTGATATGACATGTTCGTCACAAGGAGGACACCATGGGTTGATCTGTGATTCGCATATACCGCTCATCACGCGGGACTAGGTATCGGCGGATGGATCTCCTATCGGTGTGTTCCCTGCGATACATGGTTAGAGATGGTACTTTATTGACCCAGACTCGAACACGCTTACTGTCGTGATACCCTGGATTGACGTCGCCTGATCCAAGCATGAGGTCTTGCTAGCCGATCGCAGAAGCGTGAAGGCAGGGCATATCTTATCATGGCGGGTATGTACCAGCCATCTTGCTTGTGCATTCGACCAAGGACAGAGGGCCAGAATCGGAGAGCGAGCACAGCACAGTCGAGGGTCTGGGATACAGTACCCACATAGCAGTCGACGGTCTGTTCTTCTCGGACGAACGTCGTCGATAGAAGCTATATCATCATAGTCCCGAGACGCCGTGCGCGACCGGGAGCAGGGGACACCATCACTTGTTAACTTGTCATCGTCGCTCCATAAGACGACCTCCTCGTGTTCCTTCGACCGCTACCGCGCCGGGAGCTGCGGTGCAGAGCAATCATCCCACCTGTCCACAATCCGCCCCGTGTACTAAGCAAGGACTCAGGCCTCAAGGGCATCTTCTGCAAGCTCCAACTCGTCCTCAGCGACACCAGCAGCGTCCATCTCGGTCCCTCGTCTTCAGATTCAGCATGCGAACGACACGCTATCAGCGTGTTACATGGGTCTTAAGAGCACGTACCGTTCGTGTATGGTGTCGTCGACACGAAGCTTATCCATGGAAGTTCGTTGCCTTCGCTAGCCTTCGTGAATGAATCCTGATAACTTTGGGGGACGACTGGGGCCGAGCTCATCGTAGTTCTTGCAGATCAAGGCAATATTTGACATTCATATTAGTGATTAGCAGCGCAGTTGTGTTAAGCTGGCACTGGAAGTCTGTTCGACGACTGGTGAATGTGTACGCAGGGAAGTCGCGTCCGTGACAAGGCGGGAGTGATGTAGTGTGACCTCAACCGACTGACTTCCGTCGCACGTCGACCTGCTTTCGTCGGCATCGCCGTATTATACTGCTCGGAGCACTGGTTACGGTCCACGGAGCGCTTGATATTGTTGGAACGTACTTGACGGATTCCCAGGTTAATATGATCACTGCGTCCTGCCTGTTTACAGGCACTGCTCACCCGTACATTTGTCTTCGTGCGGTCGTGCGTATCGCTTAGTTGACGTAAATTCGGTGCGAGTGAACATGTGTGGCTTGTCGCGATATCGATATCGTAGCATCTCCTTACGGCCTGAGCGCTGAACACTCGAACTTGGGCATCGGTGTACTCTGGCGATGTTCAACAAGTCCATAGTACCATCAAGCAGTAGGCCTAGAAAAGCCGCCCGGAAGAAAGCTCAAGGTTTAGAAGATGTGGATCTCCCAGATAAAGCGCCCTCTGCCATGTTTTCTCGAGATCGTCAGGCGTACAGTACCGTAAGCACACTGTCAAACATTCCTGGATCGTCTGGCTTTGTGATGACGGTGAGTCTCGTCTAGCCAACGAAATCTCTACCATCCAAACGTGCAAGTACGCTCGTTCCTTAAGGACATGAAGTCTACGATGCTTTTCTCACACATACGCTAGACACCGTCCTTTCGAAATCAAGCCGTGAACCGTTCGCCCGATCTAGCCTAGCCATCCGGCGTCCTTCCGGCGCTCAAATCTCGAAATCCCTTCCGTTGAGGTCCTTGATAGCGATTCAGGACGAGACAGTTCCCCCCAGGTCTGCACGCAAGCGGCACCATGCCAACACCAGTTCCATCTCCAAGGCCGCGTCGAAAACGGCCGCGCTTCCCTCACCTTTGACATCGAAGAGGTCGGTTTCCCGTAAAGCCACGGATCAATCGCCGCGCAGACCGACTATGATGGTCCCGATGCGGCCTAAAACAGCTGCGCACGGCGCATCCTTGGATTTACCCAGCAGCGGAGGCTCGTCCCCAGAAGAATCGGCCTCGGAGGAGGCGGACGAAGGTGACGAATCTTCGGATGAGACTTCTGATTCTTCGGATGCGTGAGTCTAAGTATTGGCTCTTCCGCTTCAGGTAATGGTAAAGCTTGTTGCGCAGGGAGCCGACTCATCAGGACCGCCCGTTGAATAAAGCAGCCAGGAAAATGCAGGATGGCTACGGCGTCAAGACCGTCAAACGCGCCGCCGATCCTCGGCCGCCTGCTCCTGCTCCTGCCCCTGCTCCTCCCATGCAGTCTAATAACGCTCATGTTCTCGACCGCAAAGATCCGGAAGCTTTTGAAATGCTGGAAGCCGCTATTGAGCGAAACATCCTCCGCCAAGCCACGGTGAGGGCACGCCGCCCACCCTTGTTCATGGTACGCAATATACGCAAAGAGTTCCTAACTGAGTGCCGCGTCCGCAATCTCTCATCGCAAGAAACCAGCCGCAGTGGGCAAGAAGATCCTACGATCGATTATACGGTCACGTTCCAGCTCGAGGACGCAAGCGCATTCCCAAGGCCGCCTACTCTGCGCAAGACACTAGACGCATGGTGCTGCCCTCTGTGCGACCTGCACGGATCGTTCCCAACCAGGGATATACTCTCCCTGCACCTGGAGCGAACTCACTTGGACGTCAGAATCCAAGCTACAAAACCTACCGTACGCCAATTGCCTTCATGCATCAGCTGCGGAAGATGGGCTTATGTGCTTGGTGTTCTAGCCGTACAAGTGGCACATCGATGTTTACCTTCCATCGGGAGAGAGCAGTGAGAGGACAAATGACGACACGAGGGACAGTGACGGCGCAATCGAGGGCGTCCAAGACGAACACATCGAAATCTCGGATATAGAGCCAGTCAAGACTGGCGGTTCGCAAGTCCACGATATCATAGAAATCTCGGACTCAGGCAACGAGCGAGTATACCCCAACGCCGGTTCAGCCCCCAGCAAGGCGATAGAGATATCAGATGATGATTCCGATGCGCCCACCACAAGCGAAGATGAAGAGCGAAGGCGAGTTCCATTCGGGGCTTTTGACCGCCACTGACCGCAATATCAGGCTCGAATTATCCATCGACGCACAGAATAGCACCATAGCTGCTACAGGTACAACTCAAATCCAGGCCGCAGCAACGCAGATAGCTCGCTCTCTGTCGCCTCTCGCCGCCCCTAAGTGGAAGTTCGACTGGGGGACAAGGGAACCCGTGGTACATGCCATGTCAAGCGTTCGGGCCGCTCCCGATCCGACACCGCAACGGAAGACGCCGTCAAACAAGCGACCGGCATCTCTGCCCGTGTACCTACCCGATCCTCCCGAGCATGATCCCCTGGGGCCTGCTGCACAGCGGCCATACTTGCCGTTCCCGCCGACGGAGCATTACGAAGCTGACCCGGAGCTGAAAGCGCGGTATCGCAAGGTCGAATTCTCTACGCGCCCAGGTGGAGAAAAGATATACGACCTCATCACCTGCCTGAGGCTCGACGAGTTCGGTCCTCTGATATGGCAGGTAGTCGACAGAGAGGAGGAGATCTTCGAAATGGACGATGGGCGCGACGAGGACAAGGTCATTTCAGCGCTATGGGGAAGATGGATCATGCTGAACAGGTCCGCTCCTGCGTGATACTCATTTGGACTGCTGCTCGCGTCTGACTTTGTGCTGACGACTGGAGGTTAGGAATGAGTTCGTGAAGGACTACACTAAGGGGGCAAAGACCTTCGTGGAACGATATTGGGAAATGATATACATGGCCGCTGGGTGGCGAGCTTTGCGCGCATGGTTATTTGTATGTCTCACCATTGCTCTGCCTTGCATTGGCCGTAATCACTGACGGTGCCACCCGGAACTTGGGCCGCAGGTACTCCTCAGCAACAGATTCCTCAACGTGAACGAGGTATTACAGGTATTGCGCCGGTATGAGGAATTGATAGGTATGGATCACTGGGTGGAGAGTCCTTCCAAGAAGCGCGAGGGGAAGCTTTCCCTTGGGATATCTTGGGACAACCGTGCAGCTCCAGCACGCACGACTGCAACGGTGTAAAGTGGTTTTAGCTGACTTATGCTGGAGTGAGCTATGATCGTCTTAAGGGAACTACGTACTTCGTGTCTTATCTCGTATCTTCCTCTGAACCCATTCCGAGGTGGACGTAGGGCCATCGTGATGTAAGCATGAAAATCTTGCGAAGCCCCGGTTTACCGTCGTCTGATCCTAATTTGAGGCCTTGCCAACCGATCGAGGACGCATAGCATCACAATGGCATATATTATGACAAGTATGCCCCACTCGTTCCATGTGTACATTTTTGACCGAGGACAAGGCGACAAAAACGAAATGCAAGGACTGCATGATGAAGGGTCCAAATTATTCACAGAGCAGCCGACCTCATGTTCCATGGTCCGTTGTGTTTCTCTTGCCACGAATCCTGTCGATAGCGGAGCGCATGGTTCCGAGACGATGCACGCGGTCGCAAGCGATGGACACACGTAGTCGCTTACTCGTCGCCGTCGTCTTCTGAGACAACCTCCTTGCTCTTCTTCGACCTCGAACGCTTCGGCTCGGTCTTCTTGGACGTCGGACGCTGGACGCAGCAGTCAACCTCCATTCCACATTGACCTCGCATGACCACCGAAGGCTTGCATGCGTGTTAATTAGAGACACGAACCTTGCGTTTCTTGCTCCCAGAGGCCTCTTCATCAGGTGTCTCCTCCGCCTCGGGCTCGGGCTCAGCATCGTCAGCGGCGTCCAACTCTGCACCGAAGTCCTCAACATCTTCATCTTCGGATTCAGCCTACGTGGGAGATGGCATAAGCAAGCACTCGACGATACGATTGGATACATGGGGATATGTGCACTACCTTTTTCTTCGTGATACGCTTTTTGGCAGGCGCCTTTTTCTCGGCAGCTTTCTTTGGTGGTGCCCGTTTCTTCTTCGGCTTTTCTTCCTCTTCCTCATCATCCTCATCATCAGCCTAACACAGCCATCAGCTTCGTGCATCTGTAAGAACTCTGAAGAGATGGACCTTAGCCTTCTTCTTGGGCAGTGCCCTCTTCCTCTTGGGTTTCTCCTCCTCCTCACCATCCTCCTCAGCGTCCGCCTTCTTCTTCCTCGGAGCCCTCGCCTTCTTAGGCTTGGGCTCCTCATCATCATCGTCAGCATCCTTCTTCTTCCTTGGAGCTCGCTTCTTCTTGGGTTTCTCCTCGTCATCGTCGTCGGCTTCGGGCTTCCTCGCCGATTCAGGCACGTCCTCGGGAGCGACGCGCCCGTCTTCGTAGGCTTGCTTGACCTTCTCTTGGTCCTCCTCCTTCAAATCTTCGAACCCGTCGAGGTCCGCGGGATCCTCGAAGGATTTCTTCATGTTTTTAATGATGGTAGGCGTGACGCAGCCCCAGTGACGCCATTGGCTGATGCGCGAGATCAGTTAGATGATTCAGGTACAGAAGGACGATGGACGTACAAGGTGGTGTTACCCTGGAAGTCGATAAGCGTACCGCAGCGCAGCTCGCCCTTGCCAATGCTTGTACCTATGCAACACGTATCGCATCAATAAGTATCTTCTATAGAGCAAATGCTACACTACAAGCACGTACCGGTGCACGGTTTGGGACCTGCAAGACGCGTTCGACAGCATGAGCCAACGACATCAACGCGATACAGCATGTTCTTACCTTTGCACTTCGCGCGCGCCGACGACGCGTACTCCAAACGATATCCAGATTTTTTAGTTGGCGCCTCGTTATCAGACATAATTTTGACGGGACCAAGGGTTAAGATTGGGCAATAGGTGGGGGGGAGAGGGCAAGGGGGGAGGGGCAAGTGAAACGCGGTGACCCGGAAACGCGTCGGTTTTGGTTTCTCAAGGGAATGAATTGTTCTTACGCACAGACCGTCACCAGCCCTGCCAGCCTCGGCGCGGCCACTGAGCGACCTTCGTCGTCAATCACATCAAACAAATCCTTGGGACTGATCTTTCAGCGGCTGTCACTGCTTTGTATAGCGAAACGGCATTAGTGTGGTACTGTCTGCACAGAGAACCCTGGCTTCAACTCAGTGTCTGCAGTGACTAGTGACTAGTGATCCCTGAGTTTCGATTTACTTCGACGGCGGCAACGCATATTTTGGTCTACTCGAAGTGCTTGAGGCTACCTGTCGTGCTATGCGTTTCACGAAACCAGCCTGGGTCGCACATAGAGGTCCGCATTTGCTCGTGCAACTCGTCCGACCACCCCATAACCCCGGTTACGCGAATAGATACTTCATCTCGCGACGACCAGAGCTCGAAGCGCCTCTCCATCTTCTCGGTGCATGTCCACCCGGACAACTCGCGTATCGCCACAGGCGGGTTGGACTCCAAAGTCCGGATATGGAGCACGAAACCGATCTTGAACGAGGCGAGCGAGCAGAAGGGGAGGATCCCGAAGGTGTTGAGCACGTTGGCGATGCATGTGGGACCGGTGTTGACCGTGCGATGGGCACATTCAGGGAGGTGGTTGGCGAGCGGGAGCGACGATGCGACGGTCGTCGTTTGGGACCTTGATCCGTACGTTGTTATTTGGTTGCCTCTAGTGGCTGCGTGGCTGAAAGAGTGTTAAGGAGTGCGAAAGGGATGGTGTGGGGCTCGAACGAGGTGAATGTGGAAGGCTGGAAACCTCTCAAACGATTGCCGGGGCATGAGAGTGGTCAGTCAACTTCATGCATACATCCTGGGGCTCATTCTGAAACGGAAAATATAGACGTTACGGACGTTGCTTGGTCACCGGGCGACCGATACCTGGCTTCTGTCGGCCTTGACTCCTTGGTGATGATATGGTGCGGTTTCACCCTCGGTTAGTGGTTGTAACTGCTCTCCGCTTGGTTTGTTGGATCCTCGTACTGAAGGCTCACTCGTTTCAATTCCAGAGCGCCTTCGTAAGCTCGACCTGCATCAAGGATTCGTCAAAGGTGTATGCTGGGATCCCGTTGGCGAGTTTCTCGCGACCCAATCCGACGATCGCACCGTCAAGATATGGCGCACCACCGACTGGCAGCTGGAGGCTGAGATAAGGAAGCCGTTCGAGCATTCTCCCGGTTCGACTTTCTTCAGACGACTCAGGTGAGCCCAATCCCCGAATGGTCTAGACGGGGGCTCAGAATCCAGTGCTTCGTCGTCCTCGTTGTATCTCTCGTAGCTCGAGGCTGACGACGTCATAGTTGGTCACCAGACGGCGCGCATATAACCGCATCAAACGCCGTGAACGCAAAAGGCTTCGTGTTTATCGCGGCTGTGATTGCTCGCACAGTGTGGACCTCGGACATCAGTCTCGTCGGGCACGAAAATACCGTCGAAGTTGCTGTACGCCGCTCGTCATTGCTGTTTGGATATTCATTGCATATACTGATGCCTCTGTATGATAGGCATATAACCCTCACGTCTTTTTGCGGAACCCGGCGGGTGAAGTATCGACGTCGAACATATGTTCCGTTGTTGCTCTGGGCGCGGACGATAGAGCGGTGTCGGTATGGCAGACCAAGTCAGCAAGACCGATCATTGTTGCAAAGGAGGTTTTCGAGAGGCAGATCATGGACCTTGCTTGGTGAAACTCTTTCAATCAGCGACAAATCTACGACGCTCATTCTGCATCTCACGAAGGTCTTGGGATGGCCTCACGCTGTACGCCGTCTCCTCGGACGGCACACTGGCTGCATTCGACTTCGATCCGGAAGAGCTTGAGGGTATCGCACCCTTCGATGCCCAGGAGCAGTACCTCACTAAATTCAAGTTCGTGCCTCCACCGCTACCAGAGGGATACGTGCACGTCCCGCATCCATCCTCGCGGTACAGCGTCGGGGAGAAGAACAAAACCGGACCGTCACCTACCAAAACCAGCCAGCCCGCGGCACCGAGAGTAATCACACCCCAACCGGAGACGATCAACAAGTTAGTGGCGAAGAGGAAACCCAAGGACTTCAGGAGGCGGCAGAGCGGGCCGTTCAACCCCTCCAGCGTGCCTTCCGCAGGGATGCCCTCCGCATCGATTTCGAGCGCTCCGGTATCTCAGGCTCCGCCTCCACAACCCTTAGCCCCCAATGGATCAGTCATCTCCGAGAGTGATTCCTTTGGATTCGGCGAGGCGTCGGGGACGAGTACGCCTCTGGCGAGCACCTTTTCGCGGGCGGGCCGCGCTCGCCAGGAATCTCTACACACCGACCCGTTCCGGACGACGTCGAGCGACTTGTTCGATTCGAGCATGGGTGGAGCGGACATGGACGTCGACGGAAGGGGATACGCGAGCATAGCCGCGCTGGATGAGAAAGGCAAGCGCGCTATAGAACCCGACGAAGGTTTGGGCGTGGGAGGAAAGACCTCGAAGCCGAGGACGCTGGGAGGAGACCGGCCTCGGGAGGCTGTGAGACCCAAACAGCTTGGTATGGCGCAGCCAGCACAGGGAAGCGTCGTGGTCGCTGGAGGGTCCGGGCTAGGCGTCAACTTACCCACACCACCGCTACTGACGTTCCTGAGCGTGGCGGTGAAGGTGTCCGGAGGCGGGTCGACCGATGCGGTGCTTGAAGGGAGGAATCCGGAGAATGGTGGTGAGCTGCATTCCAGAGTCCAGTTGCCCGTATCGTCCGATCTCATCTTTCGACTGCAGGTGCGAATGAGGTGCTGTTCGCACAGGGAAAGCAAACGCAGTGGTTGGACTACTTGCCTTCCCCTGTTTCGATCTTGGCCGCATCGAGCCATTTCTGCGCGGTGGCTTTGGTGGATGGGTCGGTGAATATCTATTCCCACACAGGGCGCAGGTAGGCGGAGTTTCATGCTTATAGAGTAGGAGACGGATGTTGATTGTGATTCGCAACAGGTTAATGCCCACGCTGAGCTTAGGATCGCCGTGCTCCTACCTCGATGCTTGTGAGGATTCCCTGATGGCATTGACGTCGTCAGGGCAGCTGTACGCGTGGTATGTTATGTTTGTTTCGTTCGCTTCGCTTGATCTCACGACCATCTAGGAATGTGAAGCAACAACGCGCAGTATACAGTCCGGTATCGATTCTTCCGATCCTCCAGCCATCTGCATGCGAAGTCCTCTCCGCCTCCGTTCGCGCCAATGGCTCTCCCGTCATCCAGTTATCCACCGGCGTTGCGCATTCCTACGACCCTGGTCTGTCCACCTGGATCAAGCTCAGCGACAAATGGTGGATGGAAGGCTCCGACGTGTGGCAGGGCCGCGGGCGCGGCAACAATACGGGCGCTCGGGGACACGGCGTCGTCGCCGCGGTCGAACAGAGCATAAACGAGCTCGTGCGCGGAGCCGGTGTGCTCGACAATGACGCGTACAATGGTGCGGCCGCGGCAGGCGAGAAGCCTCGACCTGAGTGGTGGAATGCTGCCTTGACGCTGGGGCATTTGGAAAGCAAGATGTCTGCAGCCAAAGTCCTGGACAGTCCGTCAGAGTACAAGCAGGTGCTGTTGGTGTACGCCCAGCGAATAGCCAACGAGGGGTTTAGGAGCAAAGCCGAGGAATTGGTGAAAGAGCTTTTCGGGCCGGTCTACTGGTAGGTGTTGTACAATGATTTGTCCAGTGCTTCGCACTAAGCCATCCGGCAGGCGGCCAGGTAAGGACGAGTCCTGGTGTCCGACGGTGCTCGGCATCTCAAAGCGTGACTTGCTGAAAGAAGTTTTGAATATATTTGGTAAGCATCGATTTATCATGGAGGTTGGGAATCAGCACTAATGCATCCATAGCTCGAAGCAAGACACTGACGAAGCTTGCCATCGACTGGCAGGATCTTCTCAAGAAGGCTCAATGACCATGTCCCGTATCTCGACATATATTCTGTACATTATTCCAACCCTATCGCGCGCTTTATCATATGCACCCAAGTGTGTGTGTATGTCCTGCTGACCCCATAAGAAAATATCGCCTGCGAAGACTACCTACCATACATATCTGGATGCTGATCTCGTCCACAAGATCGCCAGCAGATGATCTTGCGGATGCGAGAAGACAGATAGCTGCCACCGCATGCAGCGTTGCCTCACGTACACAGCAACTAATAATCAAGCTCGAAAACGCTGAGCTGCATCGAAGCTGGGTATCTGCATACACACGTAGAGAGTAGACCCGGAAGTCTAAGACCAACATGGTTCTGATCCTCAGCTACATGGTTCAGCACGTGGGTACAAGGATCCCCGGACGCCCCGGATGACGTCGGTGACCTATTGCGCATTCCTCCTGTCGACTAAGCCGCACGATGTTGAAATCCCAGGGACTACGTACACCTACGTCGCCACCTCCACGAAGCTGCACATAAAAAGCCGGCATACGCACGCGTGCATGAACGTCGTCTCTTCGCACAGACGACACCTTCCACTAACATCAACCTTACCGAGTTCACGAGCAACATTATGAGCCCTCAGGATCCCACTGTCATCAGGGAGGTCGCAAACGGTGTCTGGATCTTCTCTCGGTGAGCATTAGCTTCATATTCTCAGTAAAGTAGCTTGATGATGCTCTTGCAGGCCATTCGCGCGCTTTGGCGTGTTCCCTGTGGGAGGTCGCTCGACCGCCGTGAAGCTCTCGGACGGAGGAGTATGGGTGTTAGCATCGACGCCCCTGACCGAGAAGACGAAGTCCAAGCTCGATGAAATAGGCCCAGTCAAGTACGAACCGGGAACTGGCTCTGCACATATGCGCCGCTGACACCGACTTGTTACAACTAGGTGGATCATCGGAGCTGACGCGGTTCATCATCTGTACCTTGGTACGTCCCCAGCACTAAATATGTAGTGCATGTGTCTAATGCTACTATTCTATGAAACGCAGGCGAATTCAAGAAAGCGTACCCCGATGCGAAGCTGATCGCGGTGCAGGAGGCCATCGACAAGCTGAAGAGTCAGAATCTGCAGTGGGATGGAGGTACGGAGGCATTCCCTAGTTTTCAGTTTATTAGGCTCCGGTTGACACTTGCAATAGCTTGGGGAAAGGATCCTGCGGGGACGCAATATGGGTTCGAAAGTGACGTAAGATTACCACTTCTTAGAGACTTCCTTCCACGCTCACATGGTTTCCAATCCTCCGCAGGTTCAACACTGGTTCGTGCTCGACATCCCTAATGGCTGTATACACAGCTTAACCCCGCCGTTGTAGTTACTTCTCGGGGTTCAGAAACAAGGACGTGGCGTTCTTCCACCCCGCCTCGAAATCGCTCATCGAGGCCGATTTACTCTTCAATCTGCCTCCGACAGAGCAGGTTCGCCACACCTAATTTCTCGCCTTGATATTCTTTGCTGAATTTGACCGGCTGTGCGCATAGTACTCCTCATCAGGGTCTTCCGGGAAGGTACCACTGATCGGCGATATGCTGACGCCCTGGACCTGGGCGCATAAGAAGTTTGCTTCGTCACAGGCAGTCGACACTGAGTAAGACCATATCCTAATTCAGAATGATATATGAAGAGCTCATAATTTCCTGCAGGGCGATGAAACGGGATGCGAAGACGGTCGCTGGCTGGGGTTTCACTAGGATCATACCCTGCCATGGAGTGAGTTTGCCTACTTAACGGTCGCTCAAACGTACTTCTCATAATCCCAACAGGATGTGATCGAGGATAAGGGCAAGGAAGCGTGGCTCTCAGCATACAGTGCTTTCCTCGATTGATAGCACTTCGATATACCAGTTTGATCGCGACCTGTATGAATATGCAAGAGACCTCCGGTACATTATATGTATATTATTCAATGCGCTGACATTCCTCCGCTCAATGGCTGTTCTCCTCGCGGAGGAGCTCGATCACCAGGAGCGCACTGCTTCCTCTCTTTTCGTGTCAGAACCCTTCTCTGCGCTGAGTCCGACGGTAACGTCCGAGTTCGAGGCCTTCTTCGCCAGCGCGTTCTCGAGCAACTCTACCGCCATCGATGCTGAGCCCCACGACGACTGGAAGCCATATCCGCCGTGTCTAGATAAATCCGTTGGAGGCCACGCGATGGAAGAGAAAAAGTTGGGCACACCCGTAGTTGAACACGACCGGCACCTTTTCGTCCCCGCGCGCGACCCATTCGGTCTCGAGCCTGATTCCGCCCTTGCGCGCGGGCCGCAGGCCGCATCCTTCTTCGATTACGAGCGGGAGCAGGTCGTCGACCGTAAGCTCGGGATCTTGCTTATGCGCGCGGACGGAGGGCGGAACCAGCTCGGGTGCGAGCTTGAGCGAGCGCTGGAGGATGTCGAGCGTGATGTCTGGGCGTGGGGTCGGGTACCAGTCGTCCGGGGTCTTGATACCACCTACGATAACCTATGAGAGGAGAAGTTCAGGGATAATCGTGGCATATAGAGGAGGGGATGTGACGCACGTCGCCGCCTTTGCGGGGGATTATATACGTCCAAAGGCCGTCGACGCTGCTGATCGTGCGCCCAAACTTGACCCAGGGCGCACGGAGGAGGACGGTCTGTCCCCGGATCGGGTATACATCCCGGTCCTCCACGCCGCCCAAGAACCTAGCGCCGAGACCCGCACATACCACCACGGCCTCTGGCGGACCTAAAGAGTAGGAACACTGCCATCAACACCAAGGCCCCTAGAAACACGAAGGACAGGAAGAGAGGTTACGCACTGATGCGTTTGCTGGGGCCGGTGAAGACGTGCGCGCCGCCGCTGATGACTTGCGAGATGTGCTGCACGGCGGCCTTGACGATCGTCCCGCCGGCGGCGAGGAAGCGGGCGAGGAGCCAGTTGAGGTAGACGGGCGTGTCGATCGTCAGCGTCGTGAACTGGATGCCTGTCTTGCACGGTGCCGGGATGGCGTCTTTCTCGACGTACTCGAACTGCGAGCGCACGTCGTGTAAGTACGTGATGGGAGGTTTACCATGGCGCGAGGCGGATGACACGAGAGAGTGGCGAAGTGCGCACGTACGTCGGGCATGATTTCGAGGTAGTGTGGGCGCGGCGCCTCGTCGACGTAGAACTCGGTCTGGGGAAGGCGTAGGAAGCAGTTCTCGGCTGCGCCGCCTGGGGCGGAGAGGTCCCACATGATGCGGAACGTTTCCTGGTCCATCTCTGTGGACCGGTCAGCGGCGATGCACTCGCTGGCTACACGTCAACGCGTGCATACTTTGTTGACGTTTGTCGTCGCCAGCCAGACTGACATGGTGAGCGCCCTAGTAATACAAACGTAGGTTAGGGGCGGTATATAGGAATGTCGAGTGTATGCGCACCGCCCAGTGGCTTGTGTAACGGATCGTCTTCGGATCGGATGGGAGCGTCTCGGCGACAATTGTCACATTGTATTCGCCCTTCTCCTGTATCTTCAGCGCCGTGGTCAGTCCGACGACACCTACGGAGATGAGCAGTGAGCATATACGATTCAATCGAGGAGCGCAATCCAGCGCACCTGCTCCCAACACCACGATCTGTTTCTTCTCGATCTCGTTCGGTAACGACATGCTCGTTCGGTAAAAAGGTGGGTGTATGGCTGGTGGTGGACGTCTGTAGAAGGGAGACTGGTTTCAATCCCTCGCGACACAATCGCAGTGACTCGAGTCCGCCTACGGGAGCCCGCAGCAGTCCCTTAGACGTAAGTTCCGGTCGGACGGCAGTGCGCGAAAGGATGTCACGATTAATGATTAGCACGGCTAGATCGGCCGATATGCGCGATTGCAGGCGCCAAGGAGGGAGGGAGAACAGGTAAACCAGACATGTTGGAAGAGGCGATAGGCGCTCGATCTATGCAGGCAGTCTTGCGAGACGCAAACAATCTGGGAAGACCTTGAAGACCTTGAATGTAGTGTAAGGTGAGATCCACACATGCATATATTGGGCAGTATCAGGATGACAAGCGTAGTGCTACTGGAAGAGTCAAGGGTGTAGCTCGCACCACTATCTAGAAGACCATCATGGCCGAAGCGTAGAGCTGCTAGCGAAAGCGGAGCCGTGGTCGTCGGTCTTCGCCACAGATTCATGGCCCCCCGACCGTAGACTGCATGTTGAGGGGTGATAAGGATGGGCGTGAAGAAAGGCGTGGACGACAAATTTCCGGCTTCACTGAACGCACAGCCCGAAACGCATTGACCCTTGCTGACTAGCTTCCCGGGCGCTCACTGATCACAGCCATTGCACTGCCGTTACGCAGGAACCTCTTCCTCAGCGACATTCTCTACGGCAAACAATCTCGTTGACAACTTACTGTCCTCTTGCTGAAGCAGCTGGGAGCTCATCGTGAGCTCATGCAACGATACGATGACCGTTATCTGAACCGCGACGGCAGTGATTCGTGTGACTTGACGATGTTCCCGCTCAACAGCTTGGCGCCGTAAATGTGTTTCGACGTGGGTACGCACCGCAATGTGCCGCGGGTCGATCATAGATAATATTTGCCAAAGTGTCACCACTTGAAGCCCGTTATCCCCTCCCAAAAGCTGCGCCGTGATCGCCCTCCGGACTCCATAACGAATCATGCCTACCAGACGACGAGGAAGTGATGTCTCCTGGCTCACTGGAAGCGCTCCTCATCCCGAGGCAATCGGTGTCAGCAGTGGCAGCGGGAGTATGCCTATCGAACGCTTCTCTTCGAATAGCCTACCTCATAACCCGAGAAGTGCACGAGGAGATTCCATATTCAAAACATTGGCTATGACTGGTGTGGGCGAAGGGAATCGATACGATGTCGCGCTGGATTCTGAAGACGAAGACGACGAAACGCTTACCATTGGTGAGCAGCCGAAGATATCAAGGACCCGTGCACGATATCACTCAACGCCTCGAATTCAGGGATCACGAGCGAGGAATCTTGGACATTAGAGGAACACTTCCCGACCCGAACAGGTATTCAATATGTTGTCGAGGCACACACCACAAGTTTATCGAACAGAGGCGTAACGACCAACTTGTCCGAATCGGACACATTCAAGATGTCTCTGACCATCTCGCGTCGAAATGCTGTGACCCTCATCGACGACATACAAGACGTTGGTGCCATCTCCCACTTCGTCAATGGGGAACCTTGCCTGACTCTGTTTTAGGAACTCATAACCCTGGTTGCTCTGAAGGACAAAGACTTACTTCTGCGCAAGACGCTCATCAAGCTCCTCGTGAGACTGACACACAGGTTCAACTGGATCCCGTCAAGCCTTCTCGTTCACGACGTGACGTCCGTGTCCCCGGACCCAATATACGCAGGGGGTTTTGCAGATATTTTCAAAGCTTCACATCGAGGACAAGAGGTAGCGCTGAAACGCTTCAGAGAGTTTCTCCCAGGGCACGACTCTAACGCACTAGACAAGGCTCGTGCACGGTGTTTGACTCTTGCAATGTTATACAAGACTTACGTCCTTTTTCTCTCGTCAGCGCTTTCATCGCGAGATCTTCATGTGGAAAGCGCTAAGCCATAAGCACGTCCTTCCTTTCCTCGGCGTGGACAAGGACACGTTCCCGAGTCGCCTCTGCATGGTCTCCCCATGGATGAAAAACTGCAACCTTCTCAGCTATATCGGCACAAACCGGTGTTCATCGCGAAAGATCAACGAGCTGGTCAGCAACCTCGTTCTTTGACTTCTGTTGAGTGCTTTTCTGAAGCCTCCACAGCTGTTCCATGCGGCTCGGGGCTTGGAATATCTGCATTCACAAAGGGTCGTTCACGGTGACATGCGATGCGTAAATACCCGTCATCAGCTACCGCGGCAGCGGAATATCTCACATTGCCCTAGGTAAACATCCTCGTCAACGACCGAGACGAAGCGGTGTTGGCGGACTTCGGGCTAGCCAGTCTGTCTGCTGGCATGGCGAATACGATCACCATCACCGAAGGCTCTGCTAGGTGGAACGCGCCAGAGCTGCTTATGGGGGACCGCGTCATTCGCTCGCATGAGAGCGACATATATTCCTTCGGTTGCGTATGCCTCGAGGTCCGCTTGCTCTAGTAACGGTCTCCACCTCGTATTGACGTACGGTCAGGCCTACACTGGAAGGGCACCCTTTGCGGACATTGCGAGCGGATTCGCGGTTATCGCGAGGGTAGTAGCCGGCGACAAGCCAACCCGCCCCTTCCGGCCGTCACCGCAAGGGAACCTCATCTCTGACGGTCTATGGAGTCTGATGATCATGTGCTGGGACAGATCTCCGCAAGAACGGCCGAACGCACAGGAGCTGTCTTACCAACTTGGTCAGATCTGCTCGCACGGTCGCTCGCGTTCAGCCACGGCTTATTAAGGGCTTAGCGTGCCTCATGCATCCAAACCGATATCCGTTTATCGACACGCACGTCTTATTTGCATAGTCTCTACATCCCCTTTCTTCATATGCTGATACCCGCACTGGAATTTACCTCGCATGGATACTGACCGCAAACCAAACACCATCATGCAATTCACGCGACCGTCGATGTGCCATTGAATGTATACGAGTTTACGTCCGCAACGCCTGTAACCGTCGTTACCTCAACTTATGTATTTGTTTGCTTTCGTATTATTGCAGATGTTGGGTGTTGGGACCTACTTCGGTCTATTATTATATCATCTCTTGGCGCGGCGGGGGGGGGGGGGGAGGAGGGGACCTGACCTGGATTGTCTAATTCCGATGATCTGTGTCTGCACCGAACCCAGGATGTCCGTTTGAGAATGTTAAAATCATATTTACAGGTTTCAGGATCCGAGTTTCTTATCGTCCATCTTTCTCCTAACTACAGCTCAGCACACGCGATATCGAGTTATGATCGAATCAAGGTTTGAAAATGGCTTGGGTGGGCTGTATGCTACGCATGGCGACGACTCGGTGCTTGCGTCGGAAGATCCAAAGGTGCTCGTCTTTCCCTTGGCGAACAGAAGCGTCTGCGAAGTGGAGTATAAACCGAGTTGAACTTCTTCTTCCGTCTCGGATCCATATTGACCCGTGCTAGTAGCCCGAGAAGTACCCGGTGCGAACGCTATGCCGCGGCTAGCGGATACCACAGACACGCCAGAAACCATAGGCCCCTCCGCAAGCGCTTTGCGAAGGTGGATGAGCATTCGGCATGTCATGATCCCGGTCACAGCGTGGAAAGGCCTGTAGCATCATTCGGTGAGCCTTCGTTTACCAAAATGATGAACGACAATACCCGTAGCTAAACCACGGTATGTGAGTTACGTTCTATAGAATGGATTCAGGGGCAATCTCAAATAAGAACAACACCAGATGAACGTACGACCACCATCAGGTTATTGAAAACGAGTATGCAGGCAATACTGGATCGCCACATGTGTATTAGCACGTGCAATTGAAGACCAAGGAGAAACCAAGAATACCCGAAGAAGTATAGGAGGTTATCCTGCAACATCAGGTTGTACAGCGTCTTCTTCGTATGTGTCCGCCTGGCGCCCTGAGAGCGAAGATCCTTGACATAGCGACTGGCTGTTTTAAACAGCGCAAACAAGAACAGGACACCCTCGTACGCGGTCGCTGTGAAAGGTCGGTAAGAGCGAACAAAACTCGACGAATACTCGAAACTTGAACCATCTAAACGCACCTGGCACCCATTGCGCCCACTCTATCCCAGTGTGCACCACAGGACATCCCGGTATCGGCAGTGCCTTAGCAGTTTTGATGACTGCGGCCCGTCCGAGGGCGTTGTGAACAAGAATCCACATGAAGCCGCCTACGGATGCCAGAAATAGGACGATGTTTACAATGGCCACCTGTTACGGTAAGAAGTGAGCAACGTGATTGGAAGTCGGTGGAGACAATGCTCGGCTGACCGGCTTTGAGCAGCGAAATATGGCATAGATACGAAGTTGCATCACTATTTCGATTGCCCATAAGCTGAGCGCACCGACCACGCGGATCATGGCGTCCATAACGACGCAACTATCATATAATGAGGGCCTTGAAATAGGAACGAAGGCAAGATAGCCCGGACGGACGTTGTAAGGCTTGGCTGGAACGTCGCGAAGGAGTGTATCTGCGCGACATCGAACAGTGCCAGCGCGATCGTGTAGTAGCGGACCTAATCCCAGGCAAGAAAGGTGATCAACGATTTTGTCCAAACACCTCATCCGCTACAACATACCCAGAAGAATAGGAATTTGCCAAGGTTCCACTTCCCGGGCTACAGAGTGTCAGGATGCGCGTGTAAGAAGGCCAGTCGTGACATACCCAGATGTATCGAGCTTCATCGCGTACTGTGAGGACTGGATTAGGCGGTGAGTGAACGCTCGCCGATGGCGAAGGGCAAGGCTCACTGTAATCGTGTAAGACCCACGTCAAGGAGACGACTGGCCCAGCTTCATCAGGATATATTGGTTCAAGAATAACAGAATGCTCACCGCTAACGTAGAGTGGTATGCTCGCCGCTTTCTTCAGCGCGATTGCCTCTGCGAGGGGGTCGGCCATTGGGGAGAAGGGGAGATGGCTTCATGATAAGTCCTTATTCGTGAGGTGTTGATAAAGTATACTGAACCCGGCTCCGAACACTGCGAAGCTCATGAAGTGCATGCATATTTGATCCAAGTGATCACGAAGTGGAGCACTGGATGATCTGAGAAGGGGAGATGGCTTCATGATAAGTCATAGTTCATGAAGCGTTGATAAAGTATACCGAACCCGGCTGCGAACACTGCGAAGCTCATGAAGTTCATGCATATGTGATCCAAGTGATCACGAAGTGGAGTACTGGATGATCTGAGAACGCCTTCGGGCTTCTTAGATTGATTTGAAAGTGATAACGATTATTGATCCTTTGCAGAGTTGCTCAGGGTGATGGCGTCACTGGTCGGTCAATTGGCGACATCTTGGCCAGGGGGTCCGGAAACCAGCGGCAAAGCGAGAGGGGTCCTCCTGGACGGTTCGCGCTCTGCTAGGTTCAAGGCCCAAGGACCGCGACCAACGACCCCTACTGGCCTGCACTTTTATTGGGACATCGAGATTCTTATTACCTCTAAGCTCCGGCGCCGGTGAAACTGCCTCCATCTCTGCGCAGCGTCGACCATCACAACCTTCAAAAGACGAACACGCACCTCGATATACGGACCATTTGGATGGCTTGCAAGCCCCCTTCCTGATGATGCAGCATTCGTCCAGCATAGAACTTCTTACTGCAGCACCTTTTTAGGAAGAACATCGCCATTCAGCGGTGACATGTTGTAAGCTACTAAATTACATATGGAGAACCCCACCGGCACGTGACTGGTTCGTACAGATGCGCGACAGGGTGTTCCCGTATCGCCGTCAACATTCCTCCAGCTGGATCATCTGCCGAAAGAGACACGACGGCAACGAGCATCATCAGACGCGTCATTATTACAGCTATTAGTAACCATCCAGGTATGCTCTTGCTCGTCCCACGTTCGTTCGTGTACTAACTGACATGGGGGCGTTCCAGCTCCAATGGGTCGACGAGTTTTAGTCCTAGCTGGCTATATGCTCAGCGTTGAAGACGCTGAAGCTTGGGCCAAGAAAAACA
Organism: Punctularia strigosozonata HHB-11173 SS5; assembly: GCF_000264995.1. Taxonomy (NCBI): domain Eukaryota; kingdom Fungi; phylum Basidiomycota; class Agaricomycetes; order Corticiales; family Punctulariaceae; genus Punctularia; species Punctularia strigosozonata. The sequence goes on along the minus strand of NW_006767438.1, from coordinate 634,794 downwards.
ACTGGATCTCGAACAAGTACTTATCTGTATACGATTGCATTCGGAAGGTCTGGGTCGAGCGGGGCATGAATCGCGTCGCGAAGCTTTATCCCACCGATTGGCCTAAGGCTAGGTTTCATCGCGTCAATGGTCAGGATAGATGTGTCGACTCCGAAGGGAAAGAAATTACAGGAACTTCCATCCTGTTACTTGCGCGAAGGAGTGCACGCGACCCAACCGCGACTTCCTCCACGTGTCGATTTATCCCGGAAACCGAGGATGATATCCGGTTCAAGGAGGAATTCGAAAAGAGGGAAGGGCTTAGCTTGACATGGGTGGTTGTGCCTGATCCTTTCTTTGAACTCGACTTCGACTTCGTTGAGGACGTGCCCGCGGAATACTATCACGACTGACATGTATAAGTACCGGCGATCCCTTCGTCGTAAGCCATTTCACACTGTCTCCCTTCCAACGAGAGTCATCCCGTCTAACAAGCACCCCTTCCTGATCCGCGGCCGCAAGTTCGATGTCAATATTCAACAGCAAAGTGTTCTAGATCTACTATGCTCCATCCTGCGAATCTCCTCGCTGCCTCGCTGCAAGGCGGTGCGCGCATAGACTGTGCAGCTGCTTATCATACAACGCATTGACGCACATTCTCACACCGACCGACCGTCGGCCCAACGATGACACACGGGCTTAGCCCGAGCTAGGATGAGAACTTGGCAACGAATGGATGTACACTGTCGTCAGCGTGATATCGGTACGCTCTCACACCCACGGCAAAGTCGTTTGAATATTCGTTCATCGTGCTTCGTGGCGCTCCGACGGCGCCAGGTATCGTCTTCGCGTGTCCCCAAACAGGTACGCGTTAGTCAGGAGGTTGCCTTCGGCATACTCGCCCCCTAGATCTCTCCACTCCCCATCAAACGCGTAAATATTCGGTCGCGACGCCCCCCTAGCGCGTTCGGCCCCGTCCTTCATCTTAAGCTTGCCACATTCCAGTCCCTCCAGTCCTTGCGGACCACGACCATAATGACATTCACGTTCGCCGAGGCCAAGATCACCGCTTTATTCGTGGAGTCTATCGTTTATGGTGTCTTCTTGGCAACATCCTTCTTCACGTTCAGAGCTTTGGTACGGAGGAGACGAACACCCAAGCCCGGACCAGTGCGATGGCCTTTCGCCACCGTGGCGTTCATGCTCTTTATATGCGGGACGTTGAACGTGTTGATGCACTTCAAGCTGGCGGTCGATGGCTTAGTGCTGTACGCCGGTACGGGAGGTCCCGACGCGGGTTTCTTCCAGGATTCCGGCTTCATCGCCCCTGTGCATGTGAGTGACATTCTACCGAAAAGGATTTGAACGCGACCGACGTGTTGAGATAGATATTATTCATGGGAATACCAGCGCTCCTGGGGGATGGGATGCTCGTACGTGTCTCGTCGCAACGTCTCCCAAGCACGCATTGACATTCCTCCCCTCTGCCAGATATATCGATGCTATGTCGTCTATGAACGCAATTGGCGCTTCATTATCGTGCCCTGCCTACTCTGGGCTTTCGCTGCCGCCAGCACCATCGGATTTACGGTCATTGAGGCCCGATTTCCGAACACGCTCAATGCTACCGTCACGACATGGACCGACACCTTCACTTGGGCTGTGTTCATCTCCAACTTCCCCACAACCGGTGAGATGTGCTTTCCTTCCGTCGTTGTTGTACCCATCGCATCCTCACTCACGATACATGCGTAGTAATGCTCATCAGGAGGCTGTACATCCTATCGCAACGAAGAGAGCGCCGGCTCGGACTATCGCGCCAGGTCGTCGGGGGCAACCCCATCCAATCCGCTTTACGAGCCATGGTCGAGTCCGCCTGGATATACAGTGTCTTCACCATGATGTCCGCGGTTCTCGCGTCGTGCAAGAGCAACGCCGTGTACATCTTTGCCGACACCGTAAGCTCTTTCTCACCTCATGAGGTATCAGAACTTCACCTTGTGAATAGAGCGTACAACTCGCCGGGGTCTCATTCAATTTCATCATCATCAGAGTTTGGACAAACTCTGCTGTCGAGCACGAAGAAGAATCTTCGGCTCGTGCCAAGGATCGCGAGTCGTATTGTCCTGATCGCGAATCCCTTGCCCCTCGTCTTCCGGCTCGGAGGCACAACGAGAGCGGTATCTCCTTCGACTCGGGCTCCGGCGGACACATGAAGATTATGGACATCGAGCTCGCTGCAGCTGAGTCGGATTGGGACCTCACGGGAGGAAATTACGCGGGTTCCAAGAAAGAGAAAGTCATTCTGATTTCATAGATAATGGACTACCAGGATGAGTCCGTGCTGCTCATATAATAGCTTGCGTAACAGATACTCACTTCGTTGTCGATAGGCTCGTGTGCTATCGGAGTGACCTTATTTATCACTATTCTAAGTCCTGGACGTCCTCTGTCGGCAGAGGTGTACATACATTCGATCTATACCATAATTATCGTAGAGATAGCATATCGAACCGCGCCGCGTCATGGCCTGGCTTATGTAGAACGTCCGTGCGCTGTAAGCCTGTATACCACTTCATGAGGATGGGTTCGGGTGGGGTCCCGGTTATCGAAGCAAGGGTCCGCAACATGCGCGTTAACTTGAGAAGGTTCGATGTTCTCAAACTTGACGACGATTGACTTGCACGCTGACCTTCGATATGATGGCTTACTCGGACGTCTCCTACTCGCCAGAATGCCTCGCGGACATGGTGTGGGCTATGTATCAGCTCATAGCACCGGATACCTTCAAGCCCTCCGTGAATACTTTGCGGCCTCCTGGGTGTGAGTTGACACCACAGCGCATCGTTCGTTGCCAGGGTAGTGGCGACCCTGTTGTCGTGTTGGCTCGATATCCAGCATCCAGTCCTACTAATAACGCGCAGCCGATGTGGGAGCAAGTTCAATGGCTGAGTCCTGGAGTTCTGGGCATGCAACTACGCCGATGAAGACTCGCTGTAGAACTACACACAATGTAACATCAAAATATGGAACAATGCCGAGCGTGCACCGACCATGCGTGAGTAGCCACCAAGAATACTCGTCTTTGTCGGAATCGGAGCTCAGGCTTCCATTCGAACCACCACCACCACGTGCGCCGTCCTCCGTCTCATAAGTCTCAGAAGGCCGAACGGAGATGAGCATTCCTTCCATCCTTTCTCCCCCGCTCTCGGTCCAGCCTGCCCAGTGCGCTGCGCGCAGACGATTACACGTTCATTGCTTCAGCTAGCCTGTGCCCTCATTTCATCGACGATCCTTCGCTTCGGCCTGCCACTACACCTTCCGCGATATTAAACCAGCGACACTCCATCTCACAGCAATGTTTTCATCTCTTGTGATCGCCCTCATCGGGGCCTCTTCGATTGTCAACGCGGCTCCGGTTCCTGTTGCGAGCGCCTCGGACTTCCACCTGCAGAACGGGATAGATGCTCAAGCCCTGAATGCAAAGTTCACCTCGCTTGCATCAACGGACTCGTGCACAGGTGCGTTTGGTTCACCCACGTTCGTATGCGTCCCGGTCTCACGCATTGCTGCGCCCTAGATGGCGAGGAAGCGTGCGTCTCCGGCTCCTTCGCGCAATGTGTCACCGGCGCATGGGCTCTTACCCCGTGCACTGGCGGGACCACCTGCGTCGCTCTGCCCCTCGTTAACAAAGCCGGCACAAGCATTACATGCGACACGCAAGCCGATGCCGAGACCCGCATTGCGGCCACAGGGGCGACGGGCGGCTTGACCGGCTTCGGCTCCGGTGCATCTTCGTCTCCGGCGCCAACCAGCGCGGCCGCCAACGCAGCAGCAGTGGCCACCACGGCGGCAGCCGCCCCCGCATCCTCCGCCTCCGCCAGCTCGACCTCCTCCGACTTCCACCTCCAGAACGGACTGGACGCACAAACCCTCAATGCCAAGTTCACGACGCTCGCCTCGACCGACGCTTGCTCAGGTGCGTCCGCTCTCAACGCTCCGACCCGCTCACCTCTCATTTTCATTTCACTCTCGTTACAGATGGTGACCAGGCATGCGTTTCCGGCTCGTTCGCGCAGTGCGTCGCGGGAAAGTGGACCCTCTCCCCGTGTTCCGGCGGGCTCACCTGCGTCGCACTCCCGCTCGTGAACAAGGCCGGCACGAGCGTCACTTGCGACACACAATCCGACGCGGAGACGCGGATCGCAGCCACCGGCGCAACGGGCGGCTTGACGGGCTCCGGCTCGGCCTCGTCATCTAGCGCTACCGCGACTTCCGCTGACACCAACGCGGATGCGGACGTGGCAGCATCATTAGCAGCTCCGGCCGCGACTACCTCCGCGAGTGCGAGTGCGAGCTCTAGCTCTTCCGACTTCCACCTCCAGAATGGCAAGGACGCCCAGGCGCTCAATGCCAAGTTCGCCTCGCTGACCTCGAGCGATTCCTGCTCCGGTACGTCCCGCTTTCGCGTTTGAATAAGTTTTGTTTGCTGACGCTGAGCGCCTATCAACAGACGGCGAGCAAGCTTGCGTCTCCGGCTCGTTCGCGCAGTGCGTCGGCGGCACGTGGACGGTGTCGCAGTGCGCGGCAGGCACGTCATGCTTCGCGCTCCCGCTCGTGAACAAGGCCGGTACGAGCCTCACGTGCGACTCGCAGAGCGATGCCGAGGCGCGTATCGCTGCGACGGGTGCAACGGGGGGTCTTACTGGTACCACCTGATCCCGGTATCGGTTCGTCCTTCACTTCGCCCCAGTTCGATCTACCGCGACGTGGATGTTACCCCGTGCTTCCCTGTCATACCCTTGTTGAACAACGACGACTACGTCGTCTGGCTTTTGGTGTGCCCTCTCCTCCTTCATCCAGTCAAGGGCTTTTCTGGGTCATCGAGCGATGAATTGTGATGTATTAGTAGCACGCAAGGTCATGGAGTGACCTTTATCAGGCTGTATCTCTAGCGGGTCTCCCTACAATGCCATTTTTTTCTCATATGTCGCGTCGCGTGATGCCTGGATGGTAAGCAGAAAGCGGGGCGCTCCTTTCGGTACTTACAATTTGCCATGTGGGCGCCAGCTGGCTATTTCCCTTGACTCAGTGCGGTTACTATGGAGAACCCCGGCGTTGTCCTATCTCGGCAATTTCCGACTGTTACACTGTGTTCGGTTTCGTACGTTCGTGCTTTGCCAAGGCACTCTATCATATGTCCGGACCGCTGGCTGCATACATTTACCTAGCTACCCATACGGTCTTTTGACAGCTCTGTGTTGCTAAACGACGAAGACCTGACTCGAATTGACCGTTTGACGCCTGGGCTTCAGCTCTCCAGCGGTTATACGAGCAGCTGTGCGATCTGGTCCTGTTGATGCACATCCGGTTTTGTTCGCGTCCGAGCCCACTCAAGATGCGTCTCAACCGGGATAACGTTCGATGTCTAATGCCCTCTGCCAATTTCGTCGCAACTCGTCTTTTTACCCAACGACATCGGATCTTGCACGCACCCTTTGCCTTCCCATGGCTCCCGATATACCGAGTAATAACTCCCGGAGCATGGACGGCTGTACCCGAAGCCTCATTGTTCACCCGAACGAGTCGTCGTGCTTTGGTATCAGGTGGACAGCCCCTCTTTCCCTCCATGCCATAGCTTTGAGCAGCTTCAATCACAAATATCACAACACGCGCGGGTTCCTTTGTTTTCCGTGCGATCCTTGAGCCACAGGCCATTCAAGTTGTGGGCCTCAAGTTATCGTCTCTCTCTCGGAAGGCTGATCTTCCACCGCTATGGATGATTACGACCCTCCAGACTATGTGACGGAAACTGGTCACGGCGTAGAGTCTGAGGCAGCTTTTTACGAGTTTCTCCAAGACCTGGCTCTAGGCCGCGAGGAAACGGTGCGTTGTGTCCCTAAATGGTCCCCAAGTCGAACCCTGCTCTGAACCGATGCCGACAGCGACCTTGGGACGACGCCTACGCCCGAGCGCATGTTGCTGCCTACGAAGCGTGCATGCCGCCATATTCTGCAGGCCAGCAGTTTGACCCGGAGGTGGTGGGGCTCGCTGCTGCATGGAATGCTTTGGCGGGTCGCGATGAACCCCCTTGGCGACGTGTGGCCGTGAATCGCGACACACTTCTGAGTCTGGTCGCACGCGAGGCCTACGTGCTCTCCGTGACCCATGGACGCGACAGCGACGAGGAGGACCCCATCCAAGAGTCACTCAGAGTGGCCGCAGCCTCGACACACTCGTTCCTGCTGTGGCACCGGAGCATACGAAAACCTGACATCACCCGGCATGCGTTACCGATGACAGGCAGCCGACAGGGTTTCGAGTTGGTCCGAATTCTCACGTTTTGCAGGTCCTCCTTGCATTGACTGTCATTTAGAGACTTAGGATGGCGGTCAATATTGAAGAGTACATGATGAGCGTCGTGCATAGCATTGAGAATGAACCTCGGACCGAGGCGGTAGGCCGGGATTGCTCTATCCGCTTCAATACGGCGTTCAACCGTTTCATCGTTTCTAAACAGATGGTGCCCGCTTGGAAACACTGTTACTCCGCGCTGGTCAGGCAAGCTACCTGGTGTCGGGACCACCCCGACGAATATCTGTCACCGGAAGCGATAGGCAAACTCAACGTATGGCATGCGCTCGTTAGCGACATAGCTCCGTTGTGGCAGGTACTCGACGATCTCAATCCCGAAGGGCTCTCCTGGACTTACGAGAGGACCCTCTCGACAATCATCGCTGATATAGGCCGCGAGGCGACCAATGACTTTGCCCTGTGCAGCCACGACGGACCCGATGCCCCACAGCGCCTGCAGACGATGCTGAGCACGGTGGTGCTGGGAGTATACTCCTATCTTCAGTGGGCGAGCAAGGTCCGACCCACCCAGACGACGGAGTGACCAATTTCCGGATTGTGTACTCGATAGGGCTTGAACCAACGGAGCATTATTCACGTGTTGCGTGCGTAAGAGGAAGGCGACAGAGGAGCTCGCGCACAAATCTAGTGCTGGGTTCCAAATTATAGCTGAACCGCCATGCTTCCTACCAATAGTGAACCATGATGTGACGATATCAATCCTCTTACGGATTTGGGAGGGCGGTACCTCGCCAATAGTCGATTTCCGAGAACATGGTTTAGACCCGAGTACGTCTCTCAATAGCTGGGGCGTGCCTTCCATGAACATGATATTCAACACCGAAGGACCCAGGCAATTGGCGGTTCATGTTATAATCAATCGCTGAATGTAAACAATTCATTGTTGGTATCACAAGGCGGAGCACTAATGATAGCGCTGGTGTATAGGAACACTTCGTGACTCTATTCGCATTACGTGGTAGGTGGGCGAAGCGCGATCCACTGGTATCGAACGGAATGCGGTGGGAAAATAGTATTACACTCCATATCGTGTACATCGGACGTGCATCCGCGCTGATTAATTGTTCCAGGGAGCGAATACTACTGGCTCAAGGCCATTACGGATTTGCCCGCTCTGGATGCACGCGCTGCTCACCGCTTGTGAACGAGCCTAGTCTCATTGTGATCTGACGATCGGGAGAATCGGGAGAACACCTTACCTCATCAACAGCATGAGCACGAACGCTCTCCAGGATCCAACACGCCCCCGCACTCCTCTTGACAGCAGTCGACGGGAGGTCTCCCTTGCGCGTGTGCAGCGGTGGATGCTGATAATAGAAAGAATAAGACGGTGACGGCTTGGCTTAGTGAGAAGTGCATTGTAGGCGCGCGCATGGAGGTAAATGGGACGCTGTTAACAGGGAGTAAGGGATGGGGTTATATATCAGGTTCTTCTATTGCTGTGTGTTGTACATTCTGCGTATGTGCGCACACGGCGGTATATATATATACCCAAACAGTATTCTTGCGCAAGACCGTGTTGGATAAGCACGAACTAGTGGGTTATGTTCATCGACATGCAAGGTTGCCGGATGAGAGATAGTTCTACGCTTGTACGAAGATAGAAAGATAGCTGGTCAAAGAACAGAAAGCAAAAAAAACCGATGGTGATAGTATGGGAGCGCGAGTCCTCCGTTCGTACACGACTGATGCGCGGTGAGGAAGACAGCTGCCCACCGTGCGCTGTTCGCCAGGGACGATTCTCTCTGTGATATACAAGATCGGCGCCCTTCCCTCATTACCCCGCACGCAGGCACTCGAGTGCTCCCAGCACGATCGTGTTTGACGTGTAAGAGCGGTGTGATTTTGGAGAAACCGTCAAAGTCGCCCGCAACGTCGCCGGTATGACCCCCGCTCGAGGAGCCGATCTAATACCCCTCAACTCAGCCGAAAGCCTCAGAAATGCGTCGTACACTCACGATATGGAAACCAGCCCGATCTCACAAGCGACGTCAGCAGCAAGAGCATTTCGTCGGCGGATTGAAGCTGATGACCTGCTGCGGTGTGCAAACGCTCTGACAGCACTTGGAACGGGACATCATCCGCGCCGCCGGGCCCTCCTCGAGAGGTATGGGAAGCAGCGCGCCGAGGTTCGGACTAGGATATGCTGCAGCACCAGAGGCGACTATCATTGGCACGATGATAGCAGCGAGGTTGATGGCGGCGCCAGCCCGCATGATGACCGGAGTGCACGGATGAGCGCGAGTGGCAGATATCGATAGGGTCGAGCGCGTTCTCTTAAAGCCAAAAGCTATTTTCTGCTCGTGATTCAGAACGCCGTGCGAGGCGAAGCCCGAGCGTTGCCTTCCTACGTATCCGTCCGTCCGAGGAAGCGGGGCGGGGAGGAGGCACGAAGAAGCGGATCCGTGCGTCAGTTCCCTGGGCGGTGGGTATAATGACTGTGGGCAGGCGGACATGGGTGAATATGGCGAAACGTCTCAGGGTCGGTTCCCGTATCGGGTGGGCGCCGGTATCTGGGCAAGTGGACCGATACACGACACCGGTGGCTGCTCGATAGGACGGCGAAAGAGCGAGCGATGCAATAACGTTGAGGGTTCTTGGGCACGAAATGGATCTAGGACAAAACTTATCTTCCGCGGCGGTCTCCAGCGGTAGACTGATAACAGCATGGCTGGATCGTGCTTAGCCTTTGTGGTGGGCAGTAAGCAGGCCGCGCGCGGCAGCGTTTATACCGTCGCGCCGAGGGCAGGCGCGGTTCGGCGCTCTACGTGCATGAGAGCATCGACAAATGATGCGTACGCACATCACACACTAGAGTGGTCTGGAGTCGCGGCGTATCCGCTCATGGTGATACCGCCCGACAGAATGAGCGAGCGAATACGGGCGTTGCCTTGGCGAAGGGATAGCGTGGCCTATTTCCGAGGTCATGGGACCTGCGCTGGAGAGGGAAGCGTGGAAGCAGAAGGTAGGCGTGGTGACTCCCAAGTGCGCCACAGGATGGCACGAGGCACTTCGGAGAGCCTGCATGATGACAGTGTCCTTTGAGTTGCGGGATGAAGGTCATGGAGTGTACGCCTGAGTGTGTGGCGCATTCAGGTTGTAGAATCGGGACGACATTGCTTCGGTCCCGGCTGCGAGAAATGTATCGCAATAATGTAACCTATCCCCCAAAGTGTTCGGGCACCGCCGTGTCCAATAGCGCTGTCACGGACCCGCAGCCATCCTGTCTATTCTCCTGCGTTTGGGATTCAGCGCTCTCGATGTCGTGCGGAGACGGAGGCTTGGTTTTATGCGACCCGTGATTGGATTAGCAACACGCCACCCTATTCGAGTGAGGTGGATTTGGCAGCCGGTTTGCCTTCGGGCGGCGATAGAGGAGACAGGGCCCGTGGTTGAGTGGGCGTTGCGATGATCCGGTCGGTATGAATCGTGCATCTGCGACAGGCGTATGAGCCTCTTGACGGTGGAACATATCGAGGACGCTGCCGGGCTGTGCCATCGAGCACGGCTGACGCAGCTTGACGTGTGCGGCGCAGCCTGAGATGTTGATAGCAACACTCGCGTATTCATACGACCTACGGGCAAGGTCGGGGATAGGACGGAACAGCGATTTATCATAGCTCTTTGGATAACAACGGTATATAGGCATAAGTGCGGCGCGGATATAGCCAAGCCGGCACTGTACGAGATGGAATGAGGTGCAGCACGTTGTTGATGATGCGGGGATCTACGTTCATCACAATGGTATCGCCCGGGTCTTGTAGGCACACCGAGTACCGAACTACACCGCCCGGATGCCCTGCTTAGGTCCGTCAGCCATCTGATAGGATGAAGAAGGTAGATGGCCGTACCTTAGCGCTCGCATTCGTCGGGTTAGCAGCACAGGCACTGCGCTGGAGAGTGTTCGGGGCCCTGCAGGTGGCAGATCGGTAGACAACAGTCTGTCCTAATAGGGAGGTCGCCTGCGTCGGATTTGCTAACCATAAGGTGGGCGAGAGAGGGCGCGCCCACGATGAAGAGAAACATGATAAGGGTGGAGAAGTTCAGGTGCATCTCGTTCGTGGGGCGGTCTGCTGGGCATCCTTGAGAGTACACATATTATGGCCTTTTGAAGCCTCTCATCCCAACGACGACGTTTGTAGCGTTCCGTGCGAGCGCTGGTGGACTGACGTGAGTATGTGGTGGCGACGCCGTTATAGATCAAGCCGGAGAGATGCGTCAGTCAGAGCATATCTGTCCCGGCGACAACAAGGGGCAACATGAAGGATGCAAGAGCTGAAGACGAGATGAAGGTGGAGGTCGAAGTGAAGGCGCTCGGTACTGCGACGGATCGGCTTTGCGTCGGCCTTTTTCATCTTCGACTCGATTCGCGATGATTAGCACCGGCCCCTGCTCTCCCCCTCGTCCAAATTTCCTTGCCGGCTCTTCGCCCGCACAGGGGAAAAACCAGGCTTGCCTTCGCACTCTGGCCGTTCACGCCGCGTTGCAGGCTAGATACGCAAAACCAGCAAAATGACGAGCGAAAAACTCGCCCGGGTCGTCGCCCGCCTCCAAAATCTGCCCGCGATCGCGCTCCCGACGGACTATCCACGGCCATCCGACGGCCAGCGCGTCGTCGAGGCCGTTCACGCCGCCGAGCTCCCCGAGCAGACCTCGCGCAGCCTCCTCAAGCTCACCGTCTTCACCGAGAACGAAGACGACGATGCGGACGACGGCGAGGGCACCTCCACCTCCGCTCCCAACACGCCCTCCGCCTTCCATCTCCTCCTGGCCGCCTTCTCCGTCCTCCTCCACCGCTACACGGGCGACACCGACCTCGTCATTGCCTCCTCCTCCGCCTCCTCACGCGACCCGCTCCTCCTCCGATTAGGCGTCGACCCTACCGATCCCTTCTGGGCCGTCGTGCGCAAGGTTCAGCAAGCAGAAGCCGAGGCCGAAGCCGATCTTGTACCGTACGACGACATCCTCCGCGCGCTCGGCAAGGCCTCAGGATCGGGCACAGGAGATGACAGCACGCGCCCGCTCTTCCGCGTGCGCTTCTTCGACGAGACGGACGAGAAGGACCACTTTGTGCGCTCGACGAGCCTCACCTCTGACCTCACCATCTTCGTCATGCGGCCCCCTGCCTCCACCCACCACTCGCTCGCGCCCAAAATCAGCCTCCGCATTCTCTACAACTCTCTCCTCTTCTCCCCCGTCCGCATCGCCTACGTTGTCGAGCAGCTCTCCACCCTCCTCCGCAAGGCCGCCGCGAACCCGCTCGCGCCCGTCGGCGCCGTTCCGCTCCTCACCTCGTCCCAGCGCGCGCGCCTGCCCGACCCCACGGGCGACCTCCACTGGTGCGACTTCAAAGGCGCCATCCCCGACGTCTTCTCTCGCAACGCGCGCGCCTTCCCCGACCGGCCCTGCGTGATCCAGAGCTACGCCGCGCCGAGCCTCGACGTGCGCCAGGAGCGGAGGTCGTACACGTACGGCCAGATCTGGCGCGCGTCGAACGTGCTCGCGCACCATCTCATCAAGGGCGGCGTGCAGCGCGAGGAGGTCGTGATGGTGTACGCGTACAGGAGCGTGGAGATGGTCATCGCCGTCATGGCCATCCTCAAAGTCGGCGCCACGTTCTCGGTCATCGGTACGTTTCTCGTATGGGCGCATATATACGCATACATTCGTTCTGACGACCTACCGTGACCATTCCAGATCCCGCCTACCCGCCTTCTCGCCAGACCATCTACCTCCGTGTGGCCGCCCCTCGCGGTCTTGTCGTGCTCAAAGGCGCCGGCACCATCAGCCCGTCCGTGCGCGACTTCATCTCCACCGAGTTGCAGATCCGCGTCGAGGTGCCCGCGCTCGAGCTTCTCGCGGACGGGACCGTTCTCGGCGGGTCCCTGGGCGACGCCGACGATGCCCTTGCCCCTCAACGGGAGCTAGGGACGACCGACCCCGGGATCGTGCTCGGCCTGGACAGTGTCGCCACGCTCTCGTTCACGAGCGGAAGCACGGGCATTCCCAAGGGCGTCAAGGGCCGGCATTACAGCCTCACGCACTTTTTCCCGTGGATGGGCGAGCGGTTCGGGCTCGGCGAGCACTCGAAGTTTACCATGCTGAGCGGGATCGCGCACGATCCCATCCAGCGCGACAGTTAGTCTCCCACTCCCAATCGGTTTGGTTGAACCCCCCGCGTCGAATGTCACGCTGATTCGTTTCTTTTCCGCTCCCCCGCCAGTGTTCACCCCGCTGTTCTTCGGCGCCGAGCTGCACGTCCCGACGGCGGACGACATCGGCACGCCCGGCCGGCTCGCGGAGTGGATGGCCGACAGCGGCGTCACGGTGACGCACCTGACGCCGGCCATGGGCCAGCTGCTCTCCGCGCAGGCGACGCGGCAGATCCCGTCCCTCCTGAACGCCTTCTTCGTCGGCGACGTGCTCACGAAGCGGGACTGCCTGCGTCTCCAGGCGCTGGCCGCGAACGTGCGGATCGTGAACATGTACGGCACGACGGAGACGCAGCGCGCGGTGTCGTATTTCGCCATCCCGAGCGTGGCCGAGGACGCGACGTTCCTCGCGACGCAGAAGGACGTGATGCCCGCCGGGGAGGGGATGGTCGACGTGCAGCTGCTCGTCGTGAACAGGACGGACAGGAACGTGTTATGTGCGGTGGGCGAGGTCGGCGAGATATACGTGCGCTCGGGCGGGCTCGCGGAGGGGTACTCCGATCCGCAGGCGACCGCGGAGAAGTTTGTGGGGAACTGGTTCGCGGACGGCGCGCCGCCGCCGGAGGACACGATATCGCATCCGCCGGGTGGGGGCGAGCCCGGCCCTGAGGCGAAGTACTGGAAGGGCGTGCGGGATAGGATGTACCGCTCGGGAGACCTCGGGCGGTACCTCCCCGACGGGATCGTGGAGTGCACGGGCAGGGCGGACGACCAGGTCAAGATACGCGGGTTCAGGATCGAGCTCGGCGAGATAGATACGCATCTGAGCCAGCACCCGCTCGTGAGGGAGAACGTGACGCTCGTGCGGAGGGACAAAGACGAGGAGAAGATCTTGGTCAGCTACTTTGTCCCGCTCGAGGGGGCCGGTCTTGGCGAGTACGAGAGCGACGTGCCGGAAAGCGAGGATGAGCGAGGGCTCGTGAGAGGGATGAGGCGATACAGGCGGTTAATCAGGGATATCAGGGAGCATCTGAAGAAGAAGCTGCCGAGTTATAGCGTGCCTACCCGTACGTTTTGCTCGGTTGTCATCGGAGTACGATACACTCATCACAACTGTGCTAGTGTTCGTCCCGTTGAAGCGCATGCCGCTCAACCCGAACGGGAAGATCGACAAACCCGCCCTTCCGTTCCCGGATACCGCACAGGCGGCCACGGCGGAGCGACCCAAGGGCCCCACCCGCGAGGCCACGCCGACCGAGCAGGCGATGCAAGCCATCTGGGCGCGCATCCTACCCAACGCGCCGTCGCCGATCCCGCTCGACGAGAACTTCTTCGACCTCGGCGGGCACTCGATCCTCGCGACCCGGCTCATTTTCGAGATTCGCAAGACGTTCGTCGTGAACGCGCCGCTCGGGCTCGTGTTCGATCAGCCGACGATCGGCGGGCTCGCGGCCGAGGTCGACGCGCTGAGGAACTCGGATCTGGCCTTTGCGTACAGGGACAACGGCCAGCGTCAGCAGCAGCCGTCTTCCTCTCAGTTGGCGGTGCCCGGTGCTGTGCCCGCGAAGCCGGCGAGTTCGTCTGCGCTGGAGTACGGGAAGGACTACGACACGCTCCTGTCCAAGCTACGCGCGTCCTATGCGCCGCTTCCGCCTGATTTTGGCACGAAACCGCTGACGGCGTTCCTCACCGGCGCCACCGGCTTTCTGGGCGCGTTCATCCTCGCGGATTTGCTTAGACGCCACGACCAGGTGCAAAAGGTGATATGCTTGATTCGCGCGTCGAGCGAAGAGAAGGCGCTGGCGCGGTTGAGGGAGCTATCAACCGATCGCGGTGTTTGGGACGAGGCGTGGGTCACGTCTGGAAGGCTGAGCGTCGCTATCGGAGATTTGGGCCAGGAAAGGCTCGGGCTCGACCAGGCGGCATGGGAGCGAGCGGCCGCAGAGGCTGATGTGGTCCTTCATAACGGGGCTCTGGTAAGAATATTCTTGTGGTATTCCGGGATGCGGGTGCTTATGGCTGTGGAAGGTGCACTGGGTTTACCCCTACGAGAAACTGCGCTCGCCCAACGTACTGGGCACGCTCACGGCCGTGGACCTCGCCGCCACTGGGAAGCCGAAATCTCTCGTGTTCGTCTCGTCGACCTCGGCCATCGACGTCGAGCACTACGTTCGCTTGTCCGACTCTCTATCTGGCAACCCCGACGGGCAGCGCGGTGTGCCGGAAGACGACGACTTGGAGGGCGCGCGGTCCTCGCTTAAGACAGGCTACGGGCAGAGCAAGTGGGTATCCGAAAAGCTGCTGTTCGAGGCGGGCAGGCGCGGGCTGAAGGGGCACATCGTGCGGCCTGGCTACGTCGTGGGAGATTCCCGAACCGCCGGTAAGCGCTCACTTCTTCAGACTTTCCCCCGCACGGCGCTGACGGCCCTTGATGGTGGCGCGGCATAGTGACGAATACGGACGACTTCATCTGGCGTTTGGTCAAGGGATGCGTGCAGCTCGGCCTTGTCCCCGACATCAACAACACCGTCAACATGGTCCCTGTGGACCACGTCGCGCGCGGTACCGCGCTCGCGGCCGTTTCGCCGCTGGAGGATCCGGGCATGACCGTGCTGCACGTCACCGCGCGGCCGACGCCGACCTTCAACGACATCCTCTCCTCTTTGGCGCGGTACGGCTACGGCACCGCGCCGTGTGAATACGTGGTCTGGCGGCGCAAGCTCGAGCAGCACGTCATGGATGTCCAGGACAACGCGCTCTTCCCGCTGCTGCATTTTGTGCTCGACGATCTGCCGACGAGCACGAAGGCCCCGGAGCTGAACGACGCGAACATGGTCAGGCTCTTGGGAAATCACGGGAGCGAGCCGAATATGACGGTGTCGATCGAATTGATGGGCAAGTACGTCGCTTGGCTGGTCGAGGCGGGGTTCCTGCCTGCGCCGTCGTCGCGGGACGCTCAGGTGCCGCTGCCGGCGCTCGATCGATCGGGCGAAGTGAGAGCGGTCGGACGTAGTGGGGCGTAATCAAAGGGGCCAACCCCTAAAAGCTAGAACGAAAAATGTATCATATTTCGGATACGGCAATGTAGATGTAGGGCAACATATCGAAGAAGACGCAGTGTCCTGCTCTCCTGCTGGGTGTCGCTTTTCGCGCAGGACGGAGGGAAGACGATCAGTCGGAGGATTGATGAATGACCGCGCTATCAAACTTGGAGTCGGCAAACTCCGACGTAAATGGGCTGCAGCCGACCAAACCTTGCGTGCTCACGCGCGTATGTCGGTGGGCCTCTCACGCCGAGCGCAAGTCAATGGGGTTTTCACGCCTAAATGTGTCCAACCGTGACTCACATAGCCTGCGTGCCCTCGCATATTGGTCCGACTTTCCGACATTTAAAAACAAATCGCGACCGTGCACCACGCCCCTATGAACCCTTCGCCTCCCCCGCCCTGTTCATGGCCGACGTTAACCTGGTGGAAGTGACCAGCCGCAATGAGGAGTTCTTGCGCGTAGCGTCGCTCAGCATCGCTCTTTACGAGTCAGCTTTCGGTCCCCCGCTAAGGGTCTCACAGCGCAAGCTGACCGGGGTCATCCGCGTTTATACAGCTACCTTCAGACTCTGCCGGCTGAGTGGCGGTTCTACCGCGCGCAGAAGTCGATCCTTCGGCCCAGGTGAGTCGTGATTTCAACGTGGCGATTCGATACCGAACCACTCATGCGCCTTACCTTTAGCTTAGCATGCTGCTGCTTCGTCGCGATCCGCTATGTCAGCATCGCGGTGCTCGTCGTCAGCAATTACGGCTTCTTCGCTAACAACTTCACGCAAGAGTCTTGCCGACGCTATTATCTCCTTGCCCCAATCTTTAAAGGTGTGACATCCGATAATTATTCCTGCCATATCCGGCTGATAGTTGTTCCCTGCAGTCCTCCAAACAATCATATCGCAAGCTATCCTAGCAATAAGAGCATTCAATCTCTCAAGACGTAATAAATATGTAGGTTATGGCTTCGGGGCACTCTTTGCAGTGTGCGTAGTGGTAGGTCTTATTCCACACGACCCGGTCGCCTTCCGTGACATGATATCAATTTAGATGGAATGCTTCTCCAACACATTCCACCGTAAACGTGAGCAGCCAATGCTCTTGACCATATGCTATGTCTGTAACACAACGTATGTAGCATGGGTCGATGCCAGTCGTCGCAAGTGAGTTGTGCAATCTCGTTCAACTCGCTCTATTCCTCATTCGCTTCCCACGATAGCTGCAGCGCGACATCCGCAACGCACGGTATTTCGGCATGGGTTTTTAACCTGTTCAGCATGACGTTCGACTTCGTGACGTTGACGATCTCGTCGATCTACTTGTGGCGATATCGGACGCCGTCTTTGTCCGGAAGGTTCGTGAGATGCCGCTCTGCGCCTTAACTCGCAGTGCTCATATATCCGATCTAGTATGTCCCACCTGGTCAAGATGTAAGATACCGCTCGCAGCTTCCTCACCTCGGAGCGCCCTCATACGATCTGCAGGATGCTCTACGACGGCCTATTGTACTTCGTACTACTAACCGGTAAGGCAGCTCTTTAATATAACCAACGTACCTGGCTGATGCGTACGCTGCTACAGCCATCAACCTGGTCAACCTCATCCTCTACAAGTCGGTAAACTCGGGATTGCAGGTTAGCGCCTAGTTCTGCTGAAATCCAACTCGATCTCATCTATTATTACGTATAGTCTGCAGGGTAGGCATCACCGTGTTCCTCGGAATGCAACGGAGTGTAACTAACTCGCATTACAGTGTATCGCTTTACTATGCCATGACGTGGATCATGAGCCAGCGTATCATACTCCGCTTGCGCAGTACGTCTCGGACATGTCCTGTATGGCTGCGCGGTGTCTCACCGCCCCACCTCTTTGCACCCCTTTAACAGAAGCCTCCGACGAGTCGGGCCTCACAGAAAGCATCGTCTTCACTCGCAAGCTCACCACCGTCGCCGCCATCAGCCACGCCTTCCGCTCCCAGTTCGAGAGCCAGCGGAAGCACATCGACGACGAGTTCGCCGTGGTGGACGAGGACGGCCGGGTGCCGCCGCACGATCGGAGCGAGGAGTTCGATCCGGAGAAGGAGGCGGCGGATTTGGACGTGCACGTCCGCGTGGAGAGGAACGTGACGGTCGAGCGCAGTCGGAGCGCGTACGAACGCGAGTCGTATCGAAGGCCGAGGGTGCAGTGGGACCATACGTGGAGCAGATCCTCATAACGCGCGCGAGGAGCTGCCATTTTTAAAATCGGCAGAGAGTATATGTACGACTTAAATTGTCGCCGCATGCAAGGAAGCTCTGACGCACCTAGAGCCTGAGGCCTGAGGTGATGGGGGTCACATCGCAAGTCTTGTATATCCTCCGCTGACTGCATCCGACATAATCGTGGAATAGCCGGGAGTGTAGAGGGTCGTCCCATGATTGCGCCAAGACGCCTCAACTACGCAAAGATTCAAACGCGTTCTCGGGCGTCAGTTCCCTCGCAGTTCGTCGTCCAAACAAGTGCAGATTGGTCAAACATAACGGTGACATCGAAACTACTGTACATTATGCACCTAGATCAACGACGAAGCGAGCAAAATTTCTTTTTGTTGTTTCCATTGCAGAGAGGTGTCACGTCGACGGACGTTCCCCAGGGCCTCCGAGTTTTCATCCTCATGTTTCTCCACCTCCTCCGCCATTGACGTGGCTACGATCTGCATCCATGATCTTGCGACGCAACGAGCGGGACACCGTGCCACGGTATCAGACTGAAAACACCACTTGACACCCTTTCGGAACGCGCCGGTGCACAACGTCGCGCGCGCAGCAAGGGGCAGCGCATCAATACGCGCCATGCAGCTCAGTCCAATTCCGAGAGTCTGTTGTGCGTCTGAGGCGGAGAGCAACACGTCGGCTGCCAGCGGAAACCGAGGAAGACTATCAGTACAACGGGCGAAGTGGACAGAGGAAGCCTCAAAGACAGCGACGAGGAGACAAAAGCAGACACGTGCAGAAAAGATAGCGATGAGGGGACGAAAGCAGACGCGGGTCCGTGGACAAGGCAATGAAGTATGCTGCAGAAACAGCTCCAGTAAGCATCGACAGGCAATCGTTATGACGACATGCGCACCATAAGGTCATTTCCGTCCCACCTTCGCCCGTTTAGAGGCAGGATTCGAGGATTTGACGTCCGGGGTCGGATTGAACGGTATAGGGTGACCAAAACTACCCGGTGCAGCCTTTGTCTGCGGTTTCCGAGGAGTCTCAAATTTCGTTTGATGGAGCTTTCCGTCGATCTCCTGCGACAATGCGGCGTCCTGGTGCTCGCCCGACGCATATGACACTTGGCCAGCAAGCGGACCGGCCTCGGTGGGCGGCATCCTTGCGGCGAACTGAGCCTTGATGGCATCCGAGTGACGGTCGAAGAGCTTGAGGACTTGATCGTGTATGACTCCGGGTGTAAAGTAGTTATAGTTCTGATACGAGAAAATGAGGAGACGCCACCAGTCCAGTACGAGCTCTCCAAAGCATGCCAGGTCCGGGTGAAAGGCAGGAATGACGAACTTGACTAATTTGGAGGGATTCTCAAAGGCTTGCCTCTTGTTGTATTGGAGCACCTGATCTAAGGAGGAGTCGAAAAGACAATAGACGATGGTGTGCAGGCGTTGTGCCTTAACATCGCCCTCTGGGGGATCTTCACACAGTTCCTTGCGCCACTTGCCGTCACCCTTGCGCGTAAGGCACAGATAGATCAAAACCCAGAAGAACGATTCGATATCGTGGATGACGGTCTGCTTGACATTCTCCTCCGACGGTATCAGAAACTTGTAGTCCTTGATCTTTGGAAAGTATCGCTGACCCGAAAAGAGCTCGGCGCTCATGAAGGCCTTAGTGCCCTACAAAAGAGGTCAGCCCTTGGTTTGTTGGTATGCCGTAGGATCCGCACCGTGCGCACAAAAGAGTCTTCACCGTCATCCATCTCGGGCCAAGATTCCTAGTATGTTGTGAACAAGACATTCGATTTGACCATGCGCCCGAAACTCACTGTTGGTATGAAACCTTCCACATTTCGCTTCGTATTGCGTGAGTCGTGACTGCAGCACGTGTAAGACAGCGGGCCCGTACCTTGTCGGACAAGAAATCCTGTACGGTCCTCACAAAATCTACCGCTGCATATGCGTTCGGAAAGCCGGCCATCAGATTTGACGCAGTGGTGGGCGAGACTTTGATCTTGTAAATGCTTGCCAGTTGAACGACGGTCGCGCAATCATCAACATCCGCCTGTGGAAACGGATACGTAGCTACTGTCCCCTCCAGTTTCCTTGAGTGATCAAGGTCAATCACGCAGCCAGCATACTTGGCATCTGACTGGGGAATGATGAGGTTACCCGGGCTAATATCTCTATGGAGATGACCCTTGAGCCACAGCATTCGATGACCTACGTCCGAAACGACGAGACTCATATCAGCCAAAGTGTAAGTATCATGGCAGATCTTCGCACCTTTGATAGAATCGCGCATTCCATCGAAGAGCTGAGGGACAGTCTTGAATCTCTTGATAGCAAAGCCACGCGTCGCCATCAACGTGTACGTGCGGATGCGCTCGTCGGGCGAGCGGTGATTGTTCAGGATTTCGAGCGTCTTATCATCTACCATGGCGATATGAACGATTTTATCGTTCACGTTCACATCTTCGTACGTCCTCTTCTTCGATTTCAACTTGTCGCCATCGCCCATGTTCGCGGGCTTGTCTGGTTCTACGCCTTGCCGAATCAATCTTAGAGTGCTGTCGAGAGCGTCCCCGACGTAAGCATCCACCGAATACAAGATTTTGACCACAGGGGCATCATCAGGGAGATCGGGTCTCAAATCTGCTTCTAAGGGAGAGCCGGCGATGCGCCACATCCTCTTGAGTGAGAAGAACTGACCATGTCGCCGTAGTCAGATATACGGATAGAAACAGAGGTAGAGCGGGCGTCTTTACCTCTTTGGTGTCAACGTCTTGCACCTCCCAAACAGTAGTCCCGCTGCCGCACATAACTGCCGAACGCGAGAGGCTGAGAGGTTCCACAGTGCGGAAGACTTGAATAGCCCCATCAGGCCTGCGTACGGTGATTTGCCACCGTGTGCGATAGATCGAGCCTCCGAAGTCGGCCGGCACGACGGATGGGTCCGTGGGCTCGATCGCCGCCCAATCGTCCTCGTCTATTTCCTGGTCTTCAGCACCGCCATCCGCGTTATCCAAGCCCTTCACCCTGCGCAGCAGCTTCATATCCGGGTCCCAGCCAACATGGGCAGGTGGCAGGTGAGAAATCGACATGATGATCCGAACGAAGGAGAGGGCTTCCTGGGCACGACTGCGTCAGGAAAGATTGGAAAAAGAAGCGAGAAGGGTGCAACCTTGTGTATGTCGATGACGGCTTGCGTGCCTATTAAGCCAGACCGATCGCACAGCCAGACCGTGAGTTTTGTGCCGCATAATAAAAGTCCGATAACAAAGCGTCGATTGACCTGCTCGCTGAGGATTAGACGTATATATCTGCAAAGTTGAGGAAGGGCGTCTGCGACGGTAGCTTCGTCCGAGTCTTTTTTGACCTCCACAGGGACTTGAACGCGTAACCAATGCGGATGGGGCTGGTATCACATGACACGTAAGCAAAACCCATCAAACAGACCAAGGATGCTACGGTGACACGAACCTGTTGCTGTTGCTCCTGCTGAGCCTTGAGTGTGACCAATATATCGGGACGGAGCCTTGCTGCCGCCTCGTTGTCGGAAAGCGGAACGAGATTCGCGCCATTCGTCCAAACGACATGCGTTTCCGGAGTCTCTCCAAGTTGTTCCAGAACGGCGCCGATTTCGCTCGCGTGACTGATGAACGGCTCGTAAAGCTCCCTCTCTGCGGAGATCCGTTCCGGGAACTCTACCCAGCGTTCATTGAGGTAGCGTTCTTTGAGGACGAGGTGGTCCAAGACACGCTGAGCGACGTCCCGGTCGACGCGAAGAATGCGGTTTAGGAACTGTTCAGTGGAAACGGTGCAGGTATGCTGGTAAAGTTCGGCGGCTACTACGGTTTTCATGTGGTCCAAGGTCGGAGCGCCTGTCCTCGAGTGGTGAGTGGACGTTTGGGGAGTGTCGCCGCCGTGTCGAGCGTCGGCAGCCCGCGCCTGGGAGTCGGCGTCGGTGAACGAGATGAGTGGCGCGTTAGCTGGGAGGACCATGGGTTAGGGTCTGTGAACGTTGAACCGTGGGATCGTTTGCTCGCAGGATCCGAGGCTCTAAATACGAAGGGCTCAACTGCCTCGCCCTGAACGCCAGGCAGCGACTCGAAGGCAGTGGGTCCGAGGAAGTATCACGGCGAGTCATAATCATTAATTAAGATCAGTACGTCGTGTGATAATACGACCAGATATGGGCTGCGTTTTATCCCCCACCTCTGCTACCGATCGTTTCTACATCGCGCTGAGCATAGATCTTTCTTTGTTCTTCGGGACAGTCCGTTGATACATGGATTTTTTTACCCTCAACAGGTATGGAGTGCCCGGAACGCCGGACTGTCATGCGCATATCACGATACACATGTTCACCCTTCGACCTAAATTGATATAGAACCAGCTATACAACGACTAGCCCCAGTCCTGTGATCAGCGATAACGCGCACGCATATCTCATTGATCTCCCTGTTTGGTCAACCAGCGCAATCTTTACACAAACCATTATGGATGGAGACATTGATCGAGAAATGGTGGGCCTTTACTTGCCACCTTGAGCGCACGCTCATTGTAGTCACCGACGAGGCTATGTGGTAACCTCCATCGATCTCAATGATTGAAGCTCTGCTTGTATCAAAATTCGTTGCATAGCGCAGCACGGGGGAGGGATGCGTAGCAGGAAAGCGCTCGCCTGCGGCGTGTTGCTAACGACGTCCGCATATTTGCAAGAGGAACGTTCGAGTCGCGCGCGTTAGAGCCTCTATTCGCGAAGGCCTCAGCCTCTCGAGAAAGTGTGCGACAATGATTTCTCATCTCATTTCTGTCGGAAATCCTGGGCGTGATCATCGGTCATGTCAAGGATACTGCCGATCTTCGATCTTGCGCTCTCGATTGTACACAAGTACTCGTCTATGCGCAGAGAAGGCTATGGCGCAGCATTGCTCTCGAAAAATGCGTCGATCCACAAGCGATCTCGGGTTTTAACGAACCATGCTTCATATCGACCGACTACAGTTGTAGATCGAGCACACGCAGTACTCCTATTTGTTTGTCAATACTCCTCGGCCTGTCACCGAGCACCGACGGCGGTACATGTCCCATCTCTTGCATGTTAGTGAGCAGGCCCGTAGAGTCGCATCGTCGTTGATGAGTCCGATGATCTGATCCCACAACTCCTGAGCTACGAGCGAGACCACCGATCGGAGTTGGCTATGGCTGTTCTCTTGGTGCTGCATGCTGAGCGCTGAGGGCGAGTGCTCTGGTGACTGTAGCAACGGGAGCTGTCCCTAGTATATTATATAATCATAAAATAAGGACAATCGTTGCTCTCTCGTTCCAGACTAGCCTGATTCTGACCCGATTCTGACCTGATTTGACGTTTCTGTACCAAACCGGCAAGCCCCTGTCCTAATATGTTTATCTAATTTCACTGTCCTCCCTCTTATAGCAAGTAAATCGTGTCTAAATCGTGTGATTCTTGCAGAATGCAGAATTAAGTAAGACAGGGCCAGCGCAAACCCTGGTACATCACACCATCACGTGTTGGCGCCACAATGGTCTCTCGACCAATCACAGCCCTCGGATGAGCGGGATTCCCAGAGAATGGGCAGCTTGATTAGGATATCGCCGCTCACCCAGCGCTCTCTCATAATATGTAGGACCGTCATATCATCGAGTCATTGTCTAGCTATGATGTGACGGTAGTAGATATGTTGCAGCTTCTGTGCAGCGCACCAAATACAACAATTCTTGACATTTTCTCGACAAATGCGACACGTGATGTACCAGGGTTTGCGCTGGCCCTAAGGCGCTGTACGGTACACGGGTGATTTGAGAGAATCACCCGTCTTTGCGATTTGACCTTCCATGAAAGGCAATAGATGGCTCTAGAAATTTCCGGTTAAGGCAACGTCGTGAGACATAGTTGCCGATAATGGTAACCCTGAGTCGCAAAGACGGGTGATTCTTCTGAGTCACCCCTGTACCGTACAGCGCCTAAGATAGGGCTCATTCAGTTTCAACAGGTGTGATACGTGCTGCGCAGCGAATTCCACTCGCTACGGGGCACACTCTCTAAATCTAAAACCACAATTCTCTTTGGATGTACATTATCTTGAGATATGTGGCGGCGATTTCTGTGAATTTTGAGTGTAGATTATTTTATTAGACTAGCAAGACCCGTGGGACCTGTTGAAACTGAATGAGCCCTATCTTACCTTATTCCCAAACGCAGCCGTTTCTTTCAACGGAGACCTCGCTACACCTTCATCCCATTTCTCTTCCGCTTACTTATCACATTTCTGCAAATGGGAATATCATCACAACATTAATGTCGTCACACTGAAGCGGTGAAGCGGAAGCTCGATCTGGCGCGGGCGCTGTTGCGACCTTTCTTCAACTTGATGAGCTGTCGAGCCCGGAATAGTGCCACCCGGAGCACGATTCTCATGTCAATCGCGCACTTGGGTAGTGTGGTGAACCAATGACGGTCCGCGTATCTTTGGCGAAGCTGCGGCGAATGTGAAAGCAAGTCGTTGCTGCTAGAGCTAGGACGCACGGGCTCTGTACATCTAACGCTTCTGGATGTGGACCTTTCTCCAGGCATCCTCCACCAACTTGAACGAAACGTGGCACCTGCAGTCCGTTGATTTCGGAGGAGGCGCTGCGCAATCTCCTCTCGGAGTGGTTCGCCGTGACTCATCTGTTTCAAGCAGATCTGATGTGTACGTATCGTTTTCTATGCTTGACAGCCGCTAATTATCCTCGGAATGTAGCTATAAACGACATCCCGGAATACATGCTCTCCGTGTCACGAATCCAATAACACCACGCGACGCGTAACGTCGATGATCTGCCGCAGCAACACCCGGTACATATAGGCGACCTCTGATACTCCTCACCTTCAGAGACGGTTGATCCGCTCCCGCCCCGGCATGGCTCCGCACTATGATCTCTCCCTCGGTGTTCTGCAGATCGGCGCGCTGATATCTACGCTGCTATACGGCGTCATGAACATGCAGGCGTACACGTACTATACGACCGATGTACAGGGCTGCCGCCGTGTTCGGGCGTTGGCTACTCTTGTTTGGTGCGTTCCATTGCGCAACTTCCGCTATTTTCTCGAGCTCACCCTCGACCTTTCACGTTAGGTTTCTTGAAACTTTGCACGTCGTGGTATCCTGGATATACCTGTACAGCATCACTGTCATTCATTATGGGCAGCCTGCCTACCTTACCATCATTCCTTGGTCGCTTTCTTCTGCAGTAGTAATCGGAGGAGCCGTGGCTACCGTAGCTCAGGCGAGTCCGCACTACGTGCTGTCGTGTGTCGCTGCTAAATGCTGATGCGCAGGCCTTCTTCACATATCGTCTATGGAGACTGTCTCACTCTGTGCATCTCGCAATCATTGGTTGGACGCTGGCTTTGATACACTTCGCCGCGATAGTCACCGCCGGTGTGACTGCCATGAACAGCGCACATCTCGGTGCATTCATGGATAAATATATGTGGATCGCTCTGGTCGCCATATCGGACTCCCTGCTGCTGGATGTGTTCAATACCATCGGCCTGTGTTATTATCTGAACGCTCAGCAGTCTGGATTCGACAGGTTGGTGAATGTGTATTGCGTTTGCTCGACGTGATCCGCGCCTGACGCCTGCTTCTCAGTCCCTCTCCTATGCTCGACAAGATCATCGCGTGGACGTTGGGTACGAGATGCATATGTAATTCATCCGTCAGTCATTAACCTGACCTTATCACAGAGACGAGCTTGATCACCAGGTTCGATTTCTTGACTTTACCCATCACGTTGCCCAGCTCAAGTCGCTGAACAGCGTAGTGTGCTCCGTTATGTTAATATCGGTGTGTCTCTATACGGTGCACCGTGAATCAAGGACCTTCTAATGTCATCGCGTTCCAGTGTGCAGCCATGCCGCGAGGTGGTGCGCACGATATATTCCGATATCAGCTAACGATCTCACCTTGACTCGTACAGCGCTATGGATCGCGGTGGACATGTTTTACGCCAAGAGTGAGTAGTAGTATACTCGGCCGAGTTTGTGACAAATAGCTAACGAACTTCATTCCAGTATTCTCCAATAGTCTCTTCGCGTCGTAAGCTGCTCTCTATTCCCAGCCCAGTATGAGTCATTCACGCTATGACTGCGTGGCAGGTTGAACGCCGGACGGCGTTTCAGTCTGAGCCTTGCGAATCAACGTCCCGACTTCCGCCAGGCGGTTCAGCAGCCGCGGCTGGTGATGTTCCAAGATGGTAGTAAGGTATCTGTAGTTTCAGAAAGCAAGCACTCCATGAACGTGAGCACCCTTCGTCATTTGGCTAGCAAACAATCCATATAACCGGGACGCGAAATCCAGAACTCGTCGGCCTAGAGGGAGCCAGGGATATGCACGTTGTAACGTACGGTGCCCACGTTGTCGCTTCCGCGTAAGCCGTAATGTCGCGTGGAGCTGTTTAACATGAAATCTGCGTCTTAACGAGACTGGAACTCGCGAGAGATCTATGTAGAGCTCGAGGTGAAATGTGTCTCATGTGTAACTGAGTTAACCGGTGCTCTATCATTTCGGGAAACAGCCAATGTCCTCGATATCAAAGTGTGCATTCGAAGATGCCTTCAATCAGCAATTTAATAGTATACAACGCGCATTAGGTTATTCATCCGCGACATAAACTTCTTCAATTTCTTGATTTCCATCAATTCAGCACTCAGTACGCGCTACCCTGGGCGGCGTCTCCTCCGGGTAAGATGGGGTTGCCACCAATACCGCCGGTGCCGGGCTGGTTGACCATCTGGGTACCAGGCGCGGCGCTGTTCATACCCGAGGGGCGTACGCCTCCGACATGGCGCTGCTCGGGATGGGCGCTACCGACCACGGCGCGCTCGCGATGCGCAGCGGCTTGCTGTTCGAGGCGCTCCGCCTCCGTGAGGTGAGTGTTCTGCATCTTCACCGCGGCAGCCTCCCTATCGTAGCGACAAAATCAGTTAGCTACGTTCCGAGCGACAGATACGATAAGAAGAGGACACGTACTGCTGCTTTTCGATACCCTTGGCCTTGAGCGTCGCTGAGCCCGTGATCGTCCCGAGCGCCTTCTCGACCTTGCCCTCGAGGTTCTTCATCCCCCCGCCGCCGGTGTGCCCGGTCGGGTTCGTGTTGTTCATCGCACCGGCGGGCGGGAAGTTGCCCGTGTTGACGTCGGTCCCGGTCGCGCCGTGGTGGCGCCCGCTCATGCCGCCGTCGCTGCGGAACTCGTTGCCGCCAGTCATCGGGTTGTTGGTGCGGCCCGTGAGGCCGCCACCGGTCCCGACGGCGCCGTCGCGCGTGCCGGTCATGGTGCTCGCGCCCGTCCCGGCGTCGGTGGGGCCCATGGCGTGGTGGCGTCCGCCGGTCATGCCAGTGCCGGTTCCGGTCATGCCTGTGTTGCCAGTGTTGGCAGCATCGTACTAAGTAACCCGTTGACCATCAGCACGACTTTGAAGACGGACACGAGGTCAAAGCGAACCTCAGCAGCGTGATGTCTTCCAAGTACCATGTTGATCGTTCGTTGCGGTGGTAAAAGTGATTATTGGGTACAAGCTTGGTATGGGTCGAAGAATTCAGTTTGGATTGGGTCGCCGCAACTCGCATGACGGTTATATAGCGTTTGTGTACTCCACCTTGGCCCGCATGAGAGCGGTTCGGACAATCTCATGACCGCAAACGGTGGTGAACAAGGCGATACGCAGTACGATGACCACCCGCCGCCGGCCAGGTAATGGTTCCGGAGGAGTAGCTCACAGTGACGTAGGGCTGCACAGTGCAGGCAGGGCCAAGCAGCGGCTGTGCGTGGGACTCGTCAACCGCGTACGGACGGCCCCGCACTTGCCCCCCACAGAGTAACTTAGCACAGACCCGACCTGTGGACCTCCTTATGTCTACCTCATAATCCGATTTTCCTTGTTTTTGCTATCCCCCTGCCCAGTGTACCCGAAAATCCAGCGCTGACTTACTACGGACTCTCGGATTATGATCATGCCTCCTCACACAAACGTTCAAACGGTTGTCGAACCTTGAGAACTATTATCGTCAAGTTCCTCGAGCTGCACTGACATCAGTATCAAGTTCCCCGACTTCCACTCCCACACCTCGCTCCAAGAAAAATACGTACATAAGGCGAAGGACGATGCCTTGAACGTTCAACCAAGGCACTTCAAGATGATGAACTCAGACAGCCAACCCCAGCAGCCAACCACTCAGCCCATGAACCAGGGCGCGGGGGGCAACGGCGACATGCTTGACAAAGGCGTCGACTTCGCCGAGCGCGAGGCGGGACATGAACAGGTTCGTATTTTTTTTGACTGGTACCTGCGATGTGTTTCACGCTCATACATATTCGTGACTGAACAGAGCCATGCCACGACCGAGAAGATCAGTGACGCTGCTCGCACCGGATACAAAGATACGACGGGTGGGTGGCGGCCGATCTTCCGTCGTTGACATTGACGACTCATCGGAATCACAGGCAAGGACGTTCCCATCCAGGACAAGCAGTACTCATAATGATCGTCGCACCACGATCAACGTTGTCAATGTATACTAGTAGCGAACGTCGCGAAATTAAATGAAGTCGTCCGAGAGGTTTTTGGACCGGTCATGGCAAGGTGAAGAACCTGTGAACGCAGGTGGTGGTGGTGGTGGATTACGAGCATAGGTCCCTAATCAGGCTACAGTGTACTTTCAAATCCAGGCTATCTGCTCCAGCCGCCAAGCGCACCAGCGCGCCCCTGCATTCGCGCTGCACGTCATATCGCATGACGTCATTCGACTGTACACCACCTCCGACAGAAGATGGAGCCCCTGTCTGACATCGCACACATAAAGCCTCGAGTGGGCATGCCATGCTCATCTGCACGACAACAACCCCGCACACCACCACTACCCGAATCCTTCACGATCATCCAAATTCCACGTACGACTAACATGGACTCTACGACTCAGACCAACACCGCGCAGCAGCCCACCAACACCACCGCGTCGGGAGGTGACGCGCTCGATAAGGGCGTCGACTTCCTCGAGAAGAAGGCCGGGCACGAGCAGGTACGCCGCACCTCCTCCACGTCCCTGTTCCTGTATTGATCTCAAGCGACACCGTAGAGTCATAGCACAACGGAGAAGATCTCCGACGGTATTCGTACAGGGTTCAAGAAGATGGCTGGTAAGCAACCTTGTTAACAACTGCAAACTACGCTCATCGTTATTGCTCGCAGGCAAGGATGTGCCGGTGCAGGATAAAAACTATCAATGATTGATTGTGCCTGTAATAATATAAATGTACAGCAGCTAGCAACGCGTTAATCGTTTTCTTCGCGACGATTGAACACGGAATGTTTGCGTGCAAGTGTAGCCAGTGCGCGGCCTACAACCGTCTTCCTCGCGCACTGCTCGCAAACGATCAGTACTCAGATACCAGGACACGAACGCAAAGGCATGCGTACCTCGTAACACCAGTACCGCGAAAGGTACCCATCCCCTCGATATTTCTCCATTCGATCCGAGAGCGGCCAGTACCCGTTCTCGAGACTACCGCAATAGCAGCACACCCTCAGGAGCATATCCTCGTTTAGGATCAGCTCCACCTCTCTGATCACGTCGTCTCGCCCATTCCGCCTCGTCCTGCCCGTCAACCGGAACGGCGGGTTTTCTTCGTTCAGCAACACGTCGAGCGTGCTCCCGGGCACCTGCGAACGTGTGGCCTCCACGTCTGGCTCAATCCACAAGAGCGGTCTGTCCTCTTCCGAGTAGGACGCTGCCCCGACTGACGACGAGTCGTTGAGCGTGGCGATGTAGCGCACCGCGGGCAAGTCGGGCCCTGTGGTGGTCACAAGCGCATATTGAGCCGGGTTCACGTCGGCTCTGCGCGCGAGGGCGAAAGGGAACACGTTGGTGAAGAGCGTGCCCGGGGAGTAGGTCGCGATATAGCCGCGGATGAACCTATCCATGGAGAGAGTGTTGCGCTGGGTATCGTCGACCATCAGGTAGTCGAGGTTTTGTACCGCATTTTTGACGTGGACAGCCAATAATGCGTGTCGGACGAGGACATTGTAGCGGAAGCTGTGACCACTCCGAGAAGGCCGTACGCTGCAGCTTCAGAACACAACTTCGTGGACCACTCACCAGGTCCCGTTGACTTTCGCGACGGGTTGACCCTGACAAAGAGAATGTATTGTGATGGATACTTAGCTATAGCTATAGCATAGAAAGAGCACTTGTTTGATCTCGGCTCCGTCTTGCAAGTTGCACGTCTTGACGCGGCAAGCCCTGGCTAGTGTTGCCGCGAGTCGAGTCGAGTCGAGTTCGAGTTGCGTCACTCGTCGAACTCGCCTTTTCGAGTTCTTCCGAGTCGAGGTCGAGTTGACTCGCGAGTTGTCTAGCTACTTGAGCTAATGCTTGGATGTATTGTTACGAGTCCATACATTACAGCTGGCAAGAATATATTATAGGTCTTGAGGCGCGACCTTCAAATCTCCGATCTGTTCCCCAGCAGGTCACGTAGTTCGTCGATGTTGTTGGCATGCAAAAGCTCATCCATAGCCTGATTCGTGACAAGGCCATCAATGGCATAATCCTTGGGGTCCGCAACTAAATCATCAGTGAAGCTGAGGGCCTCGCGGCGGTAGTAACTCTTGAGGAATTGTAGGGCCTCCATGACTGCTGGAGACAACCGGTTGCGGCGAAGAGTGTCGGTCTCCTTGGCTGACGAGAACAGACGCTCGCAAGCTACAGAGGACGCTTGTGCAGGTAAAATGTCAAGAGCTACACGATAAAGCAAGGGGAAGGAATGCTTGTTGATCTGTTCTGCAGCATTAGTAGCTATTCGGCTCACAAAAGGGAGATTCGCGCACCTGCCAATACCGTAGGAGATCCAATCCGTTCTCGATTCCGTTTTGCACCACTGGTTCTTCGCAATAGCGGTCGAATTCGCGCAACGCACGCCTTCGATCGTCGGCTTCTAGGGCCTCTCGCGAGAGGCGATTCAGATCTCCGGCTGAATCTGCAGTTGAGCCAGCAGATTGCA